>NW_019732856.1:1162292-1177854 GCF_002891405.2 Cryptotermes secundus | reverse complement strand
GTACCGGTAGGGTATGGGGACAGTAGAAATTAAAGGGGGACGCACAATGGACCAATAACTGGTCTACGTGCATGGGGAAACCCACCCCCTCTAATAATAATAATAATAATAATAATACTTCGTCCAAAAATCTTAAAGAGTAGATTGTAATTTTGAATTGTATCTAAACCTGTCAATTCGATTCGGAGATAAAACACGCGAGCAGACGGCAGACCTCATTTTGTTCATAGATCTTGTACAAAGAACGCGCAAAATACCAAACGAACCTAATGAAGAGTTCAAACACGTCCTTTAACAAGATACTCAGCGGAAATATATCCTGAACATTTAACCAATTAATTTACGGTACGGCCAAACTGTTCACTCTCCCGCGGAGAAACTGGTTCTACCTTACGTAAAGATTCGAAGTGGCTAATACCCTCCGGGACCTGTCTTTATGTAACGTCTTGCGATTACACTTTGCTCGGCATTCTTTAAAGATCCATGGTTCATACACCAGAACAGCTGAACGTCAGCGCCACAATTTTCATTTTCTGTTCTAACCGTTTGTGAGTTAACACAGCAATGAGCAACACATCGGGGCACGCGGTAGTGTAGTTGGTTGAGGCACTATGCTACAAGCTGGAAGGTCGCGGGTTCAAGTCCCGATGAGGTCATTGGACTTTTTCAATTTACCTAATCCTTCCGGCCGCACTATGGCCCTGGGGTTGACTCAGCCTCTAACAGAAATGAGTACCAGGAATTAATTAAATCATTTTCCTGGGGAGTAAAGCGCGGCCGGTGCGTAAGGCTGACGACATTACCGCCATCTTTGAGCAGATTGTCTAGATAAGATACTGCTTTGTGAGAAAGGAGGTCTTTTCTTAGACACCAACAAGACGGCCGTGCGAAATTTCGAAATCAGGTCAACATTACCGTCACGGTCCTATAGTATACGTGATAATACGTGCTTGGTTCTTTGATTTTGGAAAAATTACATGTACGGTTAATGTTTCTTTTCCGGTTACATGAAAATAACTGAAAACTCGCTATAATCAGCAATGAAACAGGAATGATGTTATGAACATATAAACCTAACTAAAAATTCATTATGGAAGTATTTTTGCCAAATATGTTACCATAACTGGACGGAAATTTCGCATACATACAGGAGGCATGTATGCAGAATGCTGCAACCCGGAAAGATGCATGAAGTAGTACAAAAGAAGAAAAGGAAGACCAAAGATGAGATGGCCATGCGATGTCGAGAACGACCTGAAGATGAAGATGAAAGGATGGATAGAGAAGGTGAGGAATAGACAGCGGTGGAGACTGGTTGAAGAGGAAACCAAGGCTCACACAGGGCTGTAGCGCCGAGTGGTAGATACGTACAGGACACTGAATCATGTATTTTTAAATTCCTAAGTTTGATGTCTTCTATTCCGATGGAAGCAATAACATGGAAGTAGTGTCAAAGAGGAATACCCACGCCTTCAGTCGCTAGACTCCCAGTTGAGTTCCATCGGTGCTGTCACTCTTCCATGCGTTCACTGTACGAAGTTTAGAACTGAACATGTAATGAGGAGGTTGTGTCCGTCTCTCCGTCCGCTAGTAAGTCCGAAACTACTGATGGAATTTCGATAAAGTACGACAACGAGCTGTAAGATGGATTATATTCTAGGTCGTATCGGTCAAGCATACAATTCAAATCTAGCTTCATTAGACACGTTGCAATCTGACACATAACGAAGCCAGACGTTGAAACGCGACAGGCGGATAAACCCACAAAATAAAGAAAACCAGACAGGGAAACATAGAAATAAGCAGAATGGAACACCACAAGAACTAGTTACAACAATATGACTGCTCTATATGGAAATCAAATGAGAGTAAATATAAAACAAACTACATAACGATCAAAACAACATTCATATGTAGCGTCCTAATTGCAGTGGTGGACACCAACATGTTAATATTTATGTATAAGATATTTAAACACGACATTTCAATTCGTCATTTGAGTGTATTTTAAAACAAAAAACTTTTATTAAATTTATATCCTTTTATTTACTTACAGACGCTTTCATGTATACGTACATATCTAGGCACCCATTTTACATAAACATTTATTTTATTTTCATATATTTACAAGAATAATATTAATTCTATCGAAATACTGAGTATACGTATTAACTATGTGCAATGTCAGATTCATTCATTATTGGAGGGGGTGGGTTTCCCCATGCACCGCGACCGTTGTTGATCTATTGTACGTTGCAATGTCAGATACATTATACATAGTTGTTATATTGTAATATATGAATTCATATAAAACGCAATTCAGTAGTTTGAGTGTTTGTTATTGTGTACTGCCTGATTATGGCTTTATAAGCCGAAACATGTAGCACACTGCCAAACCATTAAGACCAATAAACTCATTATACATTTTGATAGTTGCTGTGTTGTGACGGAGAAAGAATAATTAAATTATTAATTAGCTTTCTATAATACTGCTCCAGGGCAGATACAGGAACTCAACAATACAATTAACAGCATTACACCAAAGCGAACTTACTATGATCCAACCTGCCAAGTGCACGTATAAAAA
The DNA here is from genome assembly GCF_002891405.2 of Cryptotermes secundus. NCBI lineage: Eukaryota > Metazoa > Arthropoda > Insecta > Blattodea > Kalotermitidae > Cryptotermes > Cryptotermes secundus. The sequence goes on along the minus strand of NW_019732856.1, from coordinate 1,175,267 downwards.
CACTAATGATGGTAAAATACAGAGTTCCATCTATCAAACTGAAAGTAGTGGAAAATGTTTTAGAGCGTCTGGAAACCCCGTTCACCCGCATGGGGGAACCACTTGAACGCTCCTCCATAGATTTTTTTTTTATTATTCTTAGTGGGGTGAGACTTGAGTTCACCTGGCACTGCGGCCACTACTGGCCTATTGTACCAGCCCCGGATGAGAGATGATGATGATTGTGGAGCAACTGGAGGAATGAAGATTGGCGGGGGAAACCTAAGTACTCGGAGAAAAACTGCCCCACCTTCCTTCCCCCCCCCCCTTGGCACTACAGCACCAGTGTGCCTAGGACTACCTCCATGAAATTTTCCGTTCACTTCGGTTTTTCTAGATCCTAGACATACGGTAGGACTCCTTGGGCGGGTGATCAGCTCGTCGCAAGGCCTCTACCTGTACACAAACACAGAAAAACGCACACAAACATCCATGCCCTGAGTGGGATTCGAACCCACGATCCCGGCTTCCGAGCGAGCGAGCGAAGACAGTGCACGCCTTAGACCGCTCGGCTACCGTGACCGGCCCAGCTTCCCTTTGCCCACCACAAAACCTACATGACCAGACCCGGGCTTGAACCCGGAGCGCCGCAGTTGGAAGCCAGCGACTAACCGCCTGAGCTATGGCATTGCCCCCTCCTCCCAAGATGCTGGTCAGTGGATATTCTTATTGTTTCCAGAACCGATACACACATGGCACAGAAAACAATTGCAGGGCCTATACAGACCTCATTAGCGTCTGTATTTAAAGAAATACTTACAGAAGGGATCCAGGTCTCTACATTTCTGATTAGTTGTCAATAGATGCCGGTCTTTGTTACCAATTTCTGATTATTTGTGCCACAAGAGTTCAGCACAATATCGGTAAGAGGAAATAAGGGACTTTAACATTTTAATTCTCTATCAGAAAACCAGCACTGTCTAAAGTTCAGGTATTTTTTATTAACCTCTGCAGCTGAAATAGTGGCGCTTCAAAACCCTATAATTAACTTAGCTGATTCCTTGACCTGGAAGGTTTAAAATCCCTTCTTCCTTGTCAGCTCTGATAACGAATGATACGCATTCAATGCGCCACCGTTTGCAACAAGAGTGCTGCAAACGGTGGATGACGCGAAGCATATGTTACTATTATCATTATTATTATTATTATTATAAAAGGTAAAAGAAAAACTATCCCTGTAACAGGCCATTGAGGCCCATAGGGTTGTGAGACGTTGAGGGTCCCGCATTATCTACATAATCAGCTCATAGATGGCGGTAAGGTTGTCAGCCTTACGTGCCGGCCGCCCTTTACCCCCAACGAAGATTCCTGGTACTCATTTCTGTTAGGCGCTGAGTCGACCCCAAGGCCATAGTGCGGCTGGAAGGATTAGGTCAATATTCTCCAAGCATAAAACTATGCTGCCTATAAATTCGCATATCACTGTTTCTCTTTGAGAACGTAAAAAGTAATTAGATAGAAAGAACAATTAATATGTCCACCATTTCTCATAATCTTTATCCAGCAGTCAGAAATAAACAAACATACCATAAAGGCTGTATAAGGTGTTCACTGTTCATCAGATTCAACACCTTTACATAATATCCACATTCTGTGGCAAGTTTTTAAAAGAAATTTAATAAATCTGGACACAAAAGAGGATGTGGTGTAGCACGCATTAGGACACGGTCGTACATTTTTTTTTCACTGGCTCTACAGTCCCCTTTGGCCCCTGGCCTCTGATCTCCAGTTTCATTATTATTTTAGAGACAGTATGACTCCTTGGACGAGTGATCAGCTCGTCGCAAGGCCTCCACCTAAACACAAGACAACACAAACACAGAATAAACACATACATATACCAAACATCCATGCCTTATGTGGTATTCGATCCCATGATCCCGGCTTCCGAGAGAGCGAGGATAGTACATGCCTTAGACCGCTCGCTACTGTGACCAACGTATACAATTTCAGTCGCTATAATTTTCTCCATTTCTCAATCCAGGAAACTTCCTTTCGGCCTTATACTGCTTACACAGGTAAATACAGGTAGAACTCATAAGTACTTGTTAGAAAAGAAAGGCCACCTTATCTTCGGGCCCTTAAGAATAAATACGAAGATGATGAATTGTTGTAATTGCTGGTTATAATTGTGTTTGCGAAAATACCTAGAATTATATTTAATGTATTAATTTCTAATTTACTGTTTCTTGACATTACACTTTCTTCGTTTTGCTTACAACCCTTACAACTAAATGTAACAATCAATTCTGTCCGGGAAAAAATAACTTTGTCTTCCTGAATTTCCTACTGGGGACACATGGGGTTTCCTTATATTCCAGCTTATACGATGTATCACAACGCATGGACAAAAGACATCCATTTTTATTGCTAGTGGGGTGGGACTAAGTCCCTTGTACTGCGGCCACATCTGGCCTATTGTACCAGCCCCAGATGATAGGTCAGGGTGATTGTGGAGCAACTGGTGAAATGAAGATTGGCAGGGGAAACCGAAATACTCGGAGAAAACCTACCTCAGCGCCATTTTGTCCACCAAAAATCCCACTTGACCAGACCCGGGATCGAACCCGGGCCGCCGCGGTGGGAAGCCAGCGACTAACCGCTTGAGCTATGGCGCGGCCAAAAGACATCTAACTCGGGATGTACTTGCATCAACACCCCATCTACGTCTAGGTCGCCCATATGGGTATCTTCTCAGGCCCTAGGCATTTATGTTTTCCTACTTCTACAGCATACTGAATCGTATCAAACACACAGAAGTCGCTCTTAATTAGAAGGAGAAACGTTCAGAACCGGAGAATGAAGTAAACTGCTGCAGGATATAACAACGTTGTATCGGACGAATGAAGACCAGCGCTACGTAACTACGTGGCTAAATAAATATGGACGGGTCTTCATTGTCCTGAGTCTGACAATGGCTCCACTTTCATTACAGTTTCACTGCTCCTCTGTTTGTTGCTTTGTTCAGACACAGAAAACGGTCTGTGATGCAGGAGCTGAACTCGGCATACTGCGGGATCAATGCAAATGTGCATTCCAATGAAAGAATTTTGCTCAAGTGAAAATTATGATTTCTTCATTGAAGTTTAACTAAAAAATGTTTAACACTCCCCCCGCCCCCCAAAAAAATTCTTTGGACGAAAAATGGGCAAAGGTAAAGCCGTACGGAAAGAAGACATATGGGGGAGTGGATGTATAGACACACGTTTTCTTGACCTCGGCACTAGTTGGGGGTGAGTGGTCAGCTTCACGCCCTGGCCGCTTTACGCCAGGGAAAAAAGTCCCCGGTACAAGTTGGATAGGAGGCTGGGTGAGCCCCAGAGGCGGTTTGAACGACACGGACAACTGGAAATTCTTGACCCTACTGGGACTCGAACTCCGATCCCTCGGTCATCCAACCTGTAGTCACTATATATACCGACTGTACTATCCCGGATCTTGACGAAAAACGAGTACAGAACACAAAATATATATCTCATTAGGGACTATAACTAATTTGAAATGATTTTCGTAAAATTATATTTAGCGAAACACAATGGGATAATTATGAAAAGGTAAAGTTGGCCCTATGCCGGTCACGGTAGCCGAGCGGTCTAAGGTATGCACTGTCTTCGCTCGCTCGAAAGCCGGGATCGTGGGTTCGAATCCAACTCAGGGCATGGATGTTCAGTATTTGTGTGTGTGCGTTTTTCCATGTTTGTGTACATGTACGGGCCTTGTGACGAGCTGATCACCCGCCCAAGGATTCCTACCGAATGTCTAATATCTAGTAAAGAGAAGTGAAATGGGGAGTTTCATGGAGATAGGCCAAGGTCCAAATTTGGGCTGTAGAGCCAAAAGGGGGAAAAACATAATTAAGCACCAGGCTGTAAGAGGTAGGGGGAAAGCTGCCGAACAACTCTGCACATTATTATTCTCGGGAGAATCGCCTACTCCTCAAAAACGCACGCAGTTTTAAGCTTACTTTTCGTGTGTTTTATTTTTCTCCCCAAGAGCTCGGCAACTCAGGGGATCGAAAAGGTAAACAAGAACTCTGAATATGTAAGATCTGAGGTTTTCACGGCAGTGACTATGAAGAAATGTGGGTACTTGTAAGTAATGTACAAGTTTGGAAACCGTCATACCATAAAAGTACCTATATCTGACGTCTCAGGTGTGAAATGTTTAACGTCTGTTGTTTACCGGCTCTGCAAACCAATGACATATGTTGCTCCACGCAACGAAACTTGGCCTTGATACACCATCACAGTTCAGTACAAGACGTACGAGTGTGTCATAAAGAAATTCATCTACGCATACCTTACAATATGAAACTTCAATATGATAAGATTATAAAAGAAAGAATTTGGAAAATGTGTGTGCTCCAGTGAAGCGGAAAACTCGTGATTAGATACGGCCTACCGCTCAGAATTCATAAGCCCACTTTCCTATTGCATGAATTTCTAATCTCACAGAACTATTATTATTATTGGAAATTATTCTCTGTGAAGGACTCGTTCAAGCAAAAATTTAGATTACGCAAACATATGTCTGACAGATCGAACCGATGCCATGTTGGTACGTGTAGATTTACAATGTGTTATACTTAACATGCCAAACTTAGCAGACAGAGGATGTCGCGTGGTCAGCGCAACGAATCACCACGGCCGCTAATTTCGGCTTTCTAGACCGGAGTCGCTATTTCCTTGAAATAGCAGCTCAATTATCCTCACGAGGCTAAGTGGACCCCGTTCCAGATCCACTAATTCTCAGAAAAAATCTAGTAGCGCCGGGAATCAAACCCGGACCTTTGGATCTGTAGACAGAAACTCTGACCACTAGACAACAGAGGTTGGCACTAACTTCGCCGACAAGCGGCGGTCACTCGGTCGGTATAGTTCGCTTAACATGCAGGTAATGTACATATATGTCCTACCATTAATTAATTCATTCATTCATTCATTCATCAGTGGCTGCACAGCCGTCTGTTGGTCCCTGGCCTCTACTTCAGTTTCCCAACCTTGTTTACACAGACAGTAGGCTTCCTTGGACGAGTGATCAGCCTGTCGCAAGGCTGTACAGTACTGTACTGTACTGTACACACAGTACAACACATACAAAATAAACTCACACACACATCATTGCCTTGAATGATTCCAAAGCACGATTGCAGAGTTCGAGCGAGGGAAGATAGTACATACCCCAGACCGCGCGGCCATTGTGATAAGCATATATTCTACCTCCACGCCAACTTTCACATGGCTAGCTCCAGCGGCTCGTTATTAAACCGAAAGACAATTATAGTACACTTGGAACTTCGTAATTAAAGCTGCAAGATTTGGGGTTCTAGCAGTGGTGGTTATAGAGTTCTATCATAGACGAAACTTCAGTTGATCTCCAAACGACTACACGGCGTTATATATTAGAACAAGGGTCTCCAAACTACGGACCGCGGGCCACATCCGGCCCTCGATGTGATTTTATCCGGCCCGCGAAAGAATTGTGCAGAAATGCGCCAACTGAACTAATTTTCCAATGAGTACTGGTAAATGTGATTCCGAGCTTATTGACCTGAAATATTATACTGCAGTTCGATGGCTTAGCTCTGGAAAGGTTCTTTCGCGCTTCTTTCAGCTCAGGAATGAAACTGAAATATTTCTTACCGAGAAAAACCATCACGAACCACTTTTATCAGATACCGAGTGGCTTTGGAAATTAGCATTTTTTGCTGATCTGGTGAACCATATGAACAATTTCAATTTAAAGCTGCAGGGTGAAAATAACTTAGTCTGTGATTTATTTGCACTTATCAAGGCATTCAGAGCAAAGTTGATACTTCTGGAAAGCCAANTTATAAATTTCTGAACTCTGGGCAATTTCCAAATTTAAAGAAATTTGCCTGTAAATTTATCTCCATTTTTGGGACGACATATCTGTGTGAATGAACTTTCCCCAGATGAAGTACATCAAGTCGAAATACAGGGCAAATTTATCCAATGAACATTTAAAGTCGCTACTTGTGATTAGCGTTTCAAAATTTGAACCTCAATTTAATCAGATTTTAAGAATGCAAAAAGAGTTCCATCATTCACATTAATTGTTTTATTATAATTTGTGATGAAAATATGAGCATTTGCTGCTATTGTCTGTTGTCATTAATATACGATAATTTATTTTCACGTACTTTGTATTTAGTTTATGAAATTCTGTGCTTTCAATAAAACTCATATACGTAGAGTTATTAATTTCTCATTTTATCCGGCACGTTGAAACTGCTGAATTACCTAATGTGGCCCGCGGTTCGAAAAGTTTGGAGACCTCTGTATTAGAAGACAGAACTCTTTATCAACATTGCATATTTTTTTCGAAGATCTGTTAACATACATCATTCCAGGCTCGTACATAAGTACTCTATTGTAGCTCCTACCTCACGAGTTCGCGTGCCTATCCCATTGTTAGTAGTGGATTCCAAGAAATTAAATGTTATGACGTTTAGTTCAGTATCGTGATGTGGGGTGAGACAGTCCACTTGGTACGTCGGCCACTAACTGACCTATTGTACCAGCTCCGGATGACAGATGATGAGTGTGGAGCAGTCGGTGGAATGAGAATTGGCAGTGGAAACCGAAGTGATCGGAGAAAATCTGGCCCAGCGCCACTTTTTGCACCACAAATCCCACACGACCTGACGGGGCTCGAACCCGGACGGCAACGGTCGGAAGCCAGCGACTAACTGCCAGAGCGCGGCCATGTTACGACGTTACAGGGCCGCAGATATGACGTCCGTACAGAGTTTCGTGAAAATCGGCAAACTGGTTCAAAAGCTGAGAGTGGAACACACAAACACACACAAAAGCAGGCAGCAAACCATCTCATAAGCATTCATTTGCTTAAAACTGGAAAGTAGGCTAAAAGTAGAAAACTCCATACGGTACATGAATCTCGCATGCGTAAATAAATGTCACCTTGTTAAGGCAGAATTTAGCAAATACAGGCATCCGTGGTGTTTCGTCTGAGGCAATGTGTAAAAATCTGTTTCAGGAAATCGCCAAGCAGACAAATGATGTTTATTTATTTCTTCAGCTGCGGGGTTCAGGAAAAATTCTACCGTCTCATCTTCCAACAGTTTCCACAGTACCATGCAACATACAAAACATACACTCTGCCTTCCAGCTGCCAGGGTGTCCGCCCCTCGGCCACAGAATTTCCAACAGTAATGCAAGAAAACAGAATCCCACCAGACACGCGGTGGAATTCCAAACACAAGAAATTACATAAACGTCTGTAGTAATACAGGGTCTACCAAAAAGAATGCCACCGGGATTTCACGGCAGACTCCGTAATGATTGCACAGAATACGAGATCAAAGCTGCTCTCTGTTAACTACACTTCGGATGCGCGCGCAATGTATGTCACGGAAACTGTTTGAGCTTGCGATAACAATGCAAGCAGCAATATCAACATATCTGTATTAGTTCCCGAGTTGCCGGTGTCAAATCCCTGTATTCTTTTCTTGCAGATCACGTGTAACCGAGCCATTGAGCAATGCCAAGCGAATTGCATGGACACTTCAACACGCGTCCACATAAATCCATTTCGAGAAACAAATTATTACATAGAACTAAACTTTCCTATTCGTGTGCAGGACGGAGGGGAAGAGGGATATAAGTTTCAGCACTCAGAACTTGGAATGATAGGATAGGTCATGCAGATTAATACGTGCTCGAGTAATTATACACGGGATTTGGCTTGCTACTCTGATTTCTTGTACTCTTAAGGACACAATTCGTGAATAGTGTTCAGTACCACTAATGCCAAGGTCCATCTTTGGACCTTAATGCTGAGTCATTTCCATGGACACAACAGTATAACAACATGAAAACAATCATGACTCTGTCTTGTTTACGCTAGATGGCGCGACTACGATTAATGAACTGGTCGAATGATTAGCTTATTTAACTACTCAATGTCATGTAAAGACGGCATCTATAGTCTAGTGGTTAGAGTTCCTAGCTACAGATCCAGAGGTCCCGGGTTCGATTCCCAGCGTTGCCACATTTTCTGACAAGTAGTGGGTCTGGAACGGGGTCCACTCAGCCTCGTGAGGATAACTGATGAGCTATTTCAAGGAAATAGCGGCTGCGGTCTAGAAACCCTAGATTAAAGGACGTGGGGATCCGTTGCGCTGACCACGTGACACCCCTCTATCCGCTAAAAGTTGGCACTAACTTCGCAGACAAGCGGCGGTCGCTCGGTCGGTACAGTTCGCTTGCGGACTACAGGCCAAGGAGTTTAATAAGTCATGTAGTACCGACTCGGATACATCGATCTTCAATGGAAAGTGGGTAAGGCTTTAAGAAGGTGGTTAATTAAGGCACTACCCCGGCATTCGTCCAAGATTCGCATCTGGTATATGGCAAATACGGATCTAAAACATTACCACTACACAAACCTGATGATAAACGTACGTATACTTTATTATCCCAGCCATGTGCTGGCATTAGCGAGGAAAACCAACCAGCCGGGAAATCATCTCCAGAACACTTAACTCGAGACCACCTGAACATAAAAAGTGTGCTAATCACTAAGATGGGGAAGCAGGAAACAGTGGGACACTCGACACTCCGACAGCTTTACCGTGCCACGCAACTTCCTGTCTCGTCGCGGAAATCACGACTTAGCATGAATCGTGCTGCCATTTCTATACAGATTACATGGGGGTGCCAACCAGCTGGCCTCCCGCGTTTCCTTGCTAACTTCACAGCGGGCTTACCGATACTACTCAGGCCCATGTCACACCGAGCGGCTTCCTGCAACTGTAATGTTCTAGACACGTATTCAAAATATATGGAGTTCGAATCTCGGCCGAGCTAATATCCTAACAGAGGCCTGTACAACATCCCTGTACGTGTTTCGTGTTCTTTAGCCTCCTCAGCCTGTTTGTACCTGTTCGTGTTCTTTAGCCTCCTTAGCCTCCTCAGCCTGTTTGTATCTGTTCGTGTTCTTTAGCCTCCTTAGCCTCCTCAGCCTATTTGTACCTGTTCGTGTTCTTTAGCCTCCTTAGCCTCTTCAGCCTGCTGGTCCCTGCTCCGCGTTCTTTAGCACCCTGAGTCTGCTTGTACCTGTTCCGTGTTCTTTAGCCTCCTCAGCCCGCTAGTACGACTGTCTCCTCAGCCTGCTTGTACCAGACTTAACGAAGGGAAATTCTGTGAGTCTGTAGGAAACATGGAATCCAGGTTGTCATTGCTGACTTATATCGGTCTAAGCCCTGTGGTGCTGCTCACAGTCATGTGCCATTTAACCCCTGTGTTAAGACAGCTTACCAAAATGTTACAGGGGCTAAAGTCCCACATGACACATTTAATAACTTATGTTAATTATATGACGGCATTGAATGGAGGTGCCAAGCTAGTAAACCCCCAGTTTTTTTTTTTTAGTGGGGTCGGACTAAGTCCCTTGCACTGCGGCCACTTCTGGCCTATTGTACCAGCCCCAGATGATAGGTGAGGGTGATAGTGGAGTAATTGGTGGAATGAAGATTGGCAGGAGAAACCGAAGTACTCGGAGAAAACCTGCCCCAGCGCCACTTTGTCAACCACAAATCCCACTTGACCAGACCCGGGATTGAACCCGGGCCGCCGCGGTGGGAAAGATCCCGAGTTCCTAATGCCTGTATGGACTTGTTTGGGCATTACGTCTTCAGGAAAAAAGCCTCTAACAGAAATGAGTTTTCTGTGACTTCATTTTGTGACCATAATAGCATCGCCCTTGTTGCGTGATTACTGTAGTTGCTGTTGGGAACTGTAACAGTTTCTCTTACTCAAACTTAATAACGGTGCTTTCTTAATGATTACGATATTAATTGTATCCCAGACGAATGTGTGCATATACACGAGTACATATTTTCTCACCACTTATGTAAGTTTGCACTAATTGGATTATTGTTTAAATGACAGTGCTGTCTNGATTCATAATTCACTGTCACCACAAAATATTACTAGATGATAATCAAAGAGATGCACAGGGCTTGTAGCACGCATGTCATAAATCATGAGAGGGTACAAAATTTAGTAGGGAGAGAAGATTTCACGGGAGACAAAGGAATAGATGAGAGGATACTATTAAAATTATTACGACTGTGAACTAAAAAGAGAGGCGTGTGAGAGGGAGAGAGAGCACTGGATGCAACAGTGCCCCGTGACGGAATCGCGTAAAGACCCTAAAGAACAGCAGCTTTTCCCTTAGGGGAAAAATCACCATTCTACATCCATACATTTCGAACCTCTTCGCGTTCGCCTGATGATTCAGATACAATGGCCTTCACTCCCAGACAATGCCCTCGCTTTGCTGCACATAAACTGTCGATTCAGACTGTTCTCAGAAAGTGGAATGCTTTCCCCCTAGCGGGGTCCACTTTGTGGAGCACCTCAATTGAGTTTTGTGCTCTCTACATCTGAAACAGACTCAAACCAGCATCTCATATTTGTCCCTGAAGCGATTTAGACGTAATTAGCCTACTTCAGAATTAGACACCACTTCGAAATGCAGTTCCTCTCTTCCCATGACATAGACAGAGCACTAAGCGTGATCTGTTACACTTCGTCACTCCTGCCGCTTTGAAGCCTTGCGTTCAGTAACAAAATAATTTAAAAATCCGTTCACGGAACAGACCACCTCTGTGGTCTAGTTGTTAGAGAGTTCCTGGCTACAGATCCAGAGGTCTCGGGTTTCATTCCCGGAGATACCAGATTTTCTGAGACGTAGTGGGTCTGGAAAGGGGTCCACTCAGCCTCGTGAGGATAATTGAGGAGTTATTTCAAGGAAATAGCAGCTCCGATCTAGAAAACAGAGATTAACGGCCGTGGAGATTCGTCGCGGTGACCACGCGACATCCTCTATCCGCTAAAGTTGGCATTAACTTCGCCGACAAGCGGCGGTCGCTCGGTCGGTATAGTTCGCTTGCGGACTACAGGCCACGGAGTTTGTTTGCTGATGCATTGCTTTAAAGTGACGGCATGTATGTATCAGGCCCTCGTATACGCTTGCTGTGATCACATGGAACGCACTGCATGAACTCAGGGCAGCTCTCTGGAGACAATGCAATGATTCTCCGGGTTTCCTGACAAGATAATCTTTCAATGACGGTGAAATATCGTTTGAGACAGATACTGCTGGTATCAGGTGCCGAATCAGATATGTAGCGTTTCGGGTAGGGCTGTCGTGTTTAAATAATTGTTCAAGGTAAAGTAGTTCCTGTGCTTAAATAATCAAGCACAACGCCATGAACACGTATGGGGGAGAAGATGTATAGATCCACGTTTTCTTGACCTCGGCACTAGTCAGAGGTGAGTGGTCAGCTTCACGCCTAGGCCTCTTTACCTCGGAGAAAGAGCCCCCAGTACCCATTATATAAGAGAGTGGGTGGGCCCCAGACCCGGTCTGGAAGACGTGGAGAAGAGAAAATTCTTGACCCTACGGGGACTCGAAATCCGATCCCTCGGTCATCCAGCCCATAGGAAGTCGCTATACCGACTGAGCTATCCTGGCTGCGTAAATAATTGTTCAAAGAACATCAAAACGGCTATAAAGCTGCTAAAACATTTCAAAATGTGCCAGGACACAAAGTGACTGTATCTGAAAACAAATAAACATGAACTTTGTAACCGCATGAAAATGGGAAATGCAGAGTACTGCAGAGGGCAACTTGGTGATTTACATTCTTCTTCCATTGCTAAGACAGTTTCATCAAGCCGGCAACACTGGGTTGCATACATGGCTGGGGTGGGGGGCAACGAAACGTATACAAACTGTGATGGAGAAACATCTATAAAAATGACTATTTAGGAGATAAAATGGAAAATGGATCTTGGAAATGCGAGCGCGAGGATGTGAACTGGCTCGCGACAGAGTTCTCATTGCAGGCTTCAGTATAATCGGATTTCAACCTCCTACCGTAATACCACTGTTGTGCAGAAAATCAAGCGGGTGAGCGAGAAAACTGACCTGATCGGGATTCGAAACTTGCGCCCTTCGAATCAGAAGTAACTGCTTGTTTAAACTGGCTCTGTGGCCACTCAGCTTTCTATTCAATGGGTACCACGAGCTCTTTCTTTAGAAGTAAAGTAGCCGGAGTGTGAAACTTACCACGCCCACGTAAATCCATGAAGGTTACCTCCGCTCTCCCTACATGCCGTCTGACACAAAGCTCAGAAACTGGGACAAGTTTGTTACTGCTTATTACAATCCAGTAATATAACATAAAATTACAATTTAGGGGGAGAGGCAGAAACGCTCCTCCCCATAACGCTGTATCAACTGCAGAGGATCACAAGAGAGAGGAAAGGGCGCCTCCACCCATGAGCATTACGGTTACTCAAGCCAGCCTCTACACTCCGGTAGGAGAAAGTTGTGTACAGCTGCACAGAAGGAAGAAGAAAAATTAGACAAAAACGTTGTAACACTAAAAAGACATTTGGAAGGAGAACTCAGTCTGTGGCGAGCGAACGAAGCATTCACACTGTGTATGCGTGCCCGTGTGACCGCTGATAAATGGTAAATATCCTGTGTGTGACTGTGTATCAGGTGGTGTGTGTTCTTTGGCGCAATGAAAACCTATTACTCATCAGTTTCATCAATATTAGAAGGAATGGACGAAAACGACTTAACGCAAGAAGGAATATTTAATTTCCTTTTAAGCACTCAGACAACTCACTACATACAAATCTTCAGCACAAGGCCATCGTAAAATATGGTCTGATGTTAGGAAAATTCACTGATGGTCCCGTGGTGCAATGGAATGTGACGTAGCGATCAACAGACGTGCTCGTACAGGAACAAATCTCTATTTACGCATAAAAATTGCGCGTTACCAATGAAACAGCGCGCGGCAGGGAATTCTACATGCGTTCTACTACAAGGTGAAGTTGTCCCTGCCCTCAGTTCATTCAGCACCACGCC
>NW_019732856.1:1142869-1162269 GCF_002891405.2 Cryptotermes secundus | reverse complement strand
AGGAACGAGGAATAGTTTCATGATCCTTGACCTCGGCACCCAACGGAGGAAATCGTCATGTTCATTCCACGCTCGCTTTACCCCGGAGAAAGAGCTCCCAGTACCCCTTGAATAGAAGGTTGGGTGGGTCGGCACGCTATGGAGTATCTCTTGCCTCTACCAGGAATCGAACTCCGGCCATCCAGTCCGTAGCCTGTCGCTATACCGACTAAGCTATCCTGGTTCCCATGCATGTGTACCAGTCGAGTGAACAAGTCTTAAAGCAGGAGTTCTTCATGCTTGGAAAACAAATTCGTACCGACGATAATTAGGCTTAATTACAATGGCCATATCTATACCTTTTGTTATGCAGGCCTCCGTATGGAACAGCGGGGATTCCTCAGTCGGTATAACGACGGGCTAATGGCTAGATGTACAAGGAATCACGGTTCGATTTCTGGCAGTGGCAAGAGATTCTTCTCAGCGTACAGGCCGGGTCTGAGGCCCACCCAGCCTCCTTTAAAATGGTAACCCGAGCCTCTTCCCCTTAGGGTAAAGTTGCTGGGGCATGAAGCTCACCAATTATGTTCATATAGTTTAAAAAAAAAAAGTAAAGCTATCCCTGTACCACGCCGTGAAGGCCCATAGGGTTGTGACACGTTGAGGGTCCCACACTATCTAGACAATTGGCTCAAAGATGGCGGTAAGGTTGTCAGCCTTACGCGCTGGCCGCGCTTTACTCCCCAGGAAAACGATTTAATTAATTCCTGGTACTCATTTCTGTTAGAGGCTAAGTAAACCCCAGGGCCTAGTGCAGATGGAAGGATTAGGTCAACTGAAAAAAATCCAATGACCTCATCAGGACTTGAACTCGCGACCTTCCGGCTTGTAGCATAGCCCCTCAACCAACTACGCTACCGTGTGCCCCGTTCATATAGTGCAGAGGTCAAGAATGGTCGATGTATACCTCTACTCCCCCATACGTCTTCGTGGCTTGGTGCTTGATCAGTTGGGTGTAGGGACAACTTTACCTCTACCTTTGCGCACCGAATGGCACAGACTATTACATCGTGTTTGTGAGGATCGAGTTTCGAAACTGGGCCCAGACTGGGGCCATCCTGACCCGAAGTTAGTTTTCTTCAGTGCCTTCTAGAATTGGCTACGATGGTTCCTAAAAATACCCCACGACCTCAGCCTTCCACTGCCTTCACAAATTAGAAGTCACAGCAATCCCTTTATTCATCCACTTACGTGCAGAAGTAGCGGCAGAAACTTCGTCACAACAAAACTCGAATCGTGAAATTTTAGGTTCTCACAGCGGTAACTATCAGCATCACTGTCTTCAGGGATGTGACGCCCTGTAGTGTGGTATGTTTATCGACGTACTTCTACCATTAAGATAGAATCAGCCTGTTCCTCCGAAACATCGGCAAACATCTACCAAATTACACGGCATCGCATATAAATCAGAAGTCTTGAAATCCACACTCAATCATTTGCGTTACTCATCAAGACGCCGCCCTAACTACAGTATAACCCCATACATAAGGTGACCCCCCCCCATTTTTCAACAAGAAAACCAGAAGAAGTACAGTTGTTCTGACAAAACCAAATATGTCATTTACTTCGCGGGATTGAAAGAAAAATAAGTATAAAATATAGTATCAACATATAATAAACTGAAATATTAACATCTTAAATACAATTCTGAGTAATTTGGTAGGATGATCAATAATTGGATGGTATGTGGAAGGAAATGGTTAGGGCCTAATTTAAGAATTATCCAGGCATTTGCCTGAAGGGACTGAGGAAAACCATGAAATTCCCCAATCAAAACTGCTGATATCCTAGAATGACTGAGAAAACAACGAAGAACATCAGTGAAGATAGCGTCCCAGCTGAGATTCGAACCGAGCTCTCCCAAAATGAAAATAAGAAACTTTACGTTTGAGTCCGCTTGTTCTAGAAATTATACAACGTAATAATGCTACATGAACAAACCACAGTAATACACACTGCTGTTCTGCCTGTAACTATCCGAGTGGCGACACACATAAGAGAAATGAATAGCATTTTGTGCTGTGTTCTTATTGCGTTTGTTGAATTCATATCGGCCGATTTCTTACTGATATAATACAAATATTTACCTTTAATATCAAAATGGCTTATTCGCGTCTGTCATATGTCGAAAAATATACAAATTGCTAACACATCCTTTGAAAATATGTCCAAGGTAAAATATTTAAGAAGCTCAGTAAGAAGTTAGAATAAAATTATGAGAAGATAAAATTCGTGAAACGTTTGCTACCATTCAGTTCAGGATTCTCTGTGTCCACTTCCTGACCAAAACGAAGTTAACAGGAAACTAAAAAAAAAAAAAACTGCATTATTAAGCAGCTTCATAATTTGTACCACTCACCAAATATTATGACCATCAACTCGAGAAGGATGAGATGTGCGGAACATGTAGAATGCATAGGAAACGTAATAAATGTATACCGAATTTTGGTATGAAAGCCTAAAAGAGAGAGACCACTTCAAAGATCTATTCGTGGATAGGAAAACAACGGGCTATTACACATTATCTTCAAGAAAGTGAGTCCGAGAGTGTGGACTGGATTAATCTGGTTCAGGACAGGGATCAGTGGCCACCTCTTGTCAACACGGCAATCAATCTTCGCGTTCGATAAATGGTAAGAAATGTCTGACTAGCCAGGCGGTTATTAACATCTCGAAAAAGTTTTCCACAAGACTGGTTAACTACGCCGCATCAACTACCGGCACTATTTGGCGAAATGGTGAGAACCGTAGAAGGTAATGAAATAACTGGGGTACATAAATACAGAGACCTGGTCCTCCAGGTTGGGGTTGGACGCATGACCGACGACACTGCTCTGTAAAAGAATTACTGTTGCGGATCTGCTAAACACAAACAGTCCGTGAAAAGAAGGACTCTCCATCAAAGGTTGCAGGTCGAAATTATACCAGTAAAGGGCACATATTTAACTTACAACAGACACTAACGGAGTGATCAGCAAAGTGCATGGTAATTCATTTAGAAAGTTCAATACCACTAATGCCAAGGTCCACCTTTGGACCTTATGCTGAATCATTTCGATAGACCCAACAGTATAACAACATATTTCCTTAATTCATTTTAATATTATCATCCACGGTTCCATACATTAACGAAATGTCAATCAGAAGACTTCGATCAAGACCTTGTACAGAAGCTCCCTGACTTGGGCTACCGTTCCGTTCTGGAAGGTCTTGCGTGACCCGAATCGTCACCGTGATATACGTACGTATTGTCACGTGATAACTGTGAGTACATACGGGGTTTGGATTGGTAATCGGATTTATTGAACACTTACACTCGTAATTATAAACAACTACGGCAGTCTCGCTGTGTTCCACACTTCAAAGATCACTTTACAGCACACATAAAGTCTTCTCGGTCATCACTAGCCGTTGCTTGGTAGCGGCTTCAAACGGGGGACGTTCCCCTTCCTCTGAGTTCTTGAACTGTCCCTGGGACTCCGCTACCAGCTTATGACTTCTCACAACTGCAACTCTCCACTGACTCTGACTCTCCAACAACTGAACTACTAGTCCTCGTTATATAGCCCTGGCATGAAACGCACAGAAAACGGTCTCTTCCATTACTGCGTGTTCTATCGTTGTCGGCGAAAAGTACCCAGAAAGCTGTTCCCTAGCAACGGCTGTTGTGCTGTCGCTTGTTTTACACAGTTCTTACTTGGCAATGGCTCTATATGTCACAGTATGTATGAGTGTTTGTGCATGTTTGTGATTTGCAGAAAGAATGGAAACATGAAAAATCATAAGTATAGAGAACTAACATTTATAGCAATAACATTTCATTTAAATTTGTGTCTTAAACTTAGTGATACTCTGGCTCAATAAATGCGTCATTTTTCTGGTGGACAACAAAGGACCCACTTTGCATATGAGGAAAGAGTGGAGACAGGTATTACATCATCGGGCTCAAAGCAAAATTTTCCGCATCTCGAAAATTTTGTGTGCTTTATGGATGAATTTGCGAAAGTCGAGTCTTGCCTAACCGGGGCTGAGTGTGTCTCGTTTCTCAAGCGCCTTTACTTCTTCCGCCCAAACATTACCACTACATGTAAGAAACGAATGTTTTCACTTACCATAACCACTTCATTTCTATCTCATATACGAATATTTTGCTGCAAAATCCCAACATTCGCGATAATAAAAATGCAGTGTGTTGGTGGGGCACAAAACTTGGAACAGTATGCTAAAAGTGAAAGAGACGCTGGTAAAACCCAGCACTCAGCACCTGTCAATCAATGATTTCGCCTGCAGACGCAGTGCTAATTGCCCTGTTGTATAATTTAATTATTTAGCGGCAAGTACTTTTCAATCCAGGTTGACTCCATAACATGCTGCATTAAGTTATGTCGTGAAAGGGTGCCTGTTATTCATTACATATGTTTAACAGATTTCACGTCAGGCTACAGGAAACATTAAGCCCATGAGGGGCAGTCGCGCAGTGAGAAAGTAAGAAAACTGTGCTCTCTAATTACTCATGGAGCTGAGCCATTCTTGAGAAGCCGCCAATTGTGCAGCTACTCAAGAACTTCCCAGCATTTTATGGAACCCGAAGGTTCATTATTGTGTTCACAAGAGCCCTCCACTGGTCCCTATCCTAAGCCAGAACAATCCTATCCATACCATCCCATCCTATCTCTCCAAGATCCACCGACGTCTTGGTCCTCCCAGTGGTAACTTCCTTCTGGCTTTCCCACCAATATCCTATACGCATTCCTCGTCTCCCCCATCCGTACTACATGACCTGCCCACCTCATCCTCCTTGACCTGATCATTCTAATTATACTTGGAGAAGATTACAAGTAATGAAACTCATCATTATGCAGTTTTCTCCAATCTCCCGTCACGTCATCTCTCTTCGGTCCAAATATTCTCCTCAGCCGATCACATTATTGCTTTTAATTATTATATGGGTGATAATTTAAGATTTATTTTAGTCTGTAACCAAGAGTACGCGTTAGCGTAGTTGGTTAAGGCACTATGCTACAAGCCGGAAGGTCGCGGGATCGAATCCCTATGAGGTCATTCAGTTACCTAATCCTTCCAGCCGCATTATGGCCCTGGGGTCGACTCAGTCTCTAGCAGAAATGACTACCAGGAATATTCTTGGGGTAAAGGGCGGCCGGCGCGTAGGGCTGACAACCTTACCGCAATCTATGAGCCGATTCTCTAGAAAATGTGGGAACCTCAACATCTCACAAACCTATGGGCCTACGCGGCCTGTTACAGGGATATCTTTACTTTTTACTTACCAAGAGTACAAGCCTATACATATATAATCATGGCAAGTTTACTGTAGACATTAGTACAAATATTATGTTTTTGGACATTATCAATCTTTTATCTAAAAACCTTCCTTTTTATTTTCAAAACAAAACATTTCGGAGACGCTAGTCCGGAGACTATCGATTGGGCCCAACTGAGTTGTTTTTACCTGAAGACGGAGAGAGAATCCTGTCTTCGAAAAGCTGTGGTTTGAAAAATAAACGGAACGGTTTTTACATACAGACAGGACTACGGATAACGTCCAGAAACACAATATGTGTAACAATGTACCATCGTCACAAACTTTTAGATCTTATTTCATGTAGACACAATCTGTACGCGACAAATTACTACCGTCTTTAGGCCATGACAACTTTCTTCCAATTCATTTCGAAGTCGTCATTCACCAGCCATCCCACCTTGGACGCTATACAGTATGGGGTACTGACAGGGTCGTAAAGCAAACCGCAGCCCCCCTCTCCATGGCACTACAATATGTTGCCTGAGATGCATGTTTCGGAACTCCACTCCTGCCATGCGGCAATATGTTGACGGACTGAATCTCCTAGTATGCGCACTTCTCTGCTTACAGAATGATGCTGCTGCTGCTGGCATGTTTGCTTCTTGTCCATAGTCTCGTGCTAGCTGAGATCAGGTCTGGCGGGTGGCGCCCCATAGCCCCCCTCGGGGAGTCCGGGAGCCATCTTGCTGTCTCCTATCACACACTACACGCCGGAGGAGCTCAATCCCTACCCCTGCAAGGTTATCACCAGCTAGCAGCGAAGGGCGGAGGAGGGCCCGACCTCTGTGCCCTCTACAAGGTCTCCTTTGTGCAAGATCTCTACTTTCAGGTAACAAATGCTTCAAGACAGATCTGGTAAACACCCCATTAAATGCATGTCGTGACGGTTGATTTGTGAAGTTTAATTACTTAAGAACCACGCAATAAAGACGTATGAGGGAGTAGAGGTATATCTCCACGCTTCTTGACCTTGGCAACGGATGGAGGTGAGTGGTCGGTTTCACGCCCTTGCCGCTTTGACCCCAGCCCACTGAACAGGAGTCTGGGTGGGCTCCAGTGCTGGTCTGGACACTGTGGAGAAAAACCTATTCCCTTTGACGGGAATCGAACCCCTGCCGTCACCCCGTAGCCCGTCTCTATATTGACTAATCTTTCCTGGTTCTTACTTAAGATATTAGGTACTAGTACGCAGAGATTCAAATAGTGCGGGGTACGTACTGTAAATTTTAAACTAAAATTGAACCTGGTTAATACATTTGTAGAAACAGCAAATTCCTTCATCCAGAGTTGAGAAAACTTGCGAGCAGACAGCCCCGCAATGGCAACGTGCATTAAGTTACCAACGTTAAGCTTCAATGATGACGAAGGTGAAGGTGAAGGATACAGCTTCACGGCCAGGTTTATGTAACACGCATCAGACATGTCGGAATGAAAGCGTCTGAAGGCCCGCATGACACTTTCCCTGCCTCGAGATGCAATCGGCAGAGACCGTATGCTGGACCGGAGAAAACAGAAAGCGTTCCTCCAAATTCCGTGAAAGTGGCCGCAGTTCAACGGCCCGCTCTGTCCCTGCGTGAAGCGGTTTCACGTACAGGTATGTGCGTTTTTCTTTCATTACAGCAACGCTGGCTGCATTTATGCATATCTACATTAGCGTCGCAATGATGCTGAACTACAGACTCAAATTCTATTCGCTTCTCCATTGCTTTGACCATTTCACGGAAATTTCCAAGTCCATGTGCCTGTGTTAACATTTCGCAACATCCTGGGGTTCTTACGGAGTTATTAGCCCCAAGCTGAACCCTCAAGACGGAAGGCCACACTTGTCGATACCCCGCAACTGCTTATTCAATATTCTCAACTGCCCTCCACATGCGCAGTTGGTATAGCGACTGGTTATGGGCTGGACGACCGAGGGGTTGGAGTTCGGGTCCCGGTAGAGGCAAAGATTTTTCTCCTCGCCACATCGTCCAGACCGGTTCTGAGGCCCATCCAGCCCCCTGTACAATGGGTACTGGGGGCTCTTCCACCGGGGGTAAAGCGGCTGGGGCATGAAGCTGACCACTTATCTCTTCAAGAATATGTGGATGTATATATCCACTTCCCCATGCGTAGTGCTTAATTAATTAAGCACTGCGACATCTTTTACTTTTCCCTCTACCCTCCATATCTGGAGGCCGTCTCCTCCATCCGTAACCTGAGGACGCGCCATGCCGTGGTGACAAAGGCGCCCCTCCGCATGGAAAATGCCCGTTCTATTACCATATTTCCGACGAAATTAACCTTCTATTAACATATTTCCGTAATAACTTGATTTCTACGGCTGGAGAAACCAGTTTTAATTGCAGATGAGATCACCTGAAAGACGTCTTTCACTGACCCTGTAAAGAGCCTAAAAATCTCATACCGAGAGATCAACATTTTTAGCGAGGTATCTCGTACTGAGCGTGAATGCCCTGCTCGATATCTCGGTGTCATCCTGTGGCAAATGACTGGAGGGCGCAAACTAAACCGAGTGGCGAAGGGGAGCTCAAACAGAGTCGTCCTTCCTTCCTGAGGCTGGAGCGACATGAGGAGGTAAATTTGTCCCTGTCCTTAATTAACTACGCAACATGCCTTCAAGATACGGGGCTGTGGAGGTATAGCTCTACCATTCTTGATCTTGACACCACATGGAGGCGAATGGTTAGCTTCACGCCCCGGCCGCCTTACCCGCGGGAAACGATCCCCAGTATCCATGTATATGATGCTGAGTGGGCCACAGAGCCAGTCTGTACGTTACAGAGTAGAGGAAAATCTTTTCCCCTTGTCGGATATCGAACCCCGGCCGTTATCATATAACCCACAGGCTTTCCTGCTAATAATAAAGATAATAAAACGACAGACTTGAGGTTCTCCCGGCGGCTGCTATGGAGATTGTCGTCTTCTTGGATGTGGTACCGTGTAGTTAGGCAGAGAAGCAGGTATCGGCGTTTCGGAAGATGAAAGCAGTACGTACCTATCAACTACATGTCGCCACAGAACAAGAGATAGTAAGCTTCAGGCAGGAACAGCGTTCTCTCTACCTCACACCTTCAAGAGGAGGGGCTTATTGCGAGTGAAGTACTGTCAGGCACATTTTCGCACAGTACCTTAAAATTAATCGGGGTCGATTCCCTAACAAGCCATCATTCGCAATCATCCTATACGATACTATACTGGATGTATACGATACTGGACTTGAAGCGTCTTTAAATACACAACAGCAAGGTTACTAACATTATTCCGTAGCCAGAACTACCGGGTTTTTGGACCTTTTCCCATCGTCCGGAATTCTAGAGTGTCCTCTATTACATAGAATTCCGGACGATGGAAAAAGTCCAAAAACCCAGTAATTCTATGTCATCCACCATCGCCAGAACCCTTTAGAATCTAGTTATTCCGTAGAGTACCTACTATACACTCATAGATATGACAAATATTCGTATGTCCCTTTTAAGGCCACTAGCACTGGCATTTTTTTTTTTTTGGAGGGTACGCCCTCACGCATGACATTATACAAGACAAAACGAAAACTATCTTGAAAGGTCCAGTATTTTAGCATAATTTACATATTCGTACACCTCTACCGGAACAAAGGTATACTTAGGGATCGGCAACACAACAGTTAATTACTCCTCTATTAAAACGTTTCATATTTTGGTTACTTTATTTTCATCCCACTACATGTTTCGATCCATCGAGATAATCATCAAGTGGCTTTTATGAATTACATATTTCGTTAGTGAATTACTGAACTTGATCCATTTTTGCATTCATCAGTATTAATATAATCCAAATTTAAGTTTAAATTTAAGTTCTTGTGCGGGTAAAGGTTTAAATCTAGTGGTTAAATAAAACTAAATTAGATAAAAATTGAATTCTTATTTTTAAATATTTGGAATGGATGAAGAGGGCGTTTGGACTACTGGTTGGCTATTAGTGGTATAGATGGGCTTCGTGGTTTTTGATGTTTATTAGGAAAGCTAAAACGTTCTTTTTTTGTGTAAAAAGGTGATTAATCTGCGTGCGGAGTTCGTGGTACTAGAGGTGAATGTGTGGCTTTTGTCTTGTTGAGTCGCGCGCATTAAATATAGCGCATCGTGTGTATAGGAAGCTGTTCTGCATGTGTTTCCCAGCTGTGGCACGAGCTTCTGGGTTGCATTTTTTTAATGCATCTTGTGTGTGGTTAAGTGTTGAGCGACGACATATCCTACACAGAAACTTAAAATTAAAATTTTGATTATAATATTACTGGCAAATGTAAAAAACTGATCCATTTTAATAATTCAGTAACGACAAATATAATTCATAAAAGCCACTTGATGGTGGTCCTGATGGATCGAAACATGTCACTCACTCATGGAGCTGATCCCTTCTTCAAAAGCCGCCAATTGTGCAGCTTCTCAAGAACTTCCCAGAATTGTATGGATCCCGAAGGTTCATTACCGTATTCACAAGAGCCCTCCACCGGTCTCTATCCTGAGCCAGATCGATCCAGTCCATACCATCCAACTCCAACTATTTGAGATCCATTTTAATACTGTCCACCCACCTATGTCTTCGTATTTCTAGTGGTCTCTTTCCTTCTGGCTTTCCAACCAATATCCTATATGCATTCCTCTTCTCCCAATTCGTGCTACATGCCCTGCCCATCTCATCCTCTTTGGCTTGATTACTCTAATTATACTGAGTGAAGAATCTCCAGTAACTTCTCTCTTCGATCCAAATATTTTCCTCAGCACCCTGTTCGGTCGAAACATGTTTTTTTTCCCCCCCTTGGCACTACAGCCCCAGTGGGCCTAGGCCTACCTCTATGAACTTCTCCGTTCACTTCGGTTTTTCTAGATCTTACATATTCGGTAGGACTCCTTGAGCGGGTGATCAGCTCGTCGCAAGGCCTCTACCTGTACACAAACACAGAAAAACGCACACACACAAACTAAACATCCATGTCCTGAGTGGGATTCGAACCCACGATCCCAGTTTCCAAGCGAGAGAAGACAGTACATGCCCTAGACCGCTCGGCTACCGTGACCGGCGGTCGAAACATGTAGCGGGTGAAAATACTAAAATAACCCGAATATTAAATAAATTAAATTTCGGTTTATGATTAACTGCTATGTTGACGGCCCCTAAGTATACCTCTGATACAAGATACACAACAGGATGCAGAATATAAAATGCACCTCAACCGTGGTGTGAACGAGTAACTTGTCCATAATACGGGACTCTTTATGTTACAGTACATCCAGTACAAGACGTCACTTCCGGACATGAAGGAGTTCACTGTCTGCATGTGGCACAAGTTCTACAATCACACCAACGATCACCCACTCTTCTCCTACGCTGGTAAGTACGAGAGGCGGGTAACACTCCACACTGTCCCATCTTAACACAGGGTGTTCCTCGATAGCTGTCACCACGCCAAGGCGGAGCTGAGGTAAAGCTCTATGAAGATATAATCCAAACACTTAAAATGGAGCTGAGTGCCAAGCCTCATTTTCCTGCCATATTAACCTAGGGGAAGCATTTGTCCAAAGGCCAGTGTAAGATCTTAATATCTACCTTGATATCCACAAAATATTTGGATATTCTTGAGTAGTTGAGTGACTGGTTACTTCCTACGAAGGATTCATCTCTATGTGGTTTGTGTGTTAAGTTATTTAATTAGTTCGTTCGTTAATTAGTTCACAGTCTGAAGTACACTTCATATAGGCTTACATGAAGTTGCGTCTTCTGCTGATTTGTTATCAAACTAACAGAGTTCCGAAATCTTATTCGCATCCACAAAACCTACTCTGCAACTGCATCTGGACCAGCTGTCCAAACGGTTCGTTGTTCTTTTCTTTATTCCCTCCAGGTGAACGCCTCAACTAAGACGTCTTCAAGAAACGTCACCAAACTGGTAGCTGTAGATTTAGTTCTGGTAAAGCCATGTTGATTGCCTGTCACGGTAGCCGAGCGGTCTAAGGTATGTACTGTCTCCGCTCGCTTGGAAACCGGGATCGTGGGTTCGAATCCCACTCAGGGCATGGATGTTTAGTTTGTGTGTGCGCGTTTTTCTGTGTTTGTGTACAGGTAGAGGCCTTGCGACGACCTGATCACCCGCCCAAGGAGTCCTACCGAATGTGTAAGATCAAGAAAAACCGAAGTGAACGGAGAAGTTCATGGAGGTAGGCCTAGGCCCACTGGGGCTGTAGTGCCAAGGAAAAAAAAAAACATGTTGATTGGGGTTAAATTTAGCACAATGCGAAACATGATCATGAATAATAAGTTCAAACAATTTAGATAAATTACTGAGAATAGAAATGGGTCTGTAGTTGCACACAGAGGCATGATGATTGCCTCTTTTAAATACTGGTACAACAGCAGATTCTTTCCATGCAGCAGGAAAATACTGCTGCGTCAGGCTCAAGTTAAATACATGCCTAAGAATAGGAATAAAAACACCTGAACCTTTTGTGATAAAACCAGGAATATCATCAAATTCCAACAGATTTGGAAGGTTTTATGGTCTCTTGATGGCTTTGCACACATCCGCATCAGAAATGGGGGCAAGGGATAAAAATTCAAAGAAGAAGAAGAAAAAGTTCTAGGAAGAACCAGTCGCCCACTTTCCTTGATACGACAAGGACTGTATACAAAACGACGCGTCCAACACATTTTCTATTGCTGGGTGTGTATTCGTTGCCGCGGTAAAGTTTTTACCGAGCCGATGCTTAGCAGAAATATAGCGATACACACAGACACACACAAACTGATGAAGGGGATTTATGCATTGCGCCGTTGAAATGGGCTCAGGTGCCATGATACATACACCAAGTTTCATAGAGAATGGTTCTGCCATTCAAAAGTCGATAGCGGGGGATAGACAGAGACAGCATAAAGACCGCATAAGCCTACTTCCATTTTATCAAAATAAGGAAAGGAGCATAACAATAATAATAGTGGCAAGCATTTCCGTAGAACGAATTACGCTTCGCCTCGGAAAGAAGTGCTCTGGACTGACACCGTACTCATCTGCCACAAACTGTTACGCTTCTCCTGCCAGCGTCCTTCCACACATTCCTCTCCAGTCATCTTGCCGTTCTGTTCACAGGAATGATGGTGGAGATGATAACGTGACTGCATTTGCTAGTGGCGTCTTTCAGCTAACAGGCCAGAGTGGGCTGGAGGGGAATACAACAGTAGGCAGGAAGAGTGTGCCCACAGGTGCCGTCATCCTACGATCCTTGGGGCTTCTTGCTGTGGTTTCCTTATACACCTAGTGTTTTGCATTCTCTGACACGTATTAATATTATCCTGTGTTCCGTGCCGACAGTGCCGAATCAGCCCCGCGCCATCTACCTGTGGGTGTCGAACAGTCTCCGCAGCAGCTACTTCAGCCTGTCGGTGGAGAGTCACACCTTCTTCAGACTGAACTATCCACTGCGTCTCAACCGCTGGTACCATTCCTGCACTTCATGGAACGGGCGCACCGGCGAGTGGCAGATCTGGGTGAACGCGGAGCGTGTAGGCAGAGGCTTTCACAATAGGGTTGGTACCCTTATACCTGCAGCCATTCAAATCATTGTAGCAGCTGTCGCTTTTAACTTCGCTTCCCGCCGGTGACCATGTCACCATTTCTGTCCATTGTTATAACGACAAATAAAGTCGTAGGAAAGGAGGATCGACGATTTAAAATGACCGACTGACACTGGAGAATGCGAACTCTTAGTTGCAATTCTATTAACAGACGTGACAAATGTAACACACGAAACATGAATTGGTACTTTACAGTTCGGGCTGCATTTTCGGTAGCTATGAACACTCTACTTGCTCTTGTTCCAAGATCATTTGGTTCATCGCAGTTTCTACACTTTGTCTTGCGACAATGCCCCCACATCACTAAGGCAAACGCGTCCTGTTATGGTTTCACTTGCATTCCTGGCCTCTAGCCGCCCAGCAGGGAGAAGGAAGCTGTCACTAGATCAGCACAACCACGAGGCAGATTCTAGTTTTCCCACTTATAGGATAACAGCCAGTACATCAGTTATCCTGTGCAGAGACAGCATGCTAAGCAATTTACTAGGAACACACAGACATTAACATCTATTTGTTTTGCAGCTGGTTGGCCATGTAATACCGGGTGGTGGAATTGCCATCACTGGACAGGAACAGCGTCAGTATGGCGGTGGATTTTTGGAGGGCGAAGGGTCTCCTAAAGGATCTGGTGGTTTTCTGGGAGAGGTAACACAGCTATACCTGTACAAGGCCGCCCTCGCAGCAGGCAAGGCCCACCGCGACCACAAACATCACCATGGTAACCATGCAAGCTCCACCACACCTCAACCACCACCTGTCTCTACTGGCCCTCCATTGCCACCACACCCCCTGCTCATATCTGGTCAACTCATACCCCGCCTCAATATCAATGCACAACTTGGAGGGAGGCTCAGGCCTCAGAACCCACCTCCACCTACCCCAGGAAATCTACTACTGTCATCGCCTTTACTTCAGCATTCTGGAGGCAGTACAAGTAGCATCACCCTGCCAGGTGTGTCTTCGTTCTCCATACAACATGCACCTGGATCTACTGGGTCACTTCTTGGAGGGGGCAGTGACCCTCTTCTCGACATCCAGCATTCATTGTTCAAAAGAGACAAGAAGCAGGATACCTCGGTGGCGGTAGCAGTGCAGGATCCAACATCAACAAGGACAAAACGTAGTACATCCTCTTACAAGGAAGAATTTCCCTCTAAGAAATATTCTCAAGAAATGCAAGACCCAAAATACAAAATAAAATGGAAAAATATAAACAGGACCTCAATAATTGAAGCTGAAGGCAAGACAACAAAACATAAAGTCATTAAACGGGCCACTGACTTTAGTGATGATGATGGCAATGAAAATTACTTTGGATCTCAGGGTTCATCACTTATTGGAAGTTCAGCTTTAGCACTTCTTGGAGGAGATTTCAACCCAATAAGTGCTCCTCAGGAACAAAATGATGACCTGTCTAGCACCAGCAGTACAGAAGATGACTACCCCAGGGAACCTGCCGAAGGAGAGGTAAAGCAAGTGATGAACGTCTGCTCAGGATGTGCTCCAGAGCCATTCAAGAAAGCAGAACTCATATCCTGGAGAAGTACACCCAAGAAACTGTATTCTGGTGCACTTTACACTCTAGCCAATGCTGAGTGCAGGAGGTTTTAGTTCATCTAGGTGAGATGAATGTTAATGCTGCCATTAATGCTGGTTCACAGTGATGGATAACAAGATGCAACTTTCGTACGGGAGTACTTTCTTCAGACACTGACCACTGACCAGACAGAAAATTTATAAGACAGTTAAATCAGTGTTTTCATGTTCAAATGCAAGGAAAGGATGCAAATTACGTAGGGACCATTTCATATGAACTAGTCATTAAGTGCAGTCTAGTTTTCCTCAACAGATGAACGTCACTATCATCTGAAATGTTGTACACCTCTTTTAATGTTCATATGATGACACTAAATCACTATCACAAGTGTTCAGAATCACATCTACCTTTTCATGACGATTCAGTCAAGACTACAGTGTGTGGACACACAGGCTCAAGGCTTGTCAACACTTGGTCATCTTTACTTGCAACAGTCACTTTGAACAAACTGTTAGGTACACCTGCTGTGAGAAGCCAAAACCAACAGTCACAGCAGAATACATAAATTTTTATGTGCGTTCTCTTAAGACAGGTGTAATGCTCTGAATGAACTGAACAAAGGAATCTTACACAAAATACTCGTATTCAAATTCACAAATAGAAATTTCCATAAATGTACTGGAGAACCAAGAAACGTTATAAAACTGCCATCAACTATCACTGCTATGATGTTCCCACATGTTGCTGATTTAGTGGTATGTGAGAAGGCTTAAGCTCCCAATATTTAGGGAAAAAATGGAGCTTTTCAAGACTAGATGAGGAAGTACCTCACAAATGTTGGAGAACTTTCAGATGTTGACTTGACACCATCATGCAAAAACTCACATTTTAAATTCAGTTAATAACATTCAGTAAACTGGCATCCTGCATATATGCACTTAGTCAACAAAGTCACCAAAATTAACTGCATTCAAACATTCATGTCATAACAAACTGAGCCCTTAGAAGTAAAAATTTCTTCATTCATCTCCAAAACAAAAGAAAGAATGTGACTACAATTTTTTCACATCCAAAACAAAACAAATCACCATGGACAATATATCACTTCTGTACAACTAGTGTTCATCTTGCACTCCTTTGCTGTGAATCCAACTTAACAATGTTACACTTAAGTTTGTTACAATACTCTTGTGATGTACATCACACATCATGATCAGCAATTCAATTTGAAGCCAATTTAGTGAGCCATATTAATGTCATTACAAATTACTGACACTGAAAGAGCAGTGCCCGCTACCAAAAGAGATGAAAGAAAATGCAAATAACTTGCTTCAGTCTGAGTGCCATTCACCGGGTGATTTAACACTAGAAGTGTTTCACCTTTTTTATATGAAATGAAGTATGAACTGAATGCCATTGCTGCTCTTTGAAGCAATATGCCCTAGAAGTCTTGTTGTACAAGATTGTTTTAGACGTACATTTGTATCACCCTAACTCAAAACAAAATTCATCAAATTTCCTAATAGTGCACCGAAAGTTATACACTTTCAGCAGTTTCAAGCAGAAATACTGCATGTCCACTTTTGGTCATTCTGAGTTACTGTGTGCCCATGATGCTATCTTCATTCTGCGCAAGTACAGGAATAACCATAGTGATGAGAGAAAGGAGATTACAGTGTAGTCATTCCAGAAAACTGTGTTGGTGAATATACTGCACATAAATATTTGTGCTTTAAACCACTTATACCAGTTTTGTGAATATTTAAGTGTCTGAAAACAATGCACGGTATGAAGATACCGAATATGATAAATTATTCATAACATTCTTCAATCTCCTAAATATTTTACAACCTTCAGGGAGCCAATCGTCAAGGTAATGTGGGACCCTTAACTTCTCACAACCCTATGGGCCTTCACAGCCTGTCACAGGGACAGCTTTACTTTTAGTAAGAAATTTAAGTACCAAAATTACTTTATGATATTCATATACACAGAGAGATAAGGCAAAATAAAATATGTTCACACACCATTGTGAAACACATCTGAAACAGTTCATATATATTGTAGAAGATGATGATATAATTAATTAACACTCTCATCATGTGCCTAATATATCTACTGACTGGTGAATATTTAACGAGAGAAGAGGAAAATTCAATTATTCCTTCATAACATAACAGTTCTAAATACCCAAAATTCATACCTTGATGGGGGATTCAAGATTTTAAGTACAGACAGCATGTCTGTAAGAGACTCACTAATATCACATTCAGAAAACAAGACACAAATTAGACAACCGTTGCAGCAGTGTATTTAAGTATTAAGTGCACATTAACCAACATTTGTTTCATAAGATTTTGTAAAACTGATTAACGTGAGCCACAATTATACATACATTAAGTGGCAGGCAACATTCTCACATTATATTAACCATACCAATACATAAATTTAAAATATAATAATAAATAGTGCCAAGGTGCATTTTCCTGATTACTTTCACAGCATATCTGACGAACTGCTGTTTCATGATCCTTTTCACCTCAGCTTTCATTAATTACAGGCCAAAGTTTTATGCCAGAATGATCCCATCAGTAAGATGACTATGTAATAGACAGATGCAGATTCATATTAAAAATAAGTTTTGTGTTAACTTTATTGGCATCCTCATTATCCTACTCCTCATGCAAGCAATGGAATTTTTCTCTTCACCATCATGTACATATTGCCTCTGGTGCTCTACCAGCCTCCTATCCAATAAGTACTGAAAGGCCACAGTATGGAGTAAACACTCATTTCGCCCAGGTGGCAAGATGAAGGAAGTGTTTCAAATTTATACCTGCGATATACCTTCACACTGAATGATGGCGTGGCACAGAGACAGCTCTCCCTCTACTCATTTATACATTCACCTTACCAGTTCAACAAATAAGCCAGTAATTTCTATGCAATGGAGTTATAAATTAAATTATATTCACCTTAACAGTTCAATTAATAAGGCAGTACTTTCTATGTGATGGATTTTTACTTGTAATTGGATCTATAAACTAAATTCTATAAAATAGGCAATGATTAATCAGGATACCGAGTATGGGCTTCTGATATGCTAAAGAACATGAAGTTTCAGAAACTGGATCTCTTTCTCTCCTCAGGAGAAAGTGTGAGAGGCACCTACTCTGTTGGACCTGTTAGAGAGGTAACTTCAATCCTTGACTGTCCAGTGATTGAGAACAGTTCATTCAAATGGGACTTATGGGCTTATCTATTAATATATATGAATTTCCGAAGATACTTTAATCATAGGTGCATAAAAGAAATGAATAATTTCATTATTTTATGATGACATACAATGGCAGCCCACCAGAAAAAAGAGAAGAAGGTAATTTTGTTCTTTGGTCATTACATAGTGCAGATGTGGGCAATGTTGCTGACATTTCGCAGGCAGCATGTACCTCCAGAACATAGGCAATGTTGCCCACAACCATATGGTGCAATGACCCAGGAAAATAAGTAATAACAATAATTAACAACAGTGAAAGCATAAAATCCCCTCACCTATACATGGGTGTTCCTGGTGACCTTATACTTTCAAGTTTTATCTATAAAAATTCTCTGTCTCTCTCTCTCTTTCTCTCACACTCCCCTGCGTGCTACATGCTCTGCCCATCTCATCCCTGATTTAACCATTCTAATAACATCTGCTAAATAATGCAATTTATGAGACTTGTCATTATGCAGTTCTCCCCAGACTCTGCTACTTCATCCCTCTTCAGCATCCTGTTCACAAACACACTCAGTCTGTTTTCTTCAGGGAGGTTTTCATCTCATCACCTTCATGCATAAGCAATGAAAATAAACATGTGGGAACCTTCCACAGTCCAACAGACTACTCCTTCAGTCAGACAGACAGCTCCCTTCCCTTCAGTCAACCAGATAATTGTTACTCCCAGGGCATATGGCAAAATCAAGTGACATTAATATGCCACGGTCCACGAACGACTATCCAAGCGCTAACCAATCAGTGATTGCAATAGAATCTCCCATGCCCATTGGTTAGCGCCACCTACTGACGGCACAAACAAGCATGGGATAAATACGTGGCCTCTGACACGGCAAAGACACATTCATGGCTCCACATACGAATACACATCAGTTCAGCCTTCATCGGTCTACACGTTTCGCTGCAAGCACAACTACAACAAACGGCCCCTTTCAGGGCCAGCAATCTTGTGAATAACATACAGTTGAACAAACGTCCCCTTTCAGGGCCAGCAATCTTGTGAATAACATACGGTTGAACAACGCCCCTTTTCAGGGCCAGCAATCTTGTGAATAACATACGGTTGAACAAACGGCCCCTTTCAGGGCCCGCAATCTCATGAATAATGTATATATATATTGTAACGTGTTTGCAATCCAGAAGAGTCACTGCTATGGAAACGCTAGAATAGACCGTTACAGAGGAGACAACAATTGCTCCATTGTAGTTCTAACAGGAGTCTCCATGGTTATAACAAAGGGTTCGTTGCCTAACAGCGGCCAAGGTTATAAAAGCCCAGTTTCGACGAGAAGTCTTCAGTCTTCATCGAGCCAGCTAAGAAGCCAGTCGTGATCGGGCCATCCTAGAAGACAGTCCAGCATCGCCAATTTATTGCAAGCAGTGATTGTGACACTGCAGACGGGAATGATTGTAAAGTGTGTGTAAACGAGCGAAGGAATAAACTCGCTATGCCAAACGACGGCGTGAACTTATTTGTAGCGTGACACACAAAACACGCTACAATATATATATATATATCAAAACAGCTTCCCAGCCATCCTGTACATTTGTAAATAATATATACACCTGTTATAGTTTTAGTGGTTGTCTCTTTGGAATATCAACATCCCACAAATGTA
>NW_019732856.1:1111149-1140225 GCF_002891405.2 Cryptotermes secundus | reverse complement strand
AAGAAAAGAAAACTCAGTAGACAAAAAACTGTAAAGTGGTTAAAAGTTTCTGGGCTCTTTCAAGATAGAAAATTCTGGCTCCACCAGCAGTTACGAGTATACAAAAACTGGATACCTCAAAATGCTGAGGAAAACCTGCAATCAACACTTCTTGCAGTTGAGGTTTACACTTCTTGCACTGAGCCAGGTAGCTAAAAGCAAAAGAATTTCTTACATATTCAAAAGGTGCCTGGACCAAATCTCAGTGGGGATAGTGACCATCCTGACAGGATTTGCAAGGCTTTCCTTAGTCACTTCATGTAAATTCCATGAGAGTACCTAAATAAGGATATAGCCACTACCTTCCACATCCCTTTCATTTATTATTCAATTATCAGCCTACAACTGGCACTACAGTTCGAGTCATTAAGCAAACCATAAATAATTACACTTCTTGAAGTGTGCCACAGACGGATGGCTAAGAAAATGTTTAAGCTTAATGAGCTTTCTAATGTTCCATGTGGCAAAAAATAAGAAGCCTTTCAGAGATCTTGAGAACTTCACTGAACTTTCAATAAATGTGATACAATTATTACCTGTAAACACATCAGAATGCTAACCAATGCAGGGAATTCATAGCACATATACTTCTCCAGTAAATAAGAAAGAATTACTTGTGTAAAATAAGGATTGTAGTCATGCACTCATTCTTGTCATTGCATCACCAACAAATCAATTGAAAACATATGCTTATATACTATGTGCTGTACATAGAAGAAAAGAAATTGGCAAAATCTTCCTGCCAATTATATCTGCCCTGAAGACTACTTCAAACCATAATTAATTCCATGAAGGAAAGTCCTTCTTGAGAAGTTCATAGCTGTCCAGTTACTCAAGGTATTCACAGCTTTTACAGAACCATGAAGTTCATAATCATGTTCACATGAGCATGTACCACTTATCCCTATTCTGAGACAAATGGATCCAGTCCACATTCTCCCTCCCCATAACTTTAAGAACTATTTTAATGGTATGTCTCATCTATCACTAGATCTTCACCTGCCCCAAAATTCATATGCCTTTCTCAGCTTTCCCATGAGTGCTACATGTCCCATCCACCTTATCAAACTTGATATACTATGTACTATCTCCTCAAGGCTGAGTCCTTATTGAGAAGCGAATAATTGCTCAATTAAACAAGACATTCCCAGTATTTTATGGAACAAAAGTTCATTAACACGTTCACATCAGCCTGCCCTGGTCNATATGGTGCAATGACCCAGGAAAATAAGTAATAACAATAATTAACAACAGTGAAAGCATAAAATCCCCTCACCTATACATGGGTGTTCCTGGTGACCTTATACTTTCAAGTTTTATCTATAAAAATTCTCTGTCTCTCTCTCTCTTTCTCTCACACTCCCCTGCGTGCTACATGCTCTGCCCATCTCATCCCTGATTTAACCATTCTAATAACATCTGCTAAATAATGCAATTTATGAGACTTGTCATTATGCAGTTCTCCCCAGACTCTGCTACTTCATCCCTCTTCAGCATCCTGTTCACAAACACACTCAGTCTGTTTTCTTCAGGGAGGTTTTCATCTCATCACCTTCATGCATAAGCAATGAAAATAAACATGTGGGAACCTTCCACAGTCCAACAGACTACTCCTTCAGTCAGACATACAGCTCCCTTCCCTTCAGTCAACCAGATAATTGTTACTCCCAGGGCATATGGCAAAATCAAGTGACATTAATATGCCACGGTCCACGAACGACTATCCAAGCGCTAACCAATCAGTGATTGCAATAGAATCTCCCATGCCCATTGGTTAGCGCCACCTACTGACGGCACAAACAAGCATGGGATAAATACGTGGCCTCTGACACGGCAAAGACACATTCATGGCTCCACATACGAATACACATCAGTTCAGCCTTCATCGGTCTACACGTTTCGCTGCAAGCACAACTACAACAAACGGCCCCTTTCAGGGCCAGCAATCTTGTGAATAACATACAGTTGAACAAACGTCCCCTTTCAGGGCCAGCAATCTTGTGAATAACATACGGTTGAACAAACGGCCCCTTTCAGGGCCAGCAATCTTGTCAATAACATATGGTTGAACAACGCCCCTTTTCAGGGCCAGCAATCTTGTGAATAACATACGGTTGAACAAACGGCCCCTTTCAGGGCCCGCAATCTCATGAATAATGTATATATATATTGTAACGTGTTTGCAATCCAGAAGAGTCACTGCTATGGAAACGCTAGAATAGACCGTTACAGAGGAGACAACAATTGCTCCATTGTAGTTCTAACAGGAGTCTCCATGGTTATAACAAAGGGTTCGTTGCCTAACAGCGGCCAAGGTTATAAAAGCCCAGTTTCGACGAGAAGTCTTCAGTCTTCATCGAGCCAGCTAAGAAGCCAGTCGTGATCGGGCCATCCTAGAAGACAGTCCAGCATCGCCAATTTATTGCAAGCAGTGATTGTGACACTGCAGACGGGAATGATTGTAAAGTGTGTGTAAACGAGCGAAGGAATAAACTCGCTATGCCAAACGACGGCGTGAACTTATTTGTAGCGTGACACACAAAACACGCTACAATATATATATATATATCAAAACAGCTTCCCAGCCATCCTGTACATTTGTAAATAATATATACACCTGTTATAGTTTTAGTGGTTGTCTCTTTGGAATATCAACATCCCACAAATGTATTAATTTCGGCATTCCCCATGCTAAGGTCATGGTCCTACCCTATCTACCACATCATCCAATCAGATGTCTTGACTGGATCAGATCAACTAGAACACACATAGGCATGATGATACCGTAAGTCTCCTTTTCCTTATTATGAGTGAGTGAGTGTATTTACAAGTGGGACAGTATCTCCAGTTATATGGACCTGGCATTTC
Organism: Cryptotermes secundus; assembly: GCF_002891405.2. NCBI lineage: Eukaryota > Metazoa > Arthropoda > Insecta > Blattodea > Kalotermitidae > Cryptotermes > Cryptotermes secundus. The sequence goes on along the minus strand of NW_019732856.1, from coordinate 1,137,318 downwards.
CTTATAAAATAGGAAACATAAGTTCAAACTAAATAACATGTCCCATATTCCTTACTAAGCACTGCTAAAGTATAAAAGCCTGCCTACCACCGAAGGCATTAATTCACATTATCACAACACACTTTCCTAACCTCAGTTTTAATATCACCATATGTTCACTTTGATTTCTCAAGCAGCTTACTGCCATGCCATCAAAACGTTGTACAGACATACCATGTTTAATGATGCCCTCATTCAACCATGACTTGTAAGAACGTTATTTATTGTGGGATCAATTTTTATTGATTTCATGAAAAAGATCAAAAGTGTCACTGATATCATGACTGGAAATGGCCCAAATTCTGAATGCAGCACTAAATGAAGAGAATGCTTATAATATGATATCCTGCCATACAGATATGCTTTTGGAGAAAAAGCTTCAATCAAAGCAACAAAATTTGGTAACTCCAAGAAGAAAGCTAACAATTACTAATAAAATGAGTGACAACTGGACTCAGCTTCCAGTGTGTAAAGTGAGTTTTTATGCATTACAAATATTTTGTAAGAAATTTTAAATAAATTAATACTTAACAATATTTCACCATTTTATTTGCTGTACATTGAGCAATAAATTATGATTTCAGGGATGCATTTCCACAACTACTACACACTCATTCAGTTACCATTCTCATTTGTGGGAAGTTAAGCAGAATGTGGCTGTATACATTTCCTTTCTCCCGCAATATAAGTACAGTCTAACTATACTAAAAACTTAAAAGCTTCCTATTATACTCATATAGTTTTCTTGACTACACACTTTGATAGGTTCTGTGATATCAAAAGTTTGTTTCATTCTCACGAATATCCCTCAAACAGAAAGCCCACAGTACGAGTATGTTAGATTTATACCTGCCTCAATCCTGAAAAATCAGACACCCTCAATAACCATCCTAAACAATCAAGAAAACTTAAGGTTGTTATTTCCCCACTTACCATGTAATATTCTACTTGATTGCAAGTATCACAATTAAGCTTTTGTGCAGGATGTTTCTTTACTGCAATATCTCATTCACTTTCCTTTTTATCCCAGCGTGGTATGAACCTAGTGCATCTCATCAATGTAATTTATTACTAAGAAGAAGAGGAGGAGGAGGAGGAAAAAGAGATGGTGATGATGATGATAATGGTATGAATCATGCAGCTTCCAAATCTGTTTCTTACTTATAAATTTTAATAGACTAAAAAAATGCCTCCACTAAACATATGGTGCACAACCAACAAGCGTACACTGCTTTTTAAATTTTGATCTTCTGTGTTGTAATATCTAATCGTATCTACACTGAAACATAAATAGCAGACTCCTCCAAAACATTAGTACTGCTTACATGACTACACTGGTCGTGCCATAGCTCAAGCAGTTAGTCACTGGCTTCTCACCACGGTGGCCCGGGTTCGATCCCGGGTCTGGTCAAGTGGGATTTGTGGTGGACAAAGTGGCAGGTTTTCTCCAAGTACTTTGGTTTCCCCTGCTAATCTGCATTCCACCAATTGCTCTACAATCGGCCTCACCTATCATCTGGGGCTGGTACAATAGGCCAGAAGTGGCTGCAGTACAAGGGACTTAGTCCCACCCCACTAGCAATAAAAAGATACATGACTATATATGATAAATATCTAAATTTTCACTACCTGAAAAACATACAGTGAATCAGACAATATTTGTTCTGCATGTGGTGCACTGTGAAATGATACCAAATCTTTTGATATTACTCTGTATTTCATACCAATAACTGCCTTAATGTGAAAGCAGACTTTTATATATACTCGTGCACAAAGGACACAGACTTTTCCTCCTGGGTCATTCTGTACAATTCAACATTTCAGACCTCTCCATTTGATGAAACATTACTGCAGAAGCCAATTAAGAGGTGGGAAATAACTAAGTACAACTGGGAATCACAAAAATAGAAGCAACTCATGGGAGAGCCAGCCCTCCAACATGTGATATAACATTCAAAAGTGAAACTGCTCTTGATAAATGCTTTTGGTTACTTCCTCTTTATTTACTAGCTACACTTGTTTGATCAATATCTAGAGGGAGGAGGGGGCATATCAGAGACAGAGGGAAAAAGAACAACAGAACACACAGAAACATGTATGTGGGATGGGATTTTGCAAGTTGTCTGCCAGCATTCATAAACTCATTAAACTTGGGCCATGGACTTTGGTGTGGAACTTGGGAAGAACATGAATTGCAAACACTTGAAAACAAACTGCTAAGAGTAATATCTGGACCTGAGATAGTTAAGTAAATGAAGGGTTAGAGGACATCACAAAATAAGAAATGAACGGGTCTCACACAGTTGTGAGCAAAGTTAAATCAACGGAAACAAAATATGCATAAAAAACTCCTTTGGTACGATCACTTGAGGCACTGAGATAAACAGGGGCCTATATTAAAACAGGAAAAAGTGTTCCAAAGAAGTGAACAGCCCCAAAGAACTCAGAATCAAGTCCAATGTAAAGGCTTTAGTGTCAGTGTTGAGCCTTTGGGTTACATTATCAGAAACAGTCAGTTTCTTCCTTGGCTTTTTCTTTGGCCTTGATGATGGAGGCAACATGTTCCTCTGGAACATCAATTGATTTTCAAGGGACTACACGGTGCTATATCTCAGAAGACAGAATTCTTCAAAAACCACCATTGCAAGAACCTCAAATCCTACAAAATATAAATATGTTCTTACACGCAAGCTTGCATTGACTCGCTTGGGGGGGGGCAAGGAACTAAACAATGAGAATTTTCATGAGTATGATATATTACAACCCATGACAACGTATTATACATGCCAAATCTTTAGACAGNTTTCTCCAAGTACTTTGGTTTCCCCTGCTAATCTGCATTCCACCAATTGCTCTACAATCGGCCTCACCTATCATCTGGGGCTGGTACAATAGGCCAGAAGTGGCTGCAGTACAAGGGACTTAGTCCCACCCCACTAGCAATAAAAAGATACATGACTATATATGATAAATATCTAAATTTTCACTACCTGAAAAACATACAGTGAATCAGACAATATTTGTTCTGCATGTGGTGCACTGTGAAATGATACCAAATCTTTTGATATTACTCTGTATTTCATACCAATAACTGCCTTAATGTGAAAGCAGACTTTTATATATACTCGTGCACAAAGGACACAGACTTTTCCTCCTGGGTCATTCTGTACAATTCAACATTTCAGACCTCTCCATTTGATGAAACATTACTGCAGAAGCCAATTAAGAGGTGGGAAATAACTAAGTACAACTGGGAATCACAAAAATAGAAGCAACTCATGGGAGAGCCAGCCCTCCAACATGTGATATAACATTCAAAAGTGAAACTGCTCTTGATAAATGCTTTTGGTTACTTCCTCTTTATTTACTAGCTACACTTGTTTGATCAATATCTAGAGGGAGGAGGGGGCATATCAGAGACAGAGGGAAAAAGAACAACAGAACACACAGAAACATGTATGTGGGATGGGATTTTGCAAGTTGTCTGCCAGCATTCATAAACTCATTAAACTTGGGCCATGGACTTTGGTGTGGAACTTGGGAAGAACATGAATTGCAAACACTTGAAAACAAACTGCTAAGAGTAATATCTGGACCTGAGATAGTTAAGTAAATGAAGGGTTAGAGGACATCACAAAATAAGAAATGAACGGGTCTCACACAGTTGTGAGCAAAGTTAAATCAACGGAAACAAAATATGCATAAAAAACTCCTTTGGTACGATCACTTGAGGCACTGAGATAAACAGGGGCCTATATTAAAACAGGAAAAAGTGTTCCAAAGAAGTGAACAGCCCCAAAGAACTCAGAATCAAGTCCAATGTAAAGGCTTTAGTGTCAGTGTTGAGCCTTTGGGTTACATTATCAGAAACAGTCAGTTTCTTCCTTGGCTTTTTCTTTGGCCTTGATGATGGAGGCAACATGTTCCTCTGGAACATCAATTGATTTTCAATGGACTACACGGTGCTATATCTCAGAAGACAGAATTCTTCAAAAACCACCATTGCAAGAACCTCAAATCCTACAAAATATAAATATGTTCTTACACGCAAGCTTGCATTGACTCGCTTGGGGGGGGGCAAGGAACTAAACAATGAGAATTTTCATGAGTATGATATATTACAACCCATGACAACGTATTATACATGCCAAATCTTTAGACAGCTATGATCTCTAAGAAATCAACAGTCAAACCAAAGGCACTGCAAAAAGTGAATCAATGACATTCACTCCAGCTGTAATAAGCTGCCATGAAATCAAACTCAGAAGGAGAATTATAATCTTGTTTAATCTTCCTTTGCATTTCAGGAATTCAGGTGCTTTCACAATGCAAACATAACTTGTATACAATTACAGCACTCCGGCCAGACCAATCAAAAGACAGTTCTGCCCTAGGTTTACACAGAAAATCAAAGCAAAGATCCACATACTGCATCCTGTGTGTACTGAAGTTATGAACAAATGTTCACAGCACGTGAATATCAAAGACAACTAGAGTACACATGGTATTATGCATGGCAGAAGTGGACAAAAACACCACCAAATACCTAACCTCACCTTCCAACAGTATCAGGCATCAAGAATCACAAGCGTAGTGATACCATCCCTGTTTTTTGTTTAGAATAGTTCCATTCAGAACTCAAATGGGGGACTGACAATTTGTTTTTCTGTTCTTTGACATAAACGATATGAGAGAACTTTAAAATAGTCTGAGTCAAATGCCTTCATCTCACGCTTTACTGCTGAAGTATATCTTCATCACATTTATGTATTTCACACTATGTAACATCCATGATCAACCTTTAACGAACGGAACGGACGGAACGGACGGAACGGACGGAACGAACGGAACGGAACGAACGGAACGAACGGAACGGAACGAACGGAACGGAACGAACGGAACGGAACGAACGNAACGAACGAACGAACGAACGAACGAACGAACGAACGAACGAACGAACGAAAGAAAGAAAGAAAGAAAGAAAGAAAAAGAAAAATCCAGCTGCACAGATTATAATATCAGTACTGTCGTTACACCTATGTGGCAGCTTTATGGCAAAGAATTTCCTCATATTAAGACAGTAGCAATGGAACAGTCCTTAGTCAGGTAATATCCAGGTACAAATCAGAATACCCACCTTGATATTTGTTACTATTGTGTGAAATGTCAGCATTACAAACCAGTTATTCAGAAATGGTTAAAATGAATTATACTCACTAAAACAGCTATTTCCATTATTCCCTTCATGTTCCCCCCCCCCTCTGTAATGTTTTCCTCAAGCATAGTTCATAGTTCAGCTCAGTTACAGTACGGATGTACTGTCCAAGAGTATACACAATCACTTCATGCTTCTACAGTGTTAAAACATGCTGCTGAAATAAAAAATTCAGGTCCTCGTATAACCTCAGACAGAAATAATGCTCAGTTGTTGCCATCACTGTCACCATTGTTCTTTCCACAATTTTTCTAACTATATATTTCAGAATTCCAGCATTCTCCATATAGATTGTATTAAAGACCTTGGTATTTTTTGTGACTCTTAGGCTGGGGCCACATGAGTGCACAAAATGCATCCATTGTAACGAATGTCGTGGAAATAAACAACAGAGGCGAATGCTATGCTTTCTACTGGCTCCACTGGAGATAAAATCTATGCACCACATTCCGCAACTGTGTGGTGTCCTCAGCAACGTCCGTCATAAAGTATGTTCATTGCAATGGACGTACTTCGTGCGCACATGTGGCCCCAGCCTAAGATGCATTTCCATCAGCATACTGATGATTCATTTTCTCACACCATAAAAATGTCAGGCATAATATGGACTATTAACTTTCTCATTTTCTTCATTAGACAAATGGCTGATGTTTACAACATCCTGGTTAGAAAGAAAATTGAATACGAAGTCTGACAATAAAGTTCATGAACTCGCCACTGTATGCTTACCGTGGCAGCAGGGGACAGAAACCTCAGTATGGTTTTATGACATTGGCATATCAGAATTTCACAGTTGTGTTGTTGTTGATCTATGGCAGTCTCTTTCTGAGTAGTGTCTATTATTGTCTGAATGTGTTTTGGTGCGCTGTCGTCAGAGTGTTGTAGCTTGAATTCGAGCAATGAATGAACATTAAATGTGTTAAACTTGGCAATGGAAGCGAAATCAGAGAGATGTTAGTGCAAGCTTACGGGGATAATACTATGAAGAAAACAGTAGTTTACCAGTGGGTGACACGTTTTTCTCAGAGTAGAGAAAGAGAGATCAGGACAGCTATCAATGAGGAGAACTGAAGAAAACATTGCAAAAGTTTGTCAAACTATGCGTGAAAATCATCACCTGACTCATGAGTTCAGTAGAGCAAGCGAACACTGACAGAGTAATGCTTAGGAAAATCTTACCTGAAGATGTTTACATGAGGAAGGTGTGTGCAAAAATGGTCCCAAAGGCCCTACTCACATGACACTGTCTGTGAGGGAGAGTTTAGCTAGTAAGCAAAGAACTGGGCTGGAACACCCTCCCTATTCACCAGATATAGCCCCCAACTACTATTTTCTGTTCCCAAAGATAAAGGAAATACTGAAAGGAAGGTATTTTGATGACATCAGGAGTAATATAACAGCAGCTCTGAACGCCATTCCAGAAAACCACTACCAAAATTGTTTTGAAGGGTGGACTAGGCGCTGGCTTCCCAAGGGGAGTACTTTGAATGTGACCGTAGTGATACTAAGCAATGAGGTATGTAGCACTTTTACCGCAATGAGTTGGTGAACTTTATTGTCAGACCACATGTCCCTGTTTTCTGAATTCTCTAACCAGCATCGACTCCAACAAATTAGAACATGTACAAAATATTTTTACCGTAATAACAGATTATTTAAAAAAATCATAATGAATAAATTTATAATTATGTTTCTGATAACTTAAAACTGCACACATTTTTCAAGAGACTATATTATTTTTAGGCATTATACATAACAAACCTCTGTAATGGTTTTCTTATCTAACCTTCACTTCAGAATCTGTCAGTGGCAGAGAAACAGTAAAAAGCAAAGTTGTCCATAAGCTTAACTAATTAAGCACTACACCATGAAAGCATATGGGGGAGTGGTCAGCTTCACGCCCTGGCCGCTTTACCCCAGGGAAAGAGCCCTTGGTACCCATAGGCTAGGATGTTCGGTGGACCCGAGAGCCAGTCTGCACAACATGGACAAGAGAAAATTCTTGACCTTACTGGCACTCTAACTCTGACCCCTTGCTCATCCAGCCCATAGCCGGTCACTATACCGACTATGCCATCCCAGTGGCAGAGTTCCAGTCCAAAACATAAGAGACTCTGGCATCTTTCATACTTCATTCTTATGTAATAAATGTCCTTCTGCTTTCTGCACCATAACTGTTAGTAAAACTAAAACACCGCCCTGTTTATATTTCAAAACACAACGTTTCGAAGATTGGGTTCTGTCTCTGTCTTCAGGCAAAACCTACTCAGTTGGGCCCAATCGACAGAGCTAGTCCCTATCTTTGGACACCTGTGCCAACACGAAGACAGTGTATACAAGACAAAAAGCACATCACAAACCATCTGCGAGAGCTAAGATAAAACATTAAAATATTAAAAAATCTAAATGTATGAGGCCTTGCACCAGAGAATTATCAAGACAGAAGTCATCAATGGAAAGACAAATTCTCCGTACGGTACCAACACAAGATATACATATCTTCCCAATCAATCTACACTGGACAGAGCTGTAGTATTTTGACTTCTGCTGTGATAATGGGAGTCCAGATGGGAGAGATGTCCAAGCTGGGTTGACTAATCAGTTGGTCAATCAGAGACATGTGGGCAGATTTCTTTATTTCCTGTATGTGGTGTTTTGTACTGTATTTCATTTAATTCATTGCTGTTATGAAATTATGCCTGAAGTGCACCTATCATGCAGCAGAATATCTTATACATATGCATATGCATATGTCCAACATGTACTGTTTTCTTCTACATCCTATTTGTGTGATAGTACAAACTCTGTAATTGTCTCCTAGAGCTGCTAAGATAGCAAGTAGAAATAAAACACTGAATCATCATCGCGTGTCCACATGCGCACACACACACACATGCACATATATAATGACCATTTACGAGAAAGCACACTCTGGTCTGTGACAGGTATAAGTAACATTATGGCAAAATGTTAACCCCTTTCCCTCCATAGAATATTATTCATCTTGCTCAAATGGAAGCAATCCCGGTGAAGATCAATCCTTTCAAATGCATTACCCAGAATATATTAATTACTGCATTCAATATACGAGATATGTCATCATCTGTCAGCAGAGTGATAAATCATCAAATGTACATGGGAATGGTCCATGAGGGATGATTGAATAGTAACAAGACAAGCCATTTAGATGTACAGCTGACAGTAACACGACATGCAGGCCGCGCCATAGCTCAAGCGGTTAGTCACTGGCTTCTCACTACGGTGGCCCGGGTTCGATCCCGGGTCTGGTCAAGTGGAATTTGTGGTTTACAAAGTGGCACTGGGGCAGGTTTTATCTGAGCACTTCAGTTTCCCTTGCCAATCTTCATTCCACCAATTGCTCCACAATCACCCTCACCTATCATCTGGGGCTGGTACAATAGGCCAGAAGTGGCCGCAGTACAAGGGACTTAGTCCCACTCCACTAGCAATAAAAAAAACATGACATGCAGGCACACATGAACACATATGGCAAAAAAGTCAAAGACAAATGGTATGAGACATAACAGGTGCCAAAATGAATATGGTAACCACCAAAAACAGTAACACAAGAAATTTACAATGTGTTTTAACAACAAATGTATAACAAAAGTGTAAAGATGAGAATTTTATAATGCAAAGCTAATCATATTATTTAGCATATACCAAACTTCACAGTCATAATTCAATTCTCCTGCACTTCTTCAAATATACACCATCCAGCAATGTCTGAAATATATCTAACTGGAATTTGTATTTTATGTCACAGACTGGTTTCTTTTAGAACTTAGAGTTTTTGAGATAACTAATGGAGTCTTCTTTTAACTTATGAGTATGCCTGTATTACAGGAGTATACCTACACTTCCAATACTAACTTCCATCAAAATATTTTCTGCAGTTTTGGAGACAAAACACGTGAATACAGGCAAGGAGAGACAGATACAACCTTCCCATTCCACATTCACATAATGCTCTTTGTGCAAACATATCACAACGGTAGCTCAATGCAAAGAACATATGAAAATGCTAGCAACCTCTGACATATCATATATAAAAGGTGTGGCAATAAAGAACCCGGATTACTTTTATGACTCATTTCCGGCCACGTCATTGACGAAGAGGAGGGTAGGGCATTGACCCTTGGACTTCCCTCTACCGTCACACAAAGTTTCATTCACGTGCATCGGTTAGTCTGGCCGCGACCATTGTTAGAAGCGGATCGTGTTTCTGAGCTNACAACGCGCTATCTGTGAAGAGGTATTTGGCAAAAAACAACATTCCAGTGATGGAACATCCACCGTATTCTCCGGACCTAGCACCGTGCGACTTTTTTCTCTTCCCAAAAATCAAGTCTGCGCTGAAAGGGACCAGGTTCGAGTCCGTGGATGCAGTGAAAGCAAAAGCGACGCAACTCTTGAAGAGCATAACACAAGATGACCTGCAGCACTGCTTCCAACAGTGGAAAATTCGCATGGAGCGGTGTAGGGATCGAGGAGGGGACTACATTGAAGGGGATAACATTTCGACTGTCTGATTTTTTTTTAATAAAGGGTTAGAGCATGAATCCGGTTTCTTTATTGCCACACCTTGTATAATCTCAATTTCAGTTCGGTCTTTTGTGTATATTTAAATTTCTCAAAAACCTTAAATTTTATAGAAACAAACTTGACATAAAATATGTATTTAATCAATTTTGAAAGATTTTCTTGACATATTTTCACAATAATGAGCATTTTGTAAGATACCTGTGAAATATGTTTTAAAACAAGTCTTCATGCAAACAACACCTGAAATTAGTGAACAGATTTTTAGTATACTTCACAAGATCAAACTTCATAAAAATGCACTAAGCAGTTATAGCAGTTTGCTTGTAAAATATTTGGTATTTATGCCCAATCCAAAATATGGACTGTGTAACGATGGCAGTAAAATGCTCATTAATCATGGTTCAGACAGTCTAAGTACATGGTGCAGTAATCTGAATAAAGTTCAGTTATTTCCTTGTGCCCTTCAACATATGGAGATGTATAGAAAAGGGGAGTAATGTGGGGGGGGGATGCAGCGACGACAACAGTGAGATCGGACCATGACATTAATTGAAGGAATGTCAGACACAGGATTCTGACTACTCACTAACCACATCCTCTTGCTTGCCTGGGGACAATTTGCCCTGTGGTTTACTTACTTATAGGCAGCATATTACACACTAATGAATTTATCCTTGATTTATTTAAACCGTCTTGCAGTGCATACACTTATCTATCTCCTTCTCTCACTCGCACTACATGTTTCGGCATAAAAGTGCCATCTTCAGGTGCTTACTCAATCCACACCAAATTAGTTCATTGCATGCCTTGTCCTCACATTAAAATAACTAAAATATAAATCTATCATATAGACTGACAAGTGTCAAATGTTAAAAATATTAAAACTGTTCAGGATTCCTCATCACTACGTCGCGCCTCACTACGCCAGTCACGCCCATCCTCCTCTGTTGGAGCACTCCTTCACTATCGTGTGTCTGTGTGTTGTGCTTTTGTTGTGTCTTGCTCCTGTGACTGCGTGTGTTATACTGTTGGGCCTGCTGGGTATGTATGTGTGTTTTTTTAACGTTTGACACTTGTCAATGTATATGATACATATATATTTTAGTTATTTTAATGTGAGGACAAGGCATGCAATGAACTAGTTTGGCGTGGATTGAGTAAGCACCTGAAGATGGCATTTTTATGCCGAAACATGTAGTGCGAGTGAGAGAAGGAGATAGATAAGTGTATGCACTGCAAGACGGTTTAAATAAATCATGGACTTAAATCAGTGCAACAGGACGCTAAAATATAACATTAGGAATTTATCCTTGTTAGCATCACCACACTGGCCTCTCCATATTGCAGTTCTGTTACGCAGACGTAAGCAAATTTACTCACACAATGCTTGAAAGGCAAGTTTATAAGAGTGATCCACCAAGTTTCCNCACCAAATTAGTTCATTGCATGCCTTGTCCTCACATTAAAATAACTAAAATATAAATCTATCATATAGACTGACAAGTGTCAAATGTTAAAAATATTAAAACTGTTCAGGATTCCTCATCACTACGTCGCGCCTCACTACGCCAGTCACGCCCATCCTCCTCTGTTGGAGCACTCCTTCACTATCGTGTGTCTGTGTGTTGTGCTTTTGTTGTGTCTTGCTCCTGTGACTGCGTGTGTTATACTGTTGGGCCTGCTGGGTATGTATGTGTGTTTTTTTAACGTTTGACACTTGTCAATGTATATGATACATATATATTTTAGTTATTTTAATGTGAGGACAAGGCATGCAATGAACTAGTTTGGCGTGGATTGAGTAAGCACCTGAAGATGGCATTTTTATGCCGAAACATGTAGTGCGAGTGAGAGAAGGAGATAGATAAGTGTATGCACTGCAAGACGGTTTAAATAAATCATGGACTTAAATCAGTGCAACAGGACGCTAAAATATAACATTAGGAATTTATCCTTGTTAGCATCACCACACTGGCCTCTCCATATTGCAGTTCTGTTACGCAGACGTAAGCAAATTTACTCACACAATGCTTGAAAGGCAAGTTTATAAGAGTGATCCACCAAGTTTCCAGCTCAACCCAAACTTTGTCAGCCTATATAATTTGAACCATGTTTGTTTAAAGATTCTGAACTGTTAGAGGCTGACATTATCTCTTATTCTACTAATACAGCGAAAATAAATCTTCAATTTTAGATGCCCAGCTCATCACCCAACAAAAAAAAACTAGTATGGCAACATATTTATCTATAGCAGCTTCGTGAGGACGGCACAGCAGATCCCTACCTTTGTTTTGTGGATGTGCTGGTGCTGATACTCGGAGTCAAACTCAGGCTCACTCCAATATGTCTGATCCTGGTCCCACATGGGTGGGGCCATGACTCCAACACCTGCCCCAGGCAGCACACCACCATTCATGTCTGTAGATTCAAACAACCTTAGGACTGAGCGATCACGAATGTCACGGAGGTGCGATCTGGAAACAAATTAAGTTCCAAATCATTCTAACACAACTGGCACTATAAACACTAAAATATAACTTGAAGTGTTCAGTGCAAGCAAACAATGAAGGAATAACAAAGCCATCCCACTGGAAGAGCATGAATAAGGGATGCCAGGACAAAGATGTTGAGTGTTGTGGTATGTCAGAAGAGTGGAAATGTCTGCCTGCAGCACAGCAGAAGTCATGGTTCATAATTAAATGGGTCTCACTACATTTAGATCTCAATGGAAATTTTTCATACTCCTACAGAAACACAACCATTTTGCTCAAGGAACTTTCTGATGCAAAATTTCTTAACACACACATTGCAACACCGATATTTCTTATGTTTTTCTCTATCAAACAGGATTGTGAGAACCAAGTGTAACAGAAGATGAAAAGTAAGTGCAAAATCTTACACCATACTATAAACTTCCAACCACAGATTTGAATGTAATAACCAAGCCTCTGCTGACAATACTGAACAATCTTCTGAAGAAAACTGCTGGTGATGGTGAAACAATATGAGAAATGTCCTAGACAACAATATATTACAGAAGTTCCATTACATATTGCATAAAACTTAGTAAATTCCTGACACGTTCACTGAAATCAGAGCCCTATTATTTCCTTTGTAAATAAAATACTTTTTTTCTTGTGGACTTTTCCACACTTGCAATATAAGATTTACTCATTTGTGTCTGGATGTTTTAGTTTCATCAGATTGAGACACTTTCATTTCATAACTTTATGAAAACAGACTGAATAAAATCAAATAATTACAGTGTTTGAAATGAAAGAAGTGCAAAACTGGGATATCTTACAAAATTCTTGACTTTGTACAGTACAGCTATATGTAAATGCCTTAAAAATGTACTGACATGAGCATGAAATAAATATCTAACAGTATAATTTTGACATTACCTAAAACAAGTTACACAAAGACTCAAGATTTATTTCCAAAATATTTACTATGAAAATTTAGAATTTATGTTTGGTATTTTCATTGACAAAGAATGTGACAGATAAATACTCTGCATTCTTTTCTCCTTCCCTGATATTAAGGACCCACTGTTCTCACACCCAAATTTGTAAGTGATATTGCTTTGCCTTCTTATTCACATGACTGTATTACAATAATATGTTTCTTGCATATAACTCACTCATTCTTAAACAGTTAGTAAAATGTAATACTGCATATGAAATTAAAATTCAGCTCACAGATTTGGCACAGTTCCTACTTGAGGTTTCAGCCATTCTGCACCTTCCATCTGTGCCACAGGCTGTTCAACAACTCCTGATGGGGATAGATCTGTTACAATCAGGAAGGTTTCCAGTTCTCCAGGAAACAAACATGATGTTGTGTTACCTATTTCTTCATTTGGCACACTGACTCTGTACAGCTACATACTGTGACCAGATTCTATTACAACATGGGCCATATTTTAGGGGACAACTGTCACAGGCTGGAAGGGATTTCCAAAATCTGTCATTAGAAATGTAATCAATTAACTCCAAGTGATATGAACTTATTTAGTTAATTATTAAGAATAAGGTATGCACTGACTGTCACTGGCTGTCACTTTTTACATGGGAAGCTGGACAGCAACTGCTAATGATAATTGTTATGGTAAACACTTTGACCATAAACATGATGATAAATATGTGATAAAGAAAAGACAGAATGTTAAAAAGACATAGAAACTGTTTATAAATACATCACTTATGTGTCAGAAAGCAGATTTTGATAAAATAATTAAGAATGAGCTAGCACAGAGCTAATATGAGTAGAAGCTAATGATATACAAACCTAAGATCTTCAAGCTCATAGAACATGTCCTTGGAGGAATCATGAATGTAAATCTTGACATGGGGTGAGTCCAGGTACTCCATGGTGAGCTGCTTGGGAAATGATCGAACAAACAGTGCCTTGACTGTGTCGATTGAAGTGATCTCATTGGGCAACAGTGCACGCTTCGTCTCGTTGCGGTACTGGAGGAATACCAACCCTGCGCAGCATTGCAACCAAACACACCATGTCACGCTCCCTCCCTCGCACACCCCTAAGCCACAAATATTACCAACTGTAACTGACACACAATGTAACTGAATCATATGAAAAACCTTCAGTCAAAACAAATAACATTATATTGCTGCCACTAATAATGAAATCACTGTCTTCGATTCTGCACTGCAGCATTCTGTTGCATGTCACTTGTTTTCATGTCTTATTTTGTCATCTTAAAATTACTGGCACACCACATGTTTCAACCGATATGGTTATCATCAGGGGCTTCAAAACTGAGATTGGAAACTGCTGCACTTCTGTCAAGGTATAATACAATGCCGAATTTTATCATCTTTTATGCTCTCATGTGTTGTACATTTGCAAGTGCTGGGTGATTCCTCCTCTGTGTTGTGTGCTGCTGTTACGATGAAGGAGGGTAAAATTTGGAATTGTATACACTGACAGAAGCGCAGCAGCTTCCAACATTAATTTGAAAGCACCTTATGATGACCATATTGGTTCAAACATGTAGTGTGCCAGTGATTTAAAATTCAAAGTGAATTTCACGATTTTAAGCTGTATGTGAGATGGTGATATAAGAAGTGAAAACACTGTCAATTTGGAAGTACCCTTCATTAAGATACTTCACTGAAACTTACATGGATTATACCTGTACATACCTCAGACAAAATATCAACATCCCCTCTAATCTTCTGATATGGCATTATCATTAACTAATGTTTAAATACATAAATATTTTATGTCAACCAGATACTACTTCACTTTCTTCTTTAGGTTTTGCTAATATTTTAGCCCTCATTCTGTGGCTTGCTCAGAAAGTGCTGTTTGCACAAAGGGCAAGTTGTTACATGCAGAATATAAGGCCCCTTTAAACAAATTCAGTCTATGAGCAGGAATGTATTAGTTCTGTGGTCATGGCTACTGGCCCTCACCTTTATCAATTTGCCTACTTAAAAAAAAAGGAGAGAGAAAAAAGTGGCAAAAGACAGTTGAAAAGAAGAAAACATGATTAAACCCGCAAAACCTAAAACTATGATTATACAAACATCTGTTTAGATCTTTGTTTTCACAATTTCATGCCTTCCAACCCAAGAAATGTATCATAAGAAACCGTATTAAAAGACTCCAGTATCATTCTGTATTTTTAAAACTGTTCCATAATGGATACTATCTTCTTACATGTGCACTCTATGCATTCTCATTATATAAAACCACAGCACATACAGCTGTAAATTCTTTCTGGTTTCAAACAACTCACCATCCATTCTAGAACTATTATTCCCTTCAAATCACTAGAAAATACAGCTCTTATTATGCACTTTACTCACAGCTATACAAAATTTAGCTTTCAATATCTGTTTCACCTATCAGAGTATATTGTGGTACTGTGCTTGTTTCTCTTATGTTGTCACACACTTAAGAACATTGCTGGCTACAAAACAATTATGCAGCAGTTTATATATCATGGACACAAAGAAAAACAGATCACATTATGTTCAGACAACATGTAAGTAACCACTACTGAGTTCTAAAATCCTGGACATTTTTCACAAGAATTAATAATTCCTGACTTAATGGTCACAGATTTTGGTATGCTGAGATTTGATAATAATTCAGCTCCTGGGTGATTATGGCATGTGGGCAGTGCTGCAGACATTTTGATGGTACATGCTACCATGGAGATTGAAATAACATATACCTCCAAAACATCGACAAAAGTGACCATATCCACACAATGTAAACACCCACGAGCTGAATTAATATCAACAATTAGCCACTGTGAAAGCCTAAACTCTGAAATGCTATGATTTGGTAAAAAGAAATTAATTTCTCTGGCTACTCCCATCTTAACATCATAAACCTGCAACTCACTGTAACCCTGTCAAACATGAAGCATCAGTAAACAGTATATGGAATTCCTAGACCTCCCACACTGTTTAAACAATGGTATCACAGCCCTTGTGTTTCAGAAACTATTTCAAATATGAACAGAGAGGTGCAAATATAATTCATAATGGTGAAAAAAGAGGATACTGTTCAAAACATAAATGCAAATATCCTACAAGATAATGTACTTACAATAATACAAATCAGCAAAAGAAATAACTGAAATACAGAGGATACTAAAGTCAATATAAACAGACTGGGAACTTGGAAACCATTACAGACAGCAAATGTTTCCAAAGCACTATACGAGATAATAAAGAACATTTATAACAAATATGGAAACTGCATGGTCATAGATGACAAAAGTATTGTGATAATTTCAAAGTTCCAGAGGGGTTAGACAAGAATGTTATCCTCACTGGTGTTCAATATGGTAATGATTGAAATAAGAAAAAGAATAACAGAAGGACAAGCTAGTGTAATATAAGAAAAAACATGCATTACAACATGACATCATTATATGGGAGCTGAATGAAAGTACTTTAGAAGTAAAATTTCATAGGATTGTTACAATATGTAAAGATTTTATGTCAAAGATATGAATCATGTGTTTATTCAGAACTTACTACAAAGCCATTTAGATATATGGAGCAGAAACACAGGCATGGTCAAATGCAGATACTGGCACACTAACAGCAGCTGAGATGATATTTCTAACAAGTACAGAAGAAGAAATTAGGAGGACGGGAATAAGAAACAGAAATACTAGAGGGAAATTAAAGATAAATATATTGAAATATAAATTAAAAAATACCAAAATAAGATGGCTGAAGCACATCTGAAGAACTGAATAAGGAGAAAACCAAAGAAGGTTTTGAACATGAAAATGAAAGAAAACGCCCAAGAGAAGGCAGAAACAAAAGTGGATACAAGGCATTAGGGAACATGTCATACAAAATGAAAGGAAAACTAGGAAGAAATTGCAGAGGAGCAGTTTTGGAATGGAGCGTCTTCGTTGTTAAACGATCTCTATAAAAATGTAAACATCAAAAGAGGGAGAAGAGAATACCAATTTTTAGGAAGCTGCTGAAATGAATGTTTTCCAACATGAAATCAGTGCCTGATGATTAACATAAATAAGCAGTCTGAGGCCAAAACAGTAGAGGTATGCCTCACTCACTCCCTCACTTGCTCACGGTCAAGCGAGCAAGTAAGCGCGTGCACACACACAGACACACAAAAGGGGTTCCCGGAGAAGTTTCAGACGATGATTCTGACATAAACAATGTCTTTTGCTGCATGCTGGCAATACAGCCACAGGCAGATGTATTTCCATGATGGTCTTACATGTGAGATTGATTTATGTCATATGATGTCTTCAAATATCACGTGCTGCCAAACAGAAGTAAATTTGGTGCACCACAGAATTTATTGGTTTCTACCTCCCATAATTTGTAGCAGTTCATATGAGCATATTGAACCTATTTGCTTAAAAAGCATGTATCAAACTTTCTCTGTTTTAAGAGTCTGATAAGATTTGACAAGGAATAATTTTACTTCATTTTATTTTTTTGTGGATCACAATGATTGGTTGTACTTTCACATTTTAACAAGCAAAATAAAAAATCCTCATAAAATTCGAGAAGAGGCGTATTATTTTTATGTTTCACTGTTATTACTATTCTAAAAAATGTTTCTTGTCAAAATATTATAAAATTATACTGCCTTCCATCAATGCTATTGCTAGTACGACTACATCCAGGATATTTATGTCTTTGAAAAACCACTGAATTTGGCACAAGAAAATATTTCTAAAATACAAAGCCTCGAGTAACTTTTGGATCACACTAGCATATAAGGGCTCCCACTTTATGTGAAGAAGGAACTGCATTCTTAGGAATACCTCATTATACAATGATATAATACAAATTATGACAACTCAAGAAGATACATACCGTATTTACGCATGTATAGGCCGCGTGCGTGTATAGGCCGCCGCACAATTTTCAGACAGAAATTATAGAAAAAATAATTTTCTTGGAATATTATTTCAGGAGTATTACACCCTGTATTACCAATTATGAATATAATTTTTTTTAAATGATGAATATAATTTTTTTTAAATGAAGTGTGATTTCGAATATTTCGAATATAAGCCGCACCCCAGTTTTCCTCTTGAATTTTTGGCAAAAAATGTGCGGCCTATACATGCGTAAATACGGTACTTTACTGCATAATTATTCACTGAAATGACAATCTATTTAAAAAATAAAAGTCATCTCAGCTAAAAATACATTTCTTTGTTGTCATTCAAGAATTCCTCTGCTGAAAATTACAGTTTATTCAAACTGAACATAATCAGTGAATTGCAGCCAGCATGCTATTTAACTTGTAAACAACATATCCAGTTAACACAGTGCACAAACTCCAGCCAGGAACAGCATTTATCAACACAAGTTAAAATAATAGAACAATATCAAATACAAACATCTAGAGTACATGGAAAAGATAACATATTTGCTCCCTAAATAATTTCTTCTAGCCTCCTAACTATCAGACTCTCTTTGTGGATCTATCATTTCAGTATTCTGTAGTATAACAGCTTACAGGAGATATAAGAATTCTACATACAGTACCTAAAATCTTAATACTCTATCAATAGATAATAGTACATGTGCATTTTCAGAGGAGGTGCACATAAATTGGTGAATGTGCATAACCAAAACAATATAAAATCTCCAATCAACCTACTGACAACAAGATGTCATACCGCAGATAACTTACCTAACAAAACCTAATGTAACCACTTCTTATTTATGGTACACATTCGTCAGTCTCTGTATCAATTTTCCTGTTATTTCTATTTACCATGTCTGCTCATGTGAACACGGCAATGAACCTTCAGATTTCATTAAACAAAACCATTCTTTGGGTAGCTGAGTGACTACTAGCTTACCAAGAAGGATTCTAATCCATGGAATTAATTAATTAGTATATTTACCATGGCATATATTACATCCTAAAGAATGGGTGAAAAGATTTTAAAAAAATAATGGAAACATTCCCTACAATTCAAAAGATGATGTGCTTGTTTCCTTTGTATACGCCTTGTCATTATTGGAAGTTTTATGCTTGATATAAAATAAAAACCTCATTGTACCTGCACTAAAAAACGTTTTCACAGATCCACATATTTCACTTAGAAGACACTGTGGCTACAAGGGTACACTGAGAAAAAGTGCAAAGAGAAGACACTGGAAAGGTAATAAACATTTATATAATTCAGAAAGTAAAGAAATTTTGAAATATGGTTGAGTGAGAAATGTGGCAACCTTGTCATCAAGGTGAGGCAGTGCAACAGGTACATCATCCAAGAACGTCAATTATTAAATCTTGCAATAGTTAGATGACAATCACATACACAAACATACCAAAAGCTCTCCCATTTTATATCACGTATAATATGTAATGCTGAAATAGCTTGTTTTGTCCCAAGTACCTGACATTACTCTAAAATTGTTACCACTAAAAATTATACTTATTTTGGCTTGTTTTGGACTTCATCCATCATCTGGTATGTAAAAGACAAAAGACCACGACGTTTCGGAGACTGGATCTGTCTCCACCTTCAGGTGGGTGGGGAAGGATAAACCTACTCACTGGAGGTACAGTGATTGAGGCTAGCTCTTTCTAACAGGCCCAACTGAGTAGGTTTATCCTTCCCTACCCAGCTGAAGACAGAGACAGATCCAGTCTCTGAAACGTCTTTTACATACCAGACGATGGATGAAGTCCAAAACAAGCCAAAATAAGTACAGTATACACCATCATCAGAATCCTTTCAAGTCTAACTAAAAATTATACTTGAAAACAGTAAATTCAAGCCATTCTGTAAGCATTAAAATGGGTCTATGGACCAAACAAATTACCAGACTGTGTTCTGAAGAAATTTAAAAGTTTAAGTAACCTTGGCAGGGGCACTCACAAGAAAAATGTAAGTTCTAGGTCTTTAATATAATATGCCCTAAGTAATTTTAATGCACAAACGCTTAGGATTCAAATTCACAAATCCATTTTGCACTGGCATAAATGTAGCTGCCTCTGTGTCAGGACATCCACAACTCTAAAGAATATTTCTGCCTTCTAATTTAGCTGGAACTAAGAAATTGTTCCTTTTGTAACATTCCACAATACAGTCAACCATCCAGCTAATTTTTCTCACACCCTTTCACGAATTTCGTGAATAAGTGTGTAGGAATTACTATCAGATCCGCCAATCTAACGCACATCAACAGCTCCACCAAACCCTTTCCATTCCTTCCTACAGTTCAATATTCAGTTACAATACAGAGATCATAACAACACGCCAGAACTTGAATTTAACAAGGTTCATCAGATGTGTCCTTTGCAACTGTGTTAGAGACCAGTAAACTTAATAAGCATGTAAACAGCACCTATATTACTACCATTAGTCACTTATGTTTGGAAAACAAATGAAACCCATAACTTTTCTTTATGAGTAAAATACCAGATGACTGATATTAAGGTAAGAGATACACAGTCACTTCGGACCTATAAAGAATTACAATCTTCTTGAGTGAAAGTAACTGACAATGCAAGGATATGTGAAAACATCAAATTCTGATGTTTATGATTAATAGTGAATTGGCATATAACTAGATCTTTCATAATATAAAATAGCTATTATATACAATATTCACCATTCAAAGTAATGTTCATCTTACCCCAATAATTTCATAGCAACTTAGAAGAAAGTAAAAGAGCTGAGTCTCATAACAACAATTATCAACAGCTTCCTGTGGATCTGTGTATATTTAAGGATAGTAGAATGCAGCCATTCTTATTTCAAACTATTAATTTCATAGTTTAAGGCAGTACTTGTTCTAATTAAAATGTCAAAAAGTTATATTGTGACAGCCATATAGAACCATCAGAAATCTGATTTTATTTTAACTTTCGTACATAACGGTATCAAACTACGTTTTAAGCATGTGTATATAATATTTGTAGCAAACTACTAGGCATTCACTGACAGTGATATCAAAGCCAGAGATACAGAAATGCTCACAGCATTCATCACTGCTTAAGAAATGTAATTCAAAATTAATGTGTGCATTTATCAAGTACTCAACCAACTATCCCTACCTAAGATCAAACACAGATTTCACATTTTAACTAGAATAAATTGGAGGTACAATTAGTGAATAAGAATCTATGAGGACAAACTGCGAGTTGCCTAAGACCAACATGGCTGGTCAAAGAAATACTTCTCTTGTGGGAAGTGAGATCCTCTGTTATTTGTACCTATTATGTGTCACTTTAGGTGTACTCATTCTGTTTCCTTCATACATATTATACCACACTATTATAACACTTATTATTCAAGATTTTAAAGAATGATAGGTCCCTTTCTTGTTGTCAATAACACGATCAAAGGTCTCGAATTTGAAAATATCAGAAAGAGGCTGCATCTCTCACTACTGATGATCAGGTAGCCATATTTGTAAAACCAAGATCTTAGTCCCTATGCAGTATTGGTCCAGAATACGGTCCAACAATATGGATCATAACAAGCACATCAATTATAACAAGGAAAAAGGGCATAAATGATTCCAGAATATACTGACCATAAATTTTTTCAAATCACTGTAAAATTTTTCAATTTCACTTTATCCTCAAACTGTGTAATAGGTAGAATGTGTTCTTATGGGTTTTATATGACTGCTATGGAAATCCTATTTCAGTTCACCAACAAAAATACTGAAGAAAATTATTGCCTCTTACATGTCAAAATTCAATTTTCACACTGGTTGCAATCACATAGTATGGCACAAAACATGTCAGCCATTACACATCACCACCCCTTATCAAGCACAAAACCATATCAACCATGGTCATTAGCAAAAACTGTGAACATTTCCAATATTCTGACATAGGTGCTTCAATTTTAAACTTGGCGGGCGGGCGAACGGTAGGGGCACTTTACAGAAACTAATATAAAATCAATACACAAGCAGAGATACTAAGGTATGAAAAAATTAAATTAAATAACAAAGACCTATAAGGGAGGAAAAACATACACAGTGGAGTGTGAAGTGCAATATGACAGTATTTCAAAGCATGCAACTACAGGAAACTGAGCTAAAGAAAGGAAGACATAAATTAAGTAAGGAATCAAATAATAATGATACAATGTCACAATGCCAATAACTACTTCAGAAATCACACGTTATTTCACATTATTTGAAATTGAAGGTTCTTCAGAGAGAAAATTTTCTAATGGCCAAAATATATTGTATGAATGCATTACTTTCTTTCCTATAACACAACAGAACCGAATCTGACTAACTCCTTTTGGAGACCACAGTTACCAAGGAGAACTACATGTTTCCTTATGATCATATTAAAGTTTCACTTTAAGTTCACTCTGTGAGGCTGGTGTATCTGCATGAGATTTTAAGTTGCCATTGTTCTAAGCTGTATTCTAACTGTGGCAAATGTAGGTCACTACCACAAAAAAAAGTTCAAGCGCAAACACACTACAGATAATTACTTTAATTGCCACTAATATATAAATAAAATATGTTAAATAAGAACTGGAGCCTCAAGGCACTCTGAAATCTAAGTATCTACAAGGCTGATCGTCAAGTCAATTAAAACAATGCTACAATGCATAGAGTAACTGTCAGCAGCAAGACTCTCGTTAGTTTTGGGATTACTGGATGTTCATACTTCTTAGGTTTTGTTGGCTGGTCTTGTAACCTAGTTCAGACTTTACATATTTATATTACAAAGGAATTTTCACATTAATTATACACAGTACTGATAAACCTTTCTTTGTTACATGCTCTGTACACTGTCTATCGCATGATGCTGCATACTGATTTTTCAACAATTTTTTTCAAAGTGGTGAAAGGGGACATTGAATGAACCTTAACATAACAACACTCTTCTCTTGGGTAACCTTATTGTAAACTAGTGTTTTATATTAGTATGCTAATGGGAGTTGTTAAATTTAAAGAAAAGAAAAATATGTTGGATGTATGTGAAAAAGTAATTTTGATATAAATAATCCACTCAAATATGAAAATAATAATGTCTTAGTTAATTATGGACATTTCTCTACATTCAATAACATTCTAATTATGTTGACGTTATACAAAGTGTGCCAATAAACTGCTGCATACACTGATTGCACATAATATTAATGATGTCAGTAGGTGGATATGACGGTCATACAGTTTCTGCCATCGGACGTCGTTATTTTCATGAATATCTTTATTTACAGAAGCATCTTGAAAGCTGCATTTGTTTTTTCACTTTTTCAATGTTTGATATTATGACTGGATTGTGAGTATGTGAAGCAGAGCCTGTACTATCATGATATTTTAGTCGTGATTACTCAGTTAATGACAAGGCAAAGTAAGTAGAAAGTGGCAGTAACTATGAACATTAGTCTTCTGGAATGTGATGCTGTTAATGATGGCATCGCATCCCAGAAGTTTCGTATGTACATACCTGTATGTGTGTGTGTAAAATGTGTTAGACGTACAAAACTTGTAAGAAAAAAAGTTTCCAAATTTTAAAAGTAAACTTTTTTCCATAATCACGATTGTGTTTCTACACCATTCCATATAATGCAGAATAAAGTTCAATCCAATCCGACAGAAACGTCATCACTAACCCTTCTTGTTGCATATTATTATCTCACCAATTTCCCAAAACAACACAACTTTTATGTAAAAAATATTAAAATGCAACAAAACGCGTTTTTACAGCACATTAAATGAAGTGAAATGACACAGTGAAAGGAAAAAAAATTATTTCTTGATGTGAACTGAAGTCAAATACAGTTGAATATAGCAGTGATGGGGTTAACTTAATTATTTTATGGTTCCCTATAGTCTTCCCAGGCACCTACAATGACAGTGTTTTAAGAAGTCATGCCTGCTTCCTTCCTCCTCATTTTCAATTCATTGTAAGTAAACATCCTCATACATAACCTTTGCAGTCGATATGCCTATGTTAAAATAACTTAGAAATAAATAAATATGACCTCAGTATGCAAAACTGAAGTATCAACAATCTGGTGAAACAAGCATGTAACATCACTTCAGCCAAGGAATAAACCTGGCTCTCTACTTCTAAGATGGATTCAGTAGAGCAAACTAAATGAAAGCTTCCATTACAGTATAGGGATCAGAAACTATCCATGAAATAAATATGCACAACATTACATCTGTATAAACAAGAGACCTCTCTGTCTCTATGAACACTGCTTATGGTGGATTCTTCCAGTTATGGTCCTATTAACTTTCCAGCAAACCTCCCTTAGGTACATGCACTCATAAGCGATATTCTGCAACTCCCAACAATAAGTCAATGTCAAGGTCATGTCTGCAGAGGGGTTACAGCCTAGAATCAGCTCCAAATTATAGTAATGCAGGCATCAAAATCTCCCTATATTCCCCAGGTTTCAGCTTCAGGGGAGGTGTTTTTTTTTTCTGTACAGAAAGAAAGGTATCCTGATTAGGGATCAAACATAAGTTAACAAGACTCCAGTTCAGTTCCTTATTCCAAGAGCACCTGGATTATATGGTCCACCAGAAGAATGAATACATGGAAATATTAATAACAAAATAACATTATATTTTACTTGTATGTTTATCTGGATATTTATATGTCAAAGATTAGATTAAATACTTTTTAACATGATTTGAAGTAAATTCCATTATATACCACAGATTTCCATGCATATCCAAGCATCTAATACTTCCTAAGAATATTCTATAATCTGCAATCTTCAGCTGTCTGAACCTGATGTCCATTCCTCTGACATCTCTCTAAACAATGTGTTGAGAGTGGCCCTATACCACCAACCATGCATATACAAAACAGAAAAAAAAAATTGAGTGTCAGCAAATCTATCACCATTACTATCAGGCAACAATAAGAACTGTGGCAGACTAGTACACAAGAGCGAGCGAACTACAAGAAGGTAGGAGAGAGGTGCCCCTACCGCCGCTTGTCGCAGTCGCAGATGAATGCTTGTTAGAGAGACCATGGTGGTGATTGAGGAGTTGCACCATCTGGTGATGGTGAGTTGCCATGGCAGAGGGGTGTGGCGAGATCCTGAGCATGGGACCAACACCGATGGGGACACCAGCTCCAGAGGTCTTACCCAGCGGTCGTTCCAATGTTTTAGATGGTGTGCGGACAACAGGCAGTGAACTGCGTTGTTTTCCACCTCTGCGAAAACCTGTTGAGCTCGTTTCTACCTCAGACATGATGCCCGGATCATCATCAAATAACATGGCTGAAGAGGGTGGCGGATAGCCACGTGGCAGTGGCGACTACAAAGACACACATATAAATATACATAAATAGAATAAACTTTCCTCCATATTAAAAACATTGTGACTAATGTAATTTACAAAGCAATACTGAACAATGGCTAATGCTGAATTCTGAGAGCAGGTATACTTCAGCAAAAAAGGAATTAATATCATAAAACTGGTATAGTACATAATATATTACAGATGTGTTATTTTGTGTTAAGACAAAGGAGTAACTGTCCCTATGTTTAATTAGCCACCATGTCATGAAAGTGGAGGCATAGCTCCACATATTCTTACTCTAGGCATTTGATGGTGGAGAGGGTTTCATGTATGAGGCTCGTCCACAAGTAAGTTTCCCTGGGGCCGTTTACAGAAACCAAACATAATTTCATGGAAATATTTATTGCAACAGACACAGCAAGTGTTCAGCTATTTTTCAACATAATCGCCACCGGAATTGAGACATCTGTCATACCGTGGGACCAACTTTTGAATATCTGTGTCGTAGAAGTCTGCGCCTGGGATTGGAACCACTGTGTGACAACCACCTCCGCCTCTCTGTCATTCTCAAAACGCTGACGCTCCCCGGACAGG
>NW_019732856.1:1110421-1110770 GCF_002891405.2 Cryptotermes secundus | reverse complement strand
TTCTCATCATGCACACTTTGTCGACCTGCTGAAAACTGTCTGCACCAGCGACGCACCATCTGCTTGCTCATGACTTTAGGCCCATAGACCCGGCACAGCTGACGATGAATTTCGATCGGCGCTATGCTCTGCGCATTCAAAAACTTTATCACTGACCGCACTTCACAGTCGGCGGGAGCTGGAATAAGAGCCTCCATCTTCAGTAGCTGCGACGATGCTACTGTGGGAACGCGGGAAATTCCGTTAGTGCATGCGCCATGCTACGTCATTGCTCTATCACGTACGCGCAGTCGCTTCGCGCAATATAAGGTTTGCTAGCTGTGGGACGAGTGGGAAACTTACTTTGTGG
>NW_019732856.1:1109873-1110331 GCF_002891405.2 Cryptotermes secundus | reverse complement strand
AATATGGTGTACCTCAAGGTTCTGTTTTGGGACCCCTTTTATTCCTATTATTTATAAATGATCTGCCCCAAGCTATACATAATGCAGAGGTAGTACTATTTGCTGATGATACAAATATATTGATTACTGGAAAAAAATATTTTATCAATAAATAAAAAAATTCAAAACGTAAAGACTCGATTAGAAAAATGGTTTTATGAAAATCGCTTAATAATAAACATGGATAAGTCAAAGGTATTATTTTTTTCGGGGAAGTAGATCTATTCCAATTACCAGACCCCTTTTTATATAAATAATGAGGTGGTTTGTTCAGTGGATGTAAAATTTTTGGGTATTTCCATTACTGAAGATTTAAGTTGGGCAACCCACACCCAATATGTGTGTCAAAAACTTAGCAAGACTACCTATTTGATAAAATCCCTATGGGACTCAGTGAGCCAAACTGTTTTAAGAAGTGT
>NW_019732856.1:1062802-1108146 GCF_002891405.2 Cryptotermes secundus | reverse complement strand
CACATGTCAGTCTTCAACGTACTCCCCTCCAGAGTCAACACATTTTTTTCCAACGTTCTGGAAGCATCCTGATGCCCTTTTCAAAAAAGGTTAGTGGTTGGCGGCGTATCCAATCCCGAACATTCTAGATCACGGCGTCGTCCACAAACCGCATGCCTTGCTAGTCTGATTTGAGCTTTTTGAACAGGTAGAAATCACTTGCGGCCAAATTGGGACTGTACGGCAGATGTGTCAGAAGGTTCCATTTCAATTTACGTAGGGTTTCCATTGTTGTTTTGGCCGTATGGGGGTCTGCATTGTCTTGAAGGAAGGCTACCCGCTTTCCACCTCTCTTCCGCTTGGATCGGAACTTTTCCTTCGTGTCTGCTGCCAGGAGGTCTGAGTAAGAAGCTGCATTGACTGTTCTGGCATGTCAGAAAGTCTACATGGATAACCCCCTGTCAGTCCCAGAAGAACGTTGCCATCACTTTTCCTGCCGAACGGCTCCTCCGAGCTCTCTTGGGTTTGGGAGAACTGGTATGCCACCACTCGCGTGATGACTGCTGGGACTCGGGAATGAAGTGGTGCACCCACATTTCATTGGTGGTCACTACAGACTTCAAAAATGCATCACCTTCGTCTTCAAACTGCTGTAGGAGACGACTGGCAGCTTGCATGCGCACAATTTTTCCACGTCCGTCAAAGTGCGTGGTACCCACCGTGCATTCACCTTGCGATAGTGCAGGTGATATTTCATGATGTCTTCTACACTACTAACACTGATGGACAGCATTGCTCCAAGCTTCTTGATAGTGATGCGCCTAGTCTCACGAATAAGCGCGTCTGCACGGTCAGTGTTTGGCTCGGTGACGGATGTTCGTGGCCGACGATCATGCGGTTCATTCTCCACGCGCTCTCTGCCTTCTCTGAAGCACTTACACCATTCAAACACATGGGTCCGTGAGAGACACTCTTCCCCATACTGTTGTTGGAGTCTGTAGTGAATTTCAGCGGACGTTTTGTCCAACGAGGAATTTGATCACAATGCGTTGTTCCACGCTCCGCGGTACTTTCTTTTCGGTCATCATTCTAGCAACTCCCAGACAGGACTGAAGAGGTTCTAACCCGAACAAGAGGGAGGGTTGAGGTTGTGGCTTCACGCTCTCAAGGTTCACAGCTGCTGCGCAGTGCGGCTTGTTTATACACATATCAGTCCGGGTCACATTTGAACCACATTGTATATTAACTACAATATGTACACTTCACCAAACAGCAAAGGCTGAGTTCTTCTTTGTCGTCGCTGTGGATTAAACTCTTAACCTATTCCAGTTAATGATTTAAATCATTCCTGTCAAACTTCTCATTCTGCCCTTCAGATGATACTGATGAAGACAGTTCAGAATTTTGTTTTCTGTTCTTACAATAGAAAAATACCACTAACTCCCTGCTTAGATTCTTCCACGTTTCCCTATGGAAATATATACCTATATTTCGTTCCTCCCAATAAAGCTATAACCGAAAGTATTACACCATGTATCTTTGTACATATATATAGAATCCATCATTGTTTATAATAGATAACAAAATAATAAAATATTTAATCATACAATATAAATCCGACTGGATATCACAAAGTATAAAAGATACATATGCGTCTATAATAGGCCACATATAATGTATCACTCATTATGCAAGGTAAGACTATAATAAAATAATTGATCATACAATGTAAATCTGACTGTACATCCATTTCACAAAAACAATCATTTATGTACAAAATATAAAACAAGCACATACATCTACAGTAGGCCACATTTAATATATCACTCTACTGAAGCACAATAGACCCCTGTAGATCGTGGTGCAAGGGCCGAGAAGGCCCACCCATTATACATATCATCATAATACATGGCTTAATTATACAATCTTACTGTTTTAATCTTCTTTCTAGTTATGTTTCAATTTAAAAAAATCCTCAATTGTATAAAAAGAATTCTGTAATAAGAATTTTGTCAACTTGGATTTAAAACTCTTCGTTTCGTTAAACTTAGACTTAATTTCATTTGGCAGATGGTTAGAGATCTTTACTCTCATATAACATATTCCTTTTTGAAATAGCGTTAAGTTAGGTTGGGGGTAGTACTGATCATAAATAGATCTGGTATTATATTTATGTACTTGGGAGTTAAATTTAAATAATTCCCTATTTGTTACGATAAACATATAGATTGATAAAATATACTGTGCTTGTAAGGGGAGGATACCCAATTCTTTAAAAAAACTACGACACGAGGCTCTCTGGTCACCTGCACGACTGTCATAATAAACCAGCACTTACACAATTTCACTAGTTTGTTTCAAGAAAATTTTCGGCAAAGAACCAGCGTTACCGCTAGTTATTGCTGTTTAAGACAGATGCAACAATGGCCATACAATCTAAGGTAGGCCGCACACCGGCATACGTCAAGACATGGAACAGTCAAGACACGCTATCTGCGATATGACGCAAAGAAAGCACAGTTGAAACGAATGAGATTATGAAAACCGCTGCACACTAGAGTGAGTCATGATGCTGACGTCAGCTTCATGCTGAAGAATCACGAATGAAGCAACAATGCGTCTCTTGTCTCATGTCTTGATGCTTGTCTTAACGCAGTTGGTGTGCGGCCGCCCTAAGACAACAATAAATATATTCAAATAATAATCACTACCGTTCTGTCTCGTCCGTCAGCTAAACTCAACTCTTCTCCAAGGGCGATATTATACCGTCTCTAACACCCCGTTTTATTTTAAACTAGTACACACATTTCCCCAATCCATACTTGGCCCACTTCCTGTGTCCTAACATCAGTTCCTTATGTCACACCCAGACCATACACGAGCCAGGCTTCATCATGCAAAGGTACATCACCCAATGCATCTTCTAAATTGATGGACGGCACTCACCTCCAAGTCCATACTCCGCGCCAGAGCGCTGCCTTGCTGGTGATGGTGATGATCCCCCGACAGTGTGTGGCGGCGGGGCTCGTCACGACGCCCAGACCGCCCTCCCCCCCCCCCACCTCGCCTCACCTCTTCATCACGACCCACGTTGGACACTGCAGTGAGACAAAATTTAACAATCAAGATCGGAAACATTTCACAACACTGCCTACACTTTTGGGGCCTGAAGCAAGAAACCCCGAAGTTTACGGCTCTAAACGGTTAGTAAATACTGACTTTACGTAATAAATGTGCTCGCAATATGTCAAGTTACAATAATTCATAATCAAACCAAACCTTCCATGCAACTGTCAATTTGTACAGCTCCATTAAAATGGCTCCGAAACAAGCTGCTTACTTCTCAAAGATCAATCACTGAATGGGCTACATGGCTGCTACGTGGTTCGATTCTAACCAAGTGACACAGCTGACAGCCCAACTCTGTCGCAGTCAAAGCTTCATATCCTACATCTGGGAAATCTTCTACTTCACGGAGAACTGCTTGTAAAATAAAATCCAAGAGATTATGTGATTGACAGCATTGTTTGATCTAACACGAAATGTCTGTGTGTGTGTTTTGGTATTCCTTTTTCAGGAAACCAATTCTCACTTTACGGCCCCTCTATGAACCATCTTAGTTAACACTAGTCGGTAAAAATTCGTGCTTTGTATGCAAAACATCCAGGATTCGAATCTCAACCAAGCTGCTAGCTTTGTGACGGGGGTTTTGTGTCATTCCTCAGCCTCTTACCATTGTCTCTTATAGGCCCACTATTCCTCCTACTCAGCCGATAAAGCGTCGCGAATCAACCTAATGCAAAGAAGACTACCGCCCCTCACAGCGCCAGTTCGGAAGTTATTATATATGAAGAGCTAGACTCCATGAACAGAGGGCCCACGCCTCACGGTTGGTTGACAGCCTCATTGTCTTCCTCACAAAGTATATGAACTTTCATTTCTCGGGACAGTCTCGGAGGAAGTGCGTTCTAAAATTACCTTTTGTTTACACAGATCTACGGAGGTGACGCGCTGAAATTGGAAAATTCATTCAATCTTACCCCACAAGGATGTCCAAAATTCACACCACAGGCATGGCTCGCTCTGTTCTAAGTTTGTAGCCCAATGTGCCTCAATGATAAAACGTTGACGCAAATCCCGCGTGATAGTGTGTATGTGTGCGCGTGTGTTGGGGGTGACTGACAGAAATTCAGACAATATTTACATTGTCTCTCTCGACTACAGTTATAGTTACAACAGTTATTCGGACGTTTCGGGGCTTCCCTGTTGCCATTAAATATGAAAATTCAAAGTTATCGTAACTGCAATGTAAGCCAGTTGAATCGACTTCATATCTCTACAGCGCATTTCTTTAAACCCATTTTAATATAACCCTATTCTTCAGTTCTAAACATAATCTCTAAATTTCTTGAGGTCACCATTTTGAACATGTACGAAGATTACTACAAATTTTGTATATCGAGTTACGGCACCATTTTCTGTTATATATATAGTTAAACGCAAAGCTATGCTGGAGGCAGTAATCAAAATCTTAAGTTCTTCGTTCGCTACATTAAATGTGCCAATCGATTACGAAATCCTCCACTGAAAATGGATATTGCAAATGTATGAGTTGTTACAATTGCATTATAGGTTTCATCGAGAACCAGACCAAGACCAAAACAGTGTATTTACAAACAAAAAACATAAGCAAACATAAAACCCCTCAGCCTGCTATGTAAAGGAAATAAAAAAGCAAACAAAACTAATAAGTGAACTTAACAACTCAAGAACATTAGTAAACAGAAACCCCTTTGGCTTTGCAATCTGATTCTATGTCAATGTACAAACGCAGAGTTGCAATGGACCACTACTTACAGCCAAAAAAGTTACACTTTGAATGATCGTTACATCATTTCCAAATTCAGACGAATAAACCTGTTCAACCCTTCAAGGACGCATACCACAATTCAAAACTCTTCCTTTTTTTTATTGCTAGTGGGGTGGGACTAAGTCCCTTGTACTGCGGCCACTCCTGGCCTATTGTACCAGGCCCAGATAATATGTGAGGGTGATTGTGGAGCAATTGGTGGAATGAAGATTGGCAGGGGAAACCGAAGTACTAGGAGAAAACCTGCCCCAGCGCCACTTTGTCCACCACAAATCCCATTCGACCAGACCCGGGATCGAACTTGCCGCCGCGGTGGGAAGCCAACGACTAACGGCTTGAGCTATGGCGCGGCCATTTCTGCGGGTTACTTCACAATGCTTTCAGGATCTAGACCACAGATTGCTGAATGGTAGGGTCAGTGATAAATAATTAATTGAAAAGGGTTTGGAAAGAAACAACTGCGGCCTAACAGAGACCTCAGTCTCCCTTAGTAGCATTAGTGTTTCTCTCGCTTCAAAAGTCTGCATGATCGTCATTTTAACTGTGATTTTAATAATACAATTGTATGAAAATACAACTACAATACAAGTTTAACTAAAAGAAAAGTTCACGGCTCATAATGGAAAATTTAATCCAAGTAAGAAATGCAGGGGTTTCGCTGTATGATGGTGCTATGCCGCAGTAGTTCCACTAGAAGTTTCTCCAAACTGGTCTTGGCCAGCTAGCTCTCAAGGCACGTTCGCAGCGCCATAAACTGAACACCCTGTGCATGAGGATTAGAGGCGGTACCATTTCAGATTTGCATTTCTTTACATAATGAAAACCGCATAACCAAGACATGAAGAATCAGTTTTACAGTGCTACTTGTGCTGTTGCCAGAACATTGTTTCGGGACTTCCCTGATATGAACTAAGGTAGGGAAACTCAGACACCCACAATCACAGAGTCTTTCTTCTTCTCCGAATCACAGGAAAGTAAGAAGAACAGTGTAGACGTAACGTTGTGCTTAATAAAGCATTGCGTGATGAAGGAGTCCTGGGGAATGGACGTATATCTCCACTTACTCTTATCTTTGGCACCGAATGGAGGAGGCCCATGGTTCATTTCAAGCTCTGCTTGGTTCACTTCCGTGAAAAGAGCCACTGCATAGAAAGCTGAAAGTTCCCAAGAGCTGATCTGGACTCGGTGGCCAAGGGAAAAATTACAGTTTTCACAGAGGGGATTGTTTTGAGAAAATCTTAACAGGACTGTAATAGCTACCACTGCATGCAGGGAGAGGAAGTGGAATACATATAATATGTTGATGGGAAAGCCAGAAGTAAAGAGACCACTAGAAGACCTAGAAGTAGGTGGGAGGATAATATTAAGATGGATCTTGGAGAGAGGGTGGGGTCTAGAACATCAAGAAAACTCACTACGAGATGATATCAAAACCGGTTCACTCAAACAAACCCTAAATACAGAAGAGCTACACATGTTTTAATGGTTTATCTGCAATATTTAATTGGCCTTCGTAGCAATGTATTAAAAAAAAATTCAGTACTGCAAGCTGATCAACAGTACATAAAATGAGTACTCGTTTTACTGCCAACAAAGCTAATGACATGGATATTTGCACGATATACGAGTATATGTAGTGTGCACTTTTCTTTGTAACTCATTATATACGTCACAGAGAAGAGAGTATTAAACTAAAGTTTCAGATATCAACAAAGGCGCAAGAAACTTCGTGTGATTTAAGAATCCTTTTTCATGAAACATGAGTCTCTTTACAAAAGATCCGATAAGACTTTCGAATAACTTCAGATTGCGGGATTTAGCTACGCCGTCCCTTGAAACTGTTCCAACGTTACGGCCCACATTTTAGTAGCCATTATCAGGGTGAGTGTGAGGCAGAAGTGGGGACTGCACCGACATAAGGACATAGCAGATCTGACAGTAGAAATAAACTTTCGTTTCAAGTTTCACGTACAGCAGAAATCTTTTTCCATTCCACTGATACAGACCGAATGAAATACGTTCGAAAACTTTCAGCGTGGAGAACAGCCCCCCCCCCGTACCCAATGCAATTGAAATCCATCGTTTGGGACGAATAGACACTATCTCCGCATTAAGCATTTTGGGTGGCGGGGGGAGGGGGGCTGGTGCAAGAACCCGTCAGAGAAATGGGAGATCACGCAGTGAACGGCAGGACAAATTCGAACATCGAAAATTGCTCTACGGCACCGAGTCACTGACAGTACAAGCGGCACCAGACAAATTAAATGGGTCTGACAGTCCCGCATGGCGCGTCCTCAGGAGATGGACTCCAGACGTGCAGTGGCCCTAAAACTACACTGAATGAGCAGCCAGGGAAAGCCGACAAGAGGTGGTCATCCAGCTTTTGAGTGGTTCGAGCAGCGAACAAATCT
This sequence comes from Cryptotermes secundus, assembly GCF_002891405.2. Lineage (NCBI taxonomy): Eukaryota > Metazoa > Arthropoda > Insecta > Blattodea > Kalotermitidae > Cryptotermes > Cryptotermes secundus. The sequence goes on along the minus strand of NW_019732856.1, from coordinate 1,100,886 downwards.
TCACCATACAACACAAGTTAGGAAATGTATACAAAGCATAATAATTCTATGGCGTTCGCTACTGTCTCTTTAATCGTCGCGAAAACCGCAAGACTCGTGGGAAAAAAGTGCAGTGGGCATAAAACGTGCGCGTCAATTCTCTCTACAACTCTTGTTCGTAATATTGTGTGCCTTCCACGCGAGATGGGGACAGATTTGCGTGTAGGTCTACATGTAAAGTGTCCGTTATTGTCATCCGGTTTTAACCAAAACTGGAATTTAGTAGAGCTCCTCAATGTCAAATTTCATGAAAATCCGTTCATTGAATTTTTGCACGCGGACAGAAGGACGGACGGACAGACAAAGCGAAGCTAAAACGCGCACTCTGCAACTTCTACTTCGTTGTTACCAATGCGCCAAAATCTAAGATTGAGAGAGAGGGGTCTTCTGGGATGTGAAGCCGTGAAACCTGGTGCAGAATTAGCAGTGTTTTGGAGGAAGCTGCTTCTTCCACCTTCAGAGTAGAAAATGGGATCCGAGTGGGTGTAAACAGTACAGGCGAAACGTTCGGACTCATACTTACCTAAGATAATGCCCTAATCTCAATATTTCCAGCCATGAGAACCTCAAATTTACTAACTAAGCTAACTTCAGCAATACGAGCCCTTCTTGAGAACTCTCCAATTGTGCAACCACTCAAGAATTTCTCAACATTTTATGGAACCCGAAGGTTCATTACCGTCAACATAAGGGCCCTCTACTGGTCCCTACCATCAGCCACATCAATTCAGTCCACACAACCCCGTCCCAGCTCTCTAAAATCCATTTTAATTATCCATCCACCTACGTCTTTGTCTTCCTAGTGGTCTCTTTCCTTCTGGCCTTCCCACCAATATCCTATATGCATTCCTCTTCTCGCCATTCGCGCTACATGCCTGCCCATCTCATCCTCCTTGACTTGAGCATTCTAATTGTACTTGGTGATGAGCACAAGTTATGAAGCTCCTCATTATGCAGTTTTTTCCTCCCAGACTCCTGCCACTTCATCTCTCTCCAGTTCCAATATTCTCAACATCCTGTTCTGAAACACCCCCAGTCAGTGTTCCTCCCTTAACGTCAGAGACCAAGTTTCATACCCATACAGAACCACAGGCAAAATTGTAGTTTTGCATATTCTAATTCTTACGTTTTTAGATAGCAGACGAAAAGACAAAAGGTTCTGGACTGAGTGGTAGCAATCACTGCCGGAGTTCAACCTCCTCTTAATTTCCTCCTCAATCAGGTTTTGATTTGTTACTGTCGTTCCTAAATATCTGAACTGTACCACCTTTTCAAAACATGTTACCTGTCTTTACGCCACGATTTTGCCCTGCATTTTGGTAACGAGACAGCAACTTATACTTAGTTTTCTCTGTGTTTACTTCTAAGCTAGCACCAATTCAAGTTTCTGTTTTCAAATTTACTATTCTGCAAAACCCCGGTATATTCCGAATGTTACAGAAGGTCTGGAAATTGGCAAGCTCTTGGGTATGCTAGTTCGGATCCTGTCCACGCTAAGTGTAATCACGCTTTTGGAACTGAACTCCATTTCCTCTTCCCACAGATTCACCGTTCTCGCAGTCTGTAACAGTCGATCAGTCTATATCCCGCCCTTCCAATTGATTACGCCTCTTGCAACTGCCCTGTTTTGACCCACCGCTTTCTCGTCTACCTGTCGGGATTCAGTGAAACAGCCATTCTGTCAGCCAAACGTGCTCCATTCCTTTACATGCTCATGTTACCAGTGCTTCTCTGTAGTTTCGCTACGGCTCTGTAGCTCGCAGAAACATTAAAAGAACCTCCTTTCGTTCCAAACACTCGCGTTTGTTTCTGGGTACGTTGTAGACTGGAGATATTAAAGATGGCGTCGCTGAAACTGCTGAAAGACATTCGTGTCAGACACTCCCTCTTGGGGTGTTTATATAAATCTGCTCCCGACACGCACGTACGTCAGTCGTCACCTGTTACACAGCTTGCGAACATCTCGGATCCAACCGACATATTAGCTATCTCCTTGTCTTATAAACAACCAAGTAAACCTTGCAGGCAAATACTAGCCTGAAGACACCCGGAGTGGGCTGAAGAACTGAATTAAAATGATGGGAAGGAGGCCGGCAGAGTGGGCGACAACCTAGGCCTCCAGTACCTTTCTGCTCCACGGTACAAGGTTCTCGTATTTAAATGCCCAGGGTCCAGAGCAGTTAGGAAAACATATGAATAATCAGAGTACTTCCGTGGCTGGTTAATCAGAGTTGCATAGAGATCTTTCGCGTTTTAGTGTATGTGGGCCTAACCTTTTACTTTGCTTTCAGGGCACAATATACGCCTGCTTTCGTAGACTTAATCCGTAATGCTGATATAAAGGACGAAGAGTTTGTCCGTGGAGAAACTTGGAAGCACCGCCAATAAAGGCAGTAACAGTCTCAGGTATACTAACATTTATGCATTTCAGATTTCCTTAAATCAAACCAGTCGATTATTTTTAATGATGACAGTATGCATATTCGCTACATGCTGAAGTACAAGCAGTGGGATTTCTATGGGGGGGGGGAAAAAATGTGTGTCTGTAGTGAAATAAACTAATTCCATGACGCAGAGACCTTCAGAAGACGAGAACCGCTCAGCTACTAATGAAGTTTCCTGCGATTTCTGAACCTAAAGGCTCATTACTAACCTTACATCAGCCCCCTCCCCGTGGAACCTACCCTAAGCCAGATAAACCCAATCCACTTTCTTCAACCTTACTTTTATACGATCCACTTCACAATTATCTTTCAATCTAAACTTAGGTTTTAAAACTAGCTTCTTGCTTTCAAGGTTTCTGATGGCAATTTGTCTCGTAAACTAAAATAATATGATCACCTTAAGACTCTTCTACACACTCCAACTCCTACACTGGCCCTAAACATTACACCGGGCTACATAAGACAACTACGACTGGTATTATACTTGGAAGTCGAAAACATTTCATCGTATACAACGGAATCACAGAGATGGAATTACAAAATGGACATTTCCCGTTACATTTCCTTCTCGGACTTTCCAAAAAGGAAGGAATTTTCATTCTCCCCCACCAGCGAGATATCTGATTCGGCTAAAAAAGGTAACGCTGGCCTTGTGCTTAACTTATTAAGCACTACGCCATGAAGGCGTATGGGGAGTGGATGTATAAATCACATTTTCTTAACGTCGGCACTAGCTGGAGGTGAGTAGTCGGCTTCACGTCTCGGTCGCTTTGCCTCCGGGGCAAAGAGCCCCCGGTACCCATTTGACAGGAGGCTGGTTGGCCCCAAGAGTCGGTGTGAACATGAAGAAAATTCTTGACTCTACCGGGACTCGAACTCCGACCCCTCGGTCGTCCAGGCCGTATCCGGTCACTATACCGACTGCACCATCCCGGGTCATCTATTAGGATTTTATTTTATCCAAAGCAACAGACCAATTTTAGTGGGCAACCTCTCCTCCTCAGCTTAACTTTCTATCGGAAGTAGCAATACGGCGCCTTTGCAAATTTTCGGTGTACGAGAAGTGGCAGAGCCAGTCTGTCTAGGATCCTACATGCCTGTATAGCCACACTCAACATTTGTCAACATTTCCTTTTTGGTACACTGAAAAAAAAACAGCACAGGGACAGCGCGACTATAGCCAATGAACTGTTGGCCTATGAAATCTGTGTGGTGATGAGTCACAATCTACTACCAGTATTGAGCCGTACTGAAATATTGCTCGAAACCCCAAAACGCAGGAGCCGAGACAGTGTAGTCGGTATAGCGATGGATACGGGCTGGACAACCGACAGGTCGCAGTTCGAGCCCCGGTAGGGTCAATATTTTTCACTCCTCCACGTCCTCGAGACCGGCTCTGGGGTTCACGCAACCTACTATCCAATGGGTACCGCAGAATCTTTTCCCGGAGGTAAAGCGGCCGGGGCGTGAAGCTGACCACTCATCCCCAGCTAGTGCCGAGGTCAAGAAATATGAATCTATACCTCCACTCTTTCATATGCCTTCATGGCATAAGTGCTTAATTAGTTAATCACAGGGACAACTTTGACTTTTTTGCTTTTACCCCAAAACGCAAGACGGACAATGACTTTCCACGATCTGTTTTTAGAAGTTCAAGAACCGAACTGAAAGAATACGCCCATCTGTAAGGCGTAGTAAGCATCGATCTCCCAATTCAATTTTATTTATCTTTTAATGATGTTTAATACATTGGAATAAAGCAGTAAAGTACCTTCAAACTGTTTACAAACGAAGCGAAATTTGGAGACGAGGGGCGCCGGGAATCCATGTCGCCTCAAGCAAACTACTGTAGCCCTCCTGAACGGAATTTTGGTAACGCGTGTGATGCTGCATTTGTTTTACAGACAGTTCCATGATACAGAATTCGAAAGATTCGTAACAGGAAACATTAACATTTTTGTCCATGCACTCCACGATGAGCTGCAAATAAAAGGCATATAAAAGTACTCGAAGGGTGTTCTCATGCCAGCAATGCATATTACCATCACTAATATCGGCTGGCGTCATCTTCTTTGCATTTTGGTAATCATATGAGCTGACTGCATGCACTGCCGATCACATTGGCCGCGCGGGCTAAGGCATGAACTGTCTTCGCTTGCTCGAACGTGGGATCGTGGGTTCGAATCCCACTCAAGGTATGGATGTCTGTGTCCGTNGATAGATAGATAGATAGATAGATAGATAGATAGATAGATAGATAGATAGATAGACAGATGGATAGGCTGTATGTATTCATATAAATTCGTTTAAGGGGGCCTAAAATCTATATGGGAACTCTAACATACTCCGCCCAAGTGACTGAACACATCGTAGGAGAAATTAATGTCAGATATGAAACAAACGGCTGGAGGGTGTTGACCCCGCGAGTGCTTTTGAAATAGACCACAGGTCTATATCGACACAAGGAAGTCGCCACGTGGAGACCCTTGACGGGGGGGGGCGATATGCAGCGCTACAGGCCGGCTCCAGAACACTGGACACAGGAACCGAATTCCGGCGATCAGCGAACTCTGCCATCTGCATACAGGGGCTGCCGGAAATCACTAATCAACGCATCACGTCAATAATCAGCAATATCCAACTACTATAAAAAACAACGTGTTTTGAGTCACAAGAGCCATCATCAGGGGAATCACATGTTATCATGTCTGTCCCTTTCGAGCCCTCGTTTTTATTTATGTCGAACAGTCAAACTGTTCCGCAATAACTTTATCGGCATCTGGGCTTCCCTCATCAACATCAAGAACGGAACAATTATATGCTCAGAGAAAGTGATTATTTGTTAAATTAGCATCTAATTTCTGTTTCCGCGATGAATAGCTTCCGTTCATTGGTAGAACTTATTTTTTCCTTGGCACTACAGCCCCAGTGGCCCTAGGCTTACCTCCATGAACTTCTCCGTTCACTTCAGTTTTTCTAGATCTTACACATTCGGTAGGACTCCTTGGGCGGGTGATCAGCTCGTCGCAAGGCCTCTATCTGTACACAAACACAGAAGAACGCACACACACACAAACTAAACATCCATGCCCTGAGTGGGATTCGAACCCACGATCCCGGTTTCCAAGCGAGCGACGACAGTACATGCCTTGTAGAACTTTGTATCTTTTTATTCTGTGATAGTATTAGGATGAGTAACTTGCAACTGCGGCCTCATATCAGCCTACTGTACCAGACCCTGACAGATGAGAAAATGAAGCACTGATTGAACGGCAATAATCAGCAGTGGAAAGCCGTACCCTGGTGCCATCACAAATCCTGCATAGACTGCCCTGAGATTGAACCTCTATACCTGGGCGACTACCTCCCTGAGTTATAGCAAATACATTGCATAACCCGAGGCATGAATGTTTATCCCGGTATATGCTGTGGTGGCAGGAGGCGTTGTTATGTCTTGATCCTATATCCAGGTATTATGTGGTGGCAGGATGCGTTGTTATTAGGTCTTGATCCTATATCCAGGAAGTATTAAAAGCTCACAATGCAAGCCATGGCCCAAACAGGATTTAAGGATACAGAGTAAAAAGACTGAAACACACTAATATACATGCCAATTAACACCTGAAAGGAAATTATTTAATTGTGACGTAAAACGTAGGCATACAAGCCAATAGCTTAAAACATGAGGCAGAGACTTAACTTCGCTTTTCCGGATGCAAGCCTAAATGTATTAAGGTCTATGTCCTACGGTTCTGATACGTTTTGCGTTCTCAAGGCATACCTAACTGGCAAATCGCTGTACATAACCTGCTTAGTGTTACTTTCACCAAAGGTGAGAAACCTCAACAGTTGATACAGTACATCAATAACCAAAGCTGACAGCATATTTACAGAAGGCTGATGGTTTATGCTTACAGGTGACATAAGGTTTATTTTCCTTAGCGTTGAGTCTGTAAGACGGAATGCGCGCGCTAAAAATAGGCTGTTGCGTGAATTCGCGATGTAATGGACAAAAATAGGGCATGATCAGGGCGAGAACCCACGTGCAGAGACATGTCCTCTTCCCCTACGGACGGAGGTGACATCACTATCACACTCCGGTTATGATGAGAACAGTTACAGAACTTTCAGCCAAATTCTCTATCTACAAAATAAACGCGGTCATAAGGTATTATCATCAAGTCCCCGCGCATATATTTTCCATGCATGCGTGATTGTGTGAGCGCGGGCATTCAACTGACAGGTTTTATTGACACTCAGTATAAACTTCGAAGGACGTCAATGAGACTGCCAGACTGCACGGTGTTACATTCAAGAAAACAGTAATTTTCGATGTCTCTCAAACACAGCAGAGCTGCGTCCACGCAAAACACAGTCTAGCCTACTTACGTGTCCCTCTGTACGACAGAAGGACCACTGCTAGCAACGCTACCTGCTTCGTGTTGCTTTCTACAAATAAGTTTATTTTTCGATCCTGAAGATGGAAGCACATGTTCCTCCGAAACGTATGTTGCCTTTCAACGGATTATGGGGCGTTATATCATAACATGGGACTCTTCAAAACCGCTGAGTGATAGCCTCAAATCCTATACATAAGTGCTAATTTGTACGTTCAAGTGCCTTTCTATGGAGATGGTAGAATTTCTTCCTATATCTACATGTACCCCTCCGCCTCTGAATGGACTGTTACGCTGTAAACATCAGAGAGAAAACCCGCCTTTATTTTCCTGCACTTACGTCCCATCGCTGAGGGACTACTATAAACACATATAAGGGCGGCTGCACACAAACCGCGTCAAGACACGATGTCTGCGACATGACGCAAAGAAGGGAGCACAATTGAAATGAATGAGATTATGAAAGCCGCCGCACAACGGTCTGGGTCATGATGCTGACGAATCACGAATGAAGAAAGACTGCATCTTCTGTCTCATGTCTTGATGCCTCTCTTGACGCATACCGGTGTGCGGCCTACCTAAGGCTAGAGACGAGGATCCTGGGCAAGACTGGGTCTAGAAACACCGGATTCAGTTTTCTTGTAATCAAAACCTTGCAGATTTTAACAAGCATATACTGGCACCCCACGGTATCTTGCATCCAGTACTGGATATTTTACTGAGGAAACTAAAAGCACCTTCTCTGTTAGCATGGCCCGCATCTAGCATGAAAAGAAGAGGAAATAGACCGACATATTGAGCAAAATCGACGTAAATGTCATCTGGAACTCAGAACATCTGCCTCATTAAAATCTGCTGATTACACATAAAAAAAAACAATTTTGATGGCCATCCCCAATATGTAAGAATGTTGCATATAAAACTTGTAATACGACCACAGTCTTTCAACGAGGCGCTGGGATAGCTTCGCTGGTGTAAAGGCGGGCTACAGATAGACGACCGAAGAATCGGGATTGATTACCGACAGAGGCAACGTCCACACCCGCTCTGGAGCCCACGGAACATCTTTTCCAATTGGTACGAAGGGTTCTTTCCACGGAGGTAAAAGTAGCCGGGACGAGAAGACGGCCACTCGCCTCCATCTGCTGCCGCGGTGAAGAATTTTAGAGACGCACCGCCTGTCCACCTTATGTCTTGACGCGATGTTTAATTTCCCAAATCTTTCAATACACCAAATTCCACGGCATATCTAGGCGGTGGAAAGCAAATCTACATTTTACGCGGCCACCATGTTTTTAAGCTGTTTTAAGAACCGGTAATCTTAGACTAAGTAAGTAAGCAAAGTTGACCCTGTGCTTAACAAATTAAGCACTACGCCATAAAAACGTATGGGGGAGTAGATGTATAGATCCACGTCTTCTTGACCTCGCCTCTAGCTGGAGGTGAGTGGTCAGCTTCATGATCCGGCCGCTTTACTCCCGGGGAAAGAGCCCTCCGTACCCACTGGATACGAGGGTGGGTGGGCCCCAAAGCTGGTCTGGACGACGTGGAGAAAATTCTTGCCTCCACCGGGACTCTAACTCCGACCCCTCAGTAGTCCAGCCAGTCGCTATACTGACTGCGCTATCCCGGCTCTAATCTTAGACTAATCTGTTTCAAAATAAAAGCGTCAATATAAACTCTTGCAATCGTCCAACAAGTCAACAGCTAATGCGTTAGTCCTGCCAATGCTACTCTCGGACAGGGTCGGCCTGCCTCTTCACGGACGTACGGCTAGTCCTGGAGAAAGAGTTACTGACTACACGCGCATGATGACGCAATAAGCACGCTGGGAAAAGTACAGTCAATTTCACATTTATCCTGACGATGTAGTCAACAAATATGTCTTAATCATATGCCTTGTGCAGCCCTGTGTTTATCAAATTATGAATCACTTCCCCCTTTTAAGGGAACCCGTCAGCTCACACCTCACTTGCTTGTTTTTAAAAGAAAAAACATGATCACGGTACGGCAAATGCGAGGATACCAAGAGTAACACAAACCTGTGGCAATGAGCGAAATGGTCCGCGGTTATGAACAGGATGAGAGGCTTCTGCCAGTCAAAACACTCTGCTCTCCCACGTGTGGTGCTCATGTTTTGGAAAAGGAAAGTGGGACTCGAAATATATACAAGAGTATTTGCTCTGAACAGATCAATATGTTATTATTTGGGAGAGGAAATACACGTTTCGCGAATGTAGCGGGTGAGTCGTTCGCATTTCTTCGTATTCTTAAGGTCCAGTATTCGACTTTTGGTTTAAACTGAAGTTATTAATGTTTTTGCTCAATATCTCAAAGACTAACTGGTACAGTGTTTAATGTAAGTCACCGCTGCTTCCTTCCACGTCCTTTCAAATTAATCACGTCCAGTTAACAGAATCCAACTCTATATGACGTATACAGTTAACAAAGCGCTGTTGAATTATGTAAACTCGTATTAAAAACGACTGTCAGTTTAATTAGCTATCTGGTTGTCACTGCCTGACTCACTCACTGACTGACGGTGACAAACACGCAAGTCATCCGATAACAAAACACGATGTACCACGACGACAAAAGGTGCCAAACGCAGACATTATAACACGACCACGGACAGTATAAACAGGTCTGTTTGTACACTTCAACATATGAACAGCAACCTTTTTTTTTTTGCAGGACAGCCAATTCAGAAGCCTCAAAATCCTACGCAGACTGCAATAAGAGTCACAGCTTTTCAAACAAAATTATAATACATTAAGATTTTAAGCGACAAAACTTGTTGGTATTACTTCAATGAAAAATCCTAATACAATTTCTATAGTTTCATTCAGAATCATGGAAGAACGTTAAAGTTTTCACTGTTCCTTTTGATACCACCCTCTGGTTTGATTCCGTCAGTCGCAACCATACTTCCCTCTTGCTGCTGCTCTCAATTCTGCAGTGGGCCCATAATCTCAGAAGATGACAACAGAAATTGTGGGTTGGGCTTGAGGATCTCACAGCGGTGACTATGAAAGGTACCATCTTCTTGGCTGTAACGCTTCGCAGTTCAGTAAAAACTGTGACTCTGGCAGGAACACTGAGATTCTCATTAATTTCTAAAAGCAGACAGGACATGTGTGTCCCTTCACTCACCAACGTTTCAGTGTGACCGTCGTCAGTCTATAATCTCAAATTTGGTACTGGAAATTCCTTGGTCTGTAGTCTTAAGACCCCGTTGTGTTAGTCATACAATAGGAAATCTGCTTACAAATGCTGCCGACTAAACGCATATTAAAAGCATAACTTAGCATTTTAAGTAAAAGGTAAAAAGGTCGGTGCATAGACTATTGCTAGGCAATCGATAAACATGACGTCACGCAACAGTGGTAGCTATCACGTAACTATTTTCTGTGTTGCCAGTGCGGAAGCTATATAACGAGGAGTATTCGTCAGTGTTGAACCAGAGAGAGAGTAGTGAGTATGAGTATTCAGTATAAGTTGAAGTCTTGAGACAGTCACCGTTGAAGAGAGTGGGAGCCCAGCATTCGCCGAGAGATAGTTGAACAGCAATTGAGATACTGGATTGTATAAGACTAAGACTGTATACCTTTGAATTGTGTAGGTGTAAGAGCGAATGTGCCGGTCACGGTAGCCGAGCGGTCTAAGGCATGTACTGTCTTCGCTTGCTTGGAAACCGGGATCGTGGGTTCGGATCTGTTTCCTGTGAGGTACGAACTTAGTTCTTATATATTATTCTTATACATTGCCGGGCACAGTAGCCGAGCTCTAAGGCATGTACTGTCTTCGCTCGCTTGGAAACCGGGACCGTGGGTTCGAATCCCACTCAGGGCATGGATGTTTAGTTTGCGTGTGTGAGTTTTTCTGTGTTTGTGTACGGGTAGAGGCCTTGCGACGAGCTGATCACCCGCCCAAGGAGTCCTACCGAATGTGTAAGACTTAGAAAAACCGAAGTGAACGGAGAAGTTCATGGAGGTAGGCCTAGGCCCACTGGGGCTGTAGAGCCAAGGAAAAAAAAAAAGAGCGAATGTGGAATAAATTCGCTAGATCCAAAACGGCGTGAAGTTATCTGTCGCGTCAGACACCCAACACGCCTCACGCCTCCATCTTAACGGTAGAAAAATCTGTGAGCGAGGAACCAGTGTGATCAGGTGGCTGTGGACAATTTATACGTGCACGCTGAAGAGATTCAAGAAATACGCGTTTTTTTGTTTTTTTTTTGGCGAAGAAGTTCCAAGTGAGATTATATCGAATACATTAATATGCGTCATAATAAGAATTCCGTGTTCTGTCAAAGTTGTTTGTGTGTTTAACCGCCTAGTGACTATCAATCGGAAATATATCCGGCGTTGTGCTCTAAAAGTAAAACTGTGTCTTGAATTGTTTCATTTTTGGTCCGTTACACTACACAACACACAGCACATAGGAAACATCCAACCATAAGCCATACAACCTCAATCTGACATCTCCCATCTTCGGGATGAATTAACAAGGAGGAGCTTAACATTTTACTTCAAATGTTTTAAATTTTTTAAATATTTTAACATTGGCGTTTTAACTTGAGGGCAGTTTCGGATGGAATGTGACAATTGGTAGTGCATTCAACAATCCTAGGAAGTGTTGTGCTTTTACACGTCGACATATTGTAGCAGCGTCCACGCAGCAAACATAACTGTGTACATCTTAAACAACGACAGTGTTTTCATGCTTGTACTATGTGCCTCTGACGATGGTTTCATTAAACCGAAACATGTAAGGCAGAAGTGATAAAGAAGTGACCTACAAATTGTTACACTCGACGGACTTTCTATTGACTTTGTAAAACTGTGTCGTGTTGCATCGCGATTCATTCATTCATAATCTGCATTTCAGATCCCAGAGCCACTGTACTCGTCGACCACGTCCCCTCACTTACACCGCGAACTCCAAATCCATCATTTAATTTGAAATTCGGCTTTAACAGTTTCGCAATAAGAGTCATGTTAAAGCTTTACCTGTAACAGGCCGTCGAAGCGTCCACATTTTCTAGCCCATCGGCTTACAGATGGCGGTGAAGTTGTCAGCTTTACGCGCCAGCCGGCCGCCATTTACCCCCAAGAAGATCCCTGCTACTGATTTCTGTTAGACGCTGAGTCGATACCAGGGCCATAGCGCGGCTAGAAGGATTAGGTCAACTGAAAAAATCCAATGACCTCATCAGAATCGAACCCGCGACCTGCCGGCTTGTAGAATAGTACCTAAACCAACTACGCTGCCGCGTACCCCTTGTAATGTATTAAAGAGGCACTGAAAATAAGTTAAATGTGGCCTCACATTTGCTTAGGACCTGAATCCTGTAAATGGGAGCTGAACTCTTACTGAAGAAGGTGAATTTCTTCTGCGTATTTCTCAAATTCAGCGGGCTTTTCTGTTCTCAGAATTGTGTCACGCTGTTATTATTGATGCGGTTCCCACATTGGAACCTTCCTCTGCAATTTGATGGAACATTCCATTGACAATGCGATTCGCTCCTCACAGATGATATTCAGTCACTCATATGTTACGTTACATCAACGCAAATCGCAGAGTCGCGTATCCAGTCACGATGAAGAAGCTGAGTAAAGGGCTTCATTACCGCTAATAACCCGATCTGTGACACCAAATCATACAAGTGTCTGAGCATCCGACGAGGCCTCAGCCGATGTACTTCAGAGCAGAGGCGACTCTGCTTGGTGCTTCCAGATGCTTTCGTTGCTCAATCCTCGGGCCTGAAGACGGAGGTCACTGAAATACCGAAATACATGGCGGCTCATCCCAGGAGACAGTACTCTTAACAATTAAAACTTTCAGGCAAAGCAACTAGATGTAACTGTATGGAAGATTGATTTCAAACAATTTCCTTCCGTTGGTAACTTTCACCAAAGCTGCACGAACGTAACATTCAGACAGACAGAAGCCTTGACAGAGCCCAAACGTCCACCCACAAGACAACACGGGGATTCTCCATATACCATATGACAACGATGTCTCGACAACTTGCAGCCCGATTAAATGGGAGATAACTTATGTGAACATACAAGAGTTCATAACAACGTGCCCACCTATGAAGGAACAAGACCAGAGCAACCAGTATACAGCGAAATAACTAACAGATAAAGGCATATATATTTTAATCTTAATTTCGACCTTCATTTAACATTCACTCACTTACGTATGGAGCTGAGCCCTTCTTGAGAAGCCACCAATTGTGCAACTATTAAAGAAACTTCCCAGCATTTTATGGAACCAGAAGGTTCATTACCGTATTCACATGAGTCCTCCACTGGTCCCTACCCTGAGCCAGATCAATCCAATCCATACCATCCCATCCTATCTCTCTACGATTCATTTTCCAAGTACCGAATCTCACATTCAATTCATTTAGCTTATGTCGTTTATCCAGAGGATCCGCCCAGGTCTGAGGCTTTTTGAACATTTCTGTAACAGGCTTACTTTTTACGATGAGTTGTTAGCCCTACGCCCAAATCCCAAGCTGGAGGACCACCCCTTTCGGCTGTCCGCGACCGCTTATTCAATATATTCGCAGCTTCCTGCCACACCTGGAGGGTGTGTTCTCCATCCGCGACCTGAGGACGCGCCATGCCGTGTTGACAAGGGACCCACCTAACATGGAATTTAATATTCAGCTAGATATATATTAATTTAACTAATTATATCTAATGCCAACATAACTCAACTAAAAGTAGATAATTCCACGAGTTTTGTTACCAAGCATAATATTACATGTTATATAGCTATGTCCACAATACGGATCCGTAAGTTCAACAGCTAAGCACAAAGAATACACCTGATGATGACCCAATAAGGGAATCTGTCGTGCTTTTAAGATTTTCATGTAAATCATCTTTATTTTTATATTTTTATAAGAAATGGTTCTGTTGACGAATGTAAGAATACTCGAGTTGTAACACAGAGGCTTTCCCGATTGCTAAATCCTGCTTACTGCAATTGTAATTACTTTCTTGTCAGAATCCTTGGATATGTTCCGCATGCTGAAACATGTTATTGTTTTTCCCTGCACGTTCCTTACGAACCGTAAAAGAAAATGCCAGCTAAAAACTCTTACTTTCTTATCTGTCCTGAGAGAAACTATACGCTTAATTAAATTGTCTCTTTTTTATTTTAACCCGGAAAATGTGGCTGTCACCGCTGAGCTTGTATATTCTGGATAGTGCTTTGTCATGCAACAACAAATCTGACTTCAATAAGGTATAGTGTGTGTGTGTGTGTGTGTGTGTGTGATTAGTGCATTCTTTGAATAAAATATTTTTAAAAATCAGTTAAAAACTACGGCTCCCGACAATACTTCCATAATATTAGAAGGAACACGCTTCACGCCAAAGGGTCGCGATGGATACAACAATTATTTCGAACAACAAAACCGTAGGTTTTTTTATTCGCTTAGTGGGGGGGGGGGGGGAGTCCAACTTGGTCCACTCGGCATGGCGGCCACTGATTGACCTATTGTAGACTGCCCCGGGTGATTATGATGATGGAGAATTTGGTTGAATGAAGATTGGCAGGGGAAACCGAAGTAGTCGGAGAAAACCTGCCCCAGCGCCACTTTGTCCACCACAAATCCAACTTGACCAGACCCGGGATCGAACCCGGGCCGCCGCGATGGGAAGCCAGCGACTAACCGCTTGAGCTATGGCGCGGCCAAACTGCAGTTGCTTCTAGTAATTTTCTAACAATTCCACGAAGTCTTCCCGTCATACACCACCATCTCTTGTTCTTCCTCTGCAATTAACCGGGTTTAATTTATATCGTCTAACTGCACTGTCTTCCAGCGCTGTGTATGTGGCTAACCCATTTGTGTTTAAAGATAAACTGAAAAACCATAATAAGATCTAAAAGTCTATGGCGATGATATATTAATAGAGTTATTTTGTTTTTGGACACTACTCATATCAGACGATTTTGTCTCCGTCTTCAGATAAAAACCTACTCAGTTGGGACCAATCATATGCTGGTACTTGTATCCGGAGATAGGGACTAGCACTATCGATTGGGCCCAACTGAGTAGGTTTTTATCTGAAGATGGAGACAGAATCCAGTCTCAGAAACGTTGTTTTATATAAAATAACAGAACGATGGATAATGTCCAAAACACAACTGTATGAAATACCACAGTAACTCGCACATAAAATCATCTTCCCACATTCACATACATCACACACAAAATAAATATGTTGCTCAGTTTGTAACATCAGTGCTCTCACTAAGCTTGCCGAATTAATATCAAACATTAACCAAGTAATGAGCACTGTTTCTAAATGTTCTACAATTCGTATGCTCCAGGATAACATTAAGGCACGCAGCCCTTCATCTTTCAGCAGACTTCACAACAACAACTGCAAGCACCGTATCCATAAAAGTTGGACGATTTCTATCCAGCAATTTTCTGGACATATGACGATATGTAACTATACTAGAGCCGGAAAAAGAATTCTGAAGCATTGTTTCCTACTCCATCCGCCCTCACTTCCGCACTCTACACCAAACTTGGGCTCCTAACGGCTGGATCTTCCTTTCGACACCGGCGTTAGGAGGGGGCACCGACAGGTCGGCTAGGATGGTAGAGTGGGGGAATACGGCCCTTCCCTCTAACAACGCGTATCCCCACCACTCGTGAGAATTCTTTAACCAGTTCAGCTATAGATACCATGACAGCATAGCTGTGTCATTAAAGAACAGGAAAAACTAAAAAAAAGTCAATCTCCTTTCACGCTTTGAAATTCTCGAGAGGTCCATCAATAAGTACAGTGCCTTTGTAATTTTGAGGGTCATAAGCTTTCGTTTGCGATAACGTCATTACAAATAATATACTAAGGCTGGAATTTTCGTTTTTATTTCCACAATGCAACCATATAACCTTCATACAATGGCCTTACATTCATTTTTCTTTTCGTAAAATGCTCTTGGGGTGAAGTCCTGCTGGATGTTTTAGCTTTTCTTTTTTCCCAGTACTACTCAGCTGCAGTTGCAATTACATTTTCCGTTTCGTTGCCTATTTTTCTTTTTTTTTCTTTATTGTTCAGAAAACGATCCATCTTAGGAATAATTAAACTCATAAGCATCTTATATTTCTTACATACATATACACACAGTGAATACTGAACTATGAATGAGTTTAATACAGAGAAGTGACAAGCAATACCGTCGCGATGCCTTGGTATGCTAAGTAGTATGCCACGCTTGTAACGAAAATTAAACTAAATATTGGACGCAGTAATTGTAATTTACTTCACGCTAACAAATCTGTGCTTATAAAAACATTTTTATTTAATTAATAAAATAAATGCGTATAATATATTAGTATTATGAATATTTTAAATAAATGAAATTCTGCTCTGAATAACATGATTTATATCTTAGCCATATTTGTCCACATCTCACATACTCGCAATTGGCAGCCCTGCTGAAAAGCCAACCATGCCACATTACACTGTGCCTAACACGACATTCCATGCAATAATAAATAAAACTAAAAACAAATACAAACAGCTTTGAATACGTAAAGTTTGACTTTGCAATTAAGTTACGCTTCGATCATGCAGAACAAAATACCATATTACTCAAAAAATAGCGCTAGAATAACCAAGATACTCTTACACTTCGATACCACTGACAACGATAAAACGTAAATTTCTCCCTGTGCTTAGCTAATTAAGCACCACGCCCTGAAGACATACGGGGCAGAAGATGTGTAGATCCACATTTTCTTTACCTCGGCCTTAGTTGGTGAGTGGTCAGCTTCAAGCCCCGGCCGCTTTACCCCCGGGGAAAGAGCCCCCGGCACCCACTGAACAGAAGGCTGAGTGGGCCCCAGAGCCGGTGTGGACGACGTGGATAAAATTCTTGACCCTACTGGGACTCGAACACCGACCCCTCGGCTGTCCACCCCGTAGCCAGTAGCTATTC
Organism: Cryptotermes secundus; assembly: GCF_002891405.2. Classification (NCBI taxonomy): domain Eukaryota; kingdom Metazoa; phylum Arthropoda; class Insecta; order Blattodea; family Kalotermitidae; genus Cryptotermes; species Cryptotermes secundus. The sequence goes on along the minus strand of NW_019732856.1, from coordinate 1,084,025 downwards.
CGACTGAGCTACTCCCGCTCCTTACTGACAATGATACAGAAAACATAAACTTGGGCTGCATGTTTCGACTATATCAATTCTGGAGCCGGCCATTAAATTCTCAAGGGCGTTGTGGATAGGAATTGAAAGGAGGGGAGGGTCTATTCCCCTATATGCTGGCGCCCCTCGCCTAACGCTAGCGTAGAACGAATAATCCAGCTACAAAGAGTGAAAGAATGGGAGTAGAGTAAGGGATAGCAGAAAGGGAGGGTTGGCAGCGCAGGGGATGATCTGTGAAAATTCCTTGCTCAGCTCCACTGTAATCAGGTTCACAGTCGAAACATGCAGTTCGTGTAGGCCTGCACATATCTGGTATACTGTTGTAAATAAGGGCATAACTGCTGTTTTCGAACAAGAGTTACACCACTTTCATAGTTCTGTATGCCGTAAATACATCATACCTACCAAGAGCAACACAGAGGCCGCGCCATAGCTCAAGCGGTTAGTCGCTGGCTTCCCACCGCGGCGGCCCGGGTTTCATCCCGTGTCTGATCAGGTGGGACTTGTGGTGGACAAAGTGGCGCTGGAGAAGACTCTCTCCGAGTACTTCGGTTTCCCCTGCCAATCTTCATTCCACCAATTGCTCCACAATCACCCTCACCTATCATCTGGGGCTGGTACAATAGGCCAGAAGTGGCCGCAGTACAAGGGACTAAGTCCCACGCCACTAGCAATAAAAAAACAGCAACAACGATCCTTCAGTACGGCAGTATGTGGAGATTATATTTACATTTTTCTCCGTCGAAATATAAAATAAAAACATGGATAATTTATAAACAAACTGTTAACATTTAAACACAAACACTGTGACCCAGTGAATTACTTGCCATGTCCAACTGATGGATCACGACCCGAAGTTTGCAAAACGTAGATATGTCATATATTTCGCACAAAGGGCAATGTCCAATACAACAGTCATGTAAAGGAATACACTACAGCAAAGATGCAGCTGTAAAAAATGTTATCCTCTTAGTCATGGACACATCACAGCCGTATGACTAGGAGCACTAACGGATCGGGGAATTTATACATAAAATTAACTTCACGCTTCACGTCGACATCCACTGCGTAGCAACGGCGTGGAACTTACCTTCCCACTAAGCAAACTAGTATCACACGACTATAGTAGGCCTACTGTGTAAAATTTGTGTTGCAGCGGTACTGAACTTTACGCAAAATACGAATGTAGCACAGCTACCGCATACGGGGTGTTTCCACGAAACTGTGATCCGCCACTGTGCCACTCATTTTCACTCTGAATATCTGTAAAGCCTGTTACTAATGTGCCCTATGTTGTTAGAATTTAAAATTCAAAGGAGATAAGTTAATCTGTACCCGGAAATTGGTCGTGTTTATGAAAATGGACTTTCGGCCGAAACCTAGATATGTTAAAATAAAGGGCAAAAATAGATCTCATGGAATCTGAATGCTAAGTTAGAATTACGAATGTATCGATACATTTTAAGCTGGTTTCGGGTTGAAGCATAACCCTCTGTCTGCGTCAGTCGGGGTAGCTCAATCAATACATAGACTAAGCTAAGAACAGGACGAAGGAGGAATTGCGAATCAATTCCCGGCAAAGCCAAGATATTTATCTCCTTTTCACAGCCTCCAGAACAGCTGTGGAGCACTTCCGGCCGCCTATCCAGTGTGTACCGTTCGTTTGTTTTCGGGGGTAAAGCAACAGGGGCCTGAAGCTGATCACGCACTTCTATCCAGGGCCAAGATTAAGAATGGTGGAGCTATACCTCCAGTCTCTCATACGCTGTCATGGAGTGGTGTGTTCTCTCCGGTTTCTCACTAGTGACTTTCCACTGGACTAAACGATTTCATGAAATCCAGTAAAAACAAGAGCTGACATCTTTAAGGGTATGTAATCACCAGACAGTGAGGCAGATCGTTACGTCATCATTAGAAAGTTACAACATTAGAGACATCATTAAGGTTACATCATTCGAAAGTTACTAAGTTCTGCTTTCAACAATCGACGGGAACCAAAATCGTCAAACTTGAGTTATTGGTGAGTATCTACTGTAAGGCTGCCTACTCAAGGTATGACATCCTCTCCGAGAAGGTCTAGACAAGCGATAAAGGTCATGAAGATGTCATCATTCTTTTTAATTCCAGCCTTTAATGATACGGCTTGACGAACGTGCGAATTACTGACATGAGAGGAACACTAGCACAAAAAGAACTATCCCTGTAACAGGCCGTGAAGGCCAATAAGGTTGTGAGAGACTGAGGCTCCCACATTTTCTCTAGACAATTGGCTCACAGATGGTGGTGAGGTTGGGAGCCTTGCGCGCCGAACGCACTTTACCCACCGCCCGGGAACTCATTTCTGTTACAGGCTGAGTCGACCCCAAGGCCATAGTGCGGCTGGAAGCATTAGGTCAATTGAAAAAAACAATCCATCTCATCGAAAATCGAACCCGCGACCATCCGGGTAGTAGCACAGTGTCTCAACCAACTGCGCTACCGCGTGCCCCAACATTAGCACGATGCAATGCAAAACTCCGGAAATTTGTAACACAGTCCTAATACATCCCATTCCTGTATTCCAGTAATTCTGTGCAAAACGTAATATAACGCTACATAAAGTTTAGAACGGGCGAACGGATGCGCGCCTCTTTCAAAAGGCCAGAGAAACACCGCAATAATAAATCTTGGGCGTTGGGTGATAGCTCCGCCAAGCCTCAGGGCCTCAGGGCCTCCTGGCCAGCAACCACAGCCGTCAGATGTTGGAATATCGCTTCCCTTGTGGGAGGGGGGGGGGAAGGAATGTACGAGTCAGTAATTATACAGTGTCGAATGCAGGATAAAAGAGGGGTGAGACAGAAAGGATTTTGGATGGAAGCGGTCATGGGCCAATCGGGATAATACCCCGGCACCTGCCTCGTGGGACTGAGGAAAACTACGTTCAGATAGCCCGTGTACAGGCCGAAAGCCTTCTAGAACGTTACAGTCCTGCCAACCCATTCTGTAAATTACGGTTTCAGGTTCTCATGGCTCTGTAAAGGTTCCCGCCTACGATCAACATTATGTTGGACGGTGCACGACATATGAGGCACACTGTTATATGAGGAGCCAAACCCAGGACCGCTGTCTAAGCCTATGCATCGGAGACTGGGAAGTGAAGGATGTCCTGCATCGTCATAGGTTATTTCGGTAAATATGATCCTGTGTTTAACTAATTAAGCACCGCGCCATGAAGTATGGGGAAGTGAAGGCATAGCTCCACCATTCTTGACCTCGGCACGAGATGGAAGTCTGTGGTCAGGTTCATGCCCCAGCCGCTTTACATCCAGATAAAGAGCCCCCGGTACGCACTGGATCGTGAAGAGAAAAATATCTTGCTCCTACCGGGAATTGAACTCCGGCCGTCCATCCCGTATCCCGTTGCTATAATGACTGTTTGGTATAATTCAAAATTTTATTCTAATATGTCGGTACTTCATCAGCAGCTGAAAAACGCCTTCCGAAATGTGACAATGAGCTACTGGTTACAATCGCTACCGTTTAACATGGGGGGCACGCGGTAGGGTAGTTGGTTGAGGGGCTATCCTACAAGTCGGAAGGTCGCGGGTTAAAGTCCCGATGAGGTCACTGGATTTTTTTCAATTGACCTAATCCTTCCAGTCGCACTACGGCCCTGCGGTCGACTCAGCCTCTAACAGAAATGAGTACCAGGAATATTCTTGGGGGTAAAGGGCGGCCGGCGCGCAAGTCTGACAACCTTACCGCCATCTTTGAGCCGATTGTCTAGATAATGTGGGACCCTCAACGTCTCACAACCCTAGGGGCCTTCACGGCCTCTTACAGGAATAGCTTCACTTTTTACTTTTATAGTTTAACATGACAGTTGGTATCTGAGGTCTCCCAGTCAATGGTTGCTGTACGGAAAATGTGAAGGCGTAACTAAATCAATGCACTTAATATACTGCAACAGAGCGGCAGTTCGCGGCTGGTCCATTTCCTTCATAGAGTCCAGAAACTTACTCGCGCTGTCATACAGCAACACGCAGGCTATTTTTATTCCATGCTCCGTTCTAATAGACATGTGTGTTCAGACCACAGCAGCAATACGTATACTGGAAGCTACTAGGAACGCGAAGGATAAAGAAATACGTAACATGAGCGGTTCGATGCAAAACCAGCCAAATAAAATTTTCGTGAATCTATAATTCCATTAAGCCCAAAATGTTTCGATTCTAAAATCATTAACAACGGCATATAATACTCAATTAAACTACTATAGGACATATGTCATCAAAACACAACTGGTTATTACGTGTTTGCGTGAGAGTCATTTTGCGAAGAAGTCAGCATCTAGACGACCGATATAATGATTAAGACCTGGAAAGGCTTTCAAAGGTAACGTCGTGGCCTAACAGAGGTACAATCACAGCGTCTGCCGGGACGGAATGGTGAAAACCCAAAACCCTCAAATTATATAACCGCTGTCCCAGGCGGTTTCACTCCTTTTTCACTAGCTCTACAGCCCCCTTCACTATGCTACAAGGCGGAAGGTCACGGCATCAAATCCCAATGTCATTGAATTTTTCATTTTACCTAATCCTTCCAGCCGCACTATGGCCCTGGGGTTCATTCAGCCTCTAACAGAAATGAGTACCAGGGATTAATTAAATAATTTTCCTTGGGTGTAAAGCGCGGCCGGCGCGTAAGGCTGACAACCTTACCGCCATCTCTGAGCCGATTGTCTAGATAATGTGGGACCCTCAACGTCTCACAGCCCTATGGGCCTTCACGGCCTGTTACATGGATATGTTTACTTTTTACTTTACACCGCTATTATCGTTACTGACTTCTCAGTCCAAATCCATGTGAGGAAATACCGTATGAATTTGGACTACACAACAAATACCCTACAAAGGCCACACTGCCAGAGTGGAAGCAGGATTAGACCTCGTAAGGTTTGAATACCTCCGGTATTACAAGCTTAGATGCCTTTACATCTTAACATTTCATGTACCAGGATCCAACGATCCACAGACAAAAAATACTTCTTGCCACAGCCATATTAATGAATGTTTTCTTTAAATAACCTATAATCTGCAAGTTCTCAACATCCCCTCACACGGTGTAACTCCCTCTCGCCGGGAACTCCCTGGCTAACCAGGAGACAGGACGAGTTTACAACCTATTCATTCCCCTGATATCCATGTTCAAGCAAAGTGCTTACAATGACAGTGAACTTCGGTCCCTAAGAATATTTCATCTCCATAATTACATCATACATCACAGCCACCTCACGGTCTAGGACACATATGGTCTTGAATCGGAACTTTGAATCCTGTTCGGGGTGTCGCTGTGTGTCCACGTTTAATCGACTAGTCTTGTTCTGTGTATGGAGCAGTTTCGTAATGGGCCAATCCCCCCCCTAGCAACCAGGGAGTCCTACCAACAGATTCACAGTTTCAGGATTAATGCTGAATCGGGAAGGAAGCCAACACCTCCCGGTTACAGACGGATAGGCATAACTGCAATGCAACTTGATATTGCAGCTGTTTGCAGTTGCGCTTTCTTGAACAGTTTGGGTCCAGTGTAAGTAACCTGTACTTTACACCAAATACGATTCACGGCATTTCTAAAACGAAGGGCTCGTCGTACAAAGCACTGGTAGTACGTAAAATAAAATAGCACTTTTCGATATAATGTATGTTTAACAAAAATACAAGATAAGCCTACGCAATTTATACTTCCATACTGTTGATAAATGGGAGCACACAGTAGTGTAGTTGGTTCAGGCACGTACAATTCGGAAGGTCGCGGGATCCAATCCTGATGAGGTCACTGGATTTTTCAATTGCCCTCGGGTCGACCGAGCCGCTAACAGAAATGGGTACCAGGAATCTTCCTAGGGTTAAGCCCAGCCGGCTGGCGCGTAAGGCTGACATCATCACCGCCATCTGTGAGCTGTCTAGCAAATGTGGGAGCCTCGACGTCTCACAACCTTATGGACCTCCACGGCCTCTTACAGGGATGGGTAGCTTTACTGTTGATAAGTTTTGTAAACAACAATCTCTACCTTCACAATCTGGACTGATACAGGATGCAACACGCGGAAAGAAAAAGCACTTCCGCTCTTGTGACCTTTCTGTACTTACGTCTGAAAGCAGTCTCCAAAATGGTCTTGCGTGATTCTTTATTTGCTCACGTGTCTCACATCTCCAGCCCATCAAACCGACAGTGATTCCTCTAAATTACCGACGATGAAGAGTGTATCAACTGAAACTCCTCGTTCTGTAATTTTCTTTACGTGGCAAATGTTTTCGGCACTTCATCTTCACACAGGTCATATAAACCCTGTTACATTAAACTTGAAAGCATTCGGAATCTTCAAAAATTTAGAAACAACATGAGAAGAATCAACATCATAGTCTGAAGGGCAGCAAACGTTTCCTGGTTCCCCAGTCCGCCCTCTCTCTGTGACAGTCTGAAGCTCGCAGAAATTACGTTCCAATCCAGTATAGCCTATCACCTGCTTCGAGTCTTTTTTTTTTAATTCGCTTAGTGGGGGGTGGAGTCCAACTGGCTCCATTCGGCACGGCAGCCACTGACTGGCCTATTGTAGCCTGCCCCGGGTGATTATGATAATGGAGAATTTGGTGGAATGAAGATTGGCAGGGGAAACCGAAGTACTCGGAGAAAACCCGCACCAGCGTCACTCTGTCCACCACAAATCACACCTGACCAGACTCGGGATCGAACCCTGGCAGCCGCGGTCGGAAGCCGGCGACTAACCGCTTGAGCTATGGCGCTGCCTTTCGAGAGACTTAAAAATTGGAGGAATTAAATTTAAACTATGCGTCAGTTAACGGTCTATATAAAAGGAATTAGTGGTAGTCCTTGGTGTCTGTGTTAAACAGATATTTGAAAAATCAGTCAGAAGCTTCTGAAAACCAAAGAAAATCGGACCTTATGGAGTGTGAAATTTAATAAATATTTGTTAGCACGTTTCCTATATGCAATTCACCACATTTCAAGATCCTTTACTTTCCAATCCAGCAAGCCACAATGCATCAAAGCATCTACATCATTTTTATCCTTCCAGTTTCACTTACGTTCCTACGTTTGACGGATATAAAATGGTGGTTGGTGTTGACTGAGGAGGTACAAGCGTCCATGACTGCTAGATTCCTTTTCGTGGCAGCCCAAACTTGTTAGTGCCTAAGAAACCCAATGTTTTGTCTGTCTTTGTATAGGAATTTCGGATGTAACTTTCATTAATTACTACGCGCTACAGATCTAGAGGTCTGGGTTCGATCCCCGGCGCTACCAGATTTTCTGAGAAGTAGTGGATGTGGAACGAGGTCCACTCAGCCTCGTAAGGATAACTGTGGAGCTATTTCAAGGAAATAGGGGTTCCGGTCTAGAAAACCGAGATTAACGGCCATGGGAATTTGTTGCGCTGACCATGTGACCCCCTCTATCAGCTAAAGTTGGCACTAACTTTGCCGACAAACGGCGGTCGCTCGGTCGGTATAGTTCGCTTGTGGACTACGGGCCACGTACTTTTCTTTTTTGTTTAATACAGATCTGCATAGTGAAACTTGCGAGAAGCAAGTCCTGTATTTTGTAGAGTCCGCATTCGTGTAATTCATAACATTCATTACAGTGTTTCGTACATACTTTGTGTGTATCTTCATGATCCGACTTTACATCAAGCATCGCACGCCAAGCTTAGTTGCTGTCGTTAAACAGAAAGGAAAACACGGACTTCATGCTGTTGTCACCTTATTTTATAGTCTACAAAAGAAAAGTTGGCTTACTTGGCCAAAAGTCTGTGGAAATGTCACAAACATTTTCGAAGATGGACTCGTATTCACCACAACACAAACGTTCAAAGCTCTACATAAAATGACACGCCCACTTCGGAAACTGTTCCGGTCTCCACTCTGGTGATCGCAAGTTCAATATACGAGTATTGTCACGATTTAGGGGTGTGTGACTACAGATGCGGTATAGATTGGATATTTTGTTTACTGAAAGCTTTTATACATCACTCGGAACTACACTTCACAGATCACTGACCTCAGTCTATTAGTCTCCACTAGCCGTTTCCTGGCAAAGACTTCTACCGAGGGAGATTCTTCAGCTTCCCGCACACACGTCATCTTGTCTCAGCCGCCCGGGCAGAACTCTTTATCAACTGACAACTCAACTAACTGGGTCCGNAAAGCTTTTATACATCACTCGGAACTACACTTCACAGATCACTGACACACAGACTAGTGACCTCAGTCTATTAGTCTCCACTAGCCGTTTCCTGGCAAAGACTTCTACCGAGGGAGATTCTTCAGCTTCCCGCACACACGTCATCTTGTCTCAGCCGCCCGGGCAGAACTCTTTATCAACTGACAACTCAACTAACTGGGTCCGAGGCTGGCGGCCATTTCACATCAACCTCCTAGTCTTCTCTTCACAGGCTGACTTTCAACTGACAACTGAACTTTCTCACTCACCAACAAGCTACTTCACGTCACTTCACTCAACTGAACTACTGACAACTCTCTCACTCAACAATCAGCTACTTCACGTCACTTCACTCAATTGAACTGACAACTCTCTCACACACCAACCACCTACTTCACGTCACTTCACTCAGCTGAACTGCTGACAACTCTCTCACTCACCAACCAGCTACTTCACGTCACTTCACTCAACTGAACTGCTGACAACTCTCTCACTCACCAACCAGCTACTTCACGTCACTTCACTCAACTGAACTGCTGACAACTCTCTCACTCACCAACCAGCTACTTCACGTCACTTCACTCAACTGAACTGCTGACAACTCTCTCACTCACCAACCAGCTACTTCACGTCACTTCACTCAACTGAACTGCTGACAACTCTCTCACTCACCAACCAGCTACTTCACGTCACTTCACTCAACTGAACTGCTGACAACTCTCTCACTCACCAACCAGCTACTTCACGTCACTTCACTCAACTGAACTGCTGACAACTCTCTCACTCACCAACCAGCTACTTCACGTCACTTCACTCAACTGAACTGCTGACAACTCTCTCACTCACCAACCAGCTACTTCACGTCACTTCACTCAACTGAACTGCTGACAACTCTCTCACTCACCAACCAGCTACTTCACGTCACTTCACTCAACTGAACTGCTGACAACTCTCTCACTCACCAACCAGCTACTTCACGTCACTTCACTCAACTGAACTGCTGACAACTCTCTCACTCACCAACCAGCTACTTCACGTCACTTCACTCAACTGAACTGCTGACAACTCTCTCACTCACCAACCAGCTACTTCACGTCACTTCACTCAACTGAACTGCTGACAACTCTCTCACTCACCAACCAGTTACTTCACGTCACCTCACTCAACTGAACTGTTGTCAACCTTAACTGCAGCTCGGCTGCTGTCCTCGTCACACTCTCGGGGCGGGTCCAATAGAAAACACCGCCTCCAACAATCCTTCTATTGTTGTCATGGGCGGTTGCCTAGCAACAGACTGGATATCGTTTCCGCGGGAACGTGGCTACAGGCTGTTGCTTAGAAACGGGTATGTTTATCCCCTATTGCATAGCAACGGCTATACTTGTTCTCCGTTTCGAGGTTTCGNCTCACTCACCAACCAGTTACTTCACGTCACCTCACTCAACTGAACTGTTGTCAACCTTAACTGCAGCTCGGCTGCTGTCCTCGTCACACTCTCGGGGCGGGTCCAATAGAAAACACCGCCTCCAACAATCCTTCTATTGTTGTCATGGGCGGTTGCCTAGCAACAGACTGGATATCATTTCCGCGGGAACGTGGTTACCGGCTGTTGCTTAGAAACGGGTATGTTTATCCCCCTATTGCATAGCAACGGCTATACTTGTTCTCCGTTTCAAGGTCTCTGCCCAGCAAGGGGTCTATACGCCACAATATTATGAATACAGTTTCGCTTCCTGTATATAGTACGATGAACACGCAAAGTTTCATCAATGCTGTCAATTCGTTCAGTTTCAGTAACGGCAGTCAACAAGACCATGGGAACATAAAAAAAAACGAACTGTCTACATTAATTATGATACACGGACATCAAATCTGGACACAAAGATTTTCCCTCGTGCCATTTTCATGTATTGAATTTTGAGACAAAACATCGCTTTCCCCACTTCTACATTTTCGGTTTAGTGTTCTTAAAATNGCCCAGCAAGGGGTCTATACGCCACAATATTATGAATACAGTTTCGCTTCCTGTATATAGTACGATGAACAGGCAAAGTTTCATCAATGCTGTTAATTCGTTCAGTTTCAGTAACGGCAGTCAACAAAACCATGGGAACATAAAAAAACGAACTGTCTATATTAATTATGATACACGGACATCAAATATGGGCACAAAGATTTTCTCTTGTGCCATTTTCATGTATTGAATTTTGAGACAAAACATCGCTTTCCCCACTTCTACATTTTCGGTTTAGTGTTCTTAAAATTTGTCAATAATGTGAGAAAAGTATGTTCTCTTCATAAATACGAATCTATTCTCATTTAAATAACGCCAGTACTTCAAACTGCGTAACATGTTTCATATAACTTACGTTCATATAGCTTACATACAAACAATGGAAAAACAAAATAACTTTAAGTTAAATTTGAGGTTCTCACAGCTGTGACTATGAAGAGTGCATATTCTGGGATGTGACGCCGTATAAACTCACAACTTTTCGAAGGAATGTATTACCTCCATCTTCAAAAGCTGTTTTCCGCCTGCATCCTGCAGTTATTTGGCTTATCGACCCTGAAGATGGAGGCAGTACGTTTCCCCGAAACGTCGGTGAACGTCTACAGGACTACACACAGTACTCCTGATAACAAGAACTGTTGGGGTCACATCCAGTTTTCGGTCAAAAACAGCTTATGTAGTATATGAGATCGATAAAAGTGAAAAATTGCTGTCCTATGTAATTATCAGTGGGAAACGCGCATGATGACCCATCGCTGCTCCACTTCACTTAGCTTATGGAACACCGGAAGTGTGTTAAAATTATGTCCACTCACGCCCCCCCTCCACGAACAACACATGTTCAGTTATTACCTACGAGGGTTTATTGCACGGCGTGCGCTCCAAACCTTCTGCCAACACCCCCTACACCCACCAACCGGACGAGGAACCTCTGGGCGCGCTGGTGTGAACAGTCAGAGTTGCCTAAAGCAATNTCAGTCACTGAAACTGGTAAATTAAGGAATAACGCGGAATCACTGGCACACACACTGAACTCTTATCTCAAGCCCGCCACGACACTTCAGTCACTGAAACTGGTAAATTAAGGAATAACGCGGAATCACTGGCACACACACTGAACTCTTATCTCAAGCCCGCCACGACACTTCAGTCACTGAAACTGGTAAATTAAGGAATAACGCGGAATCACTGGCACACACACTGAACTCTTATCTCAAGCCCGCCACGACACTTCAGTCACTGAAACTGGTAAATTAAGGAATAACGCGGAATCACTGGCACACACACTGAACTCTTATCTCAAGCCCGCCACGACACTTCAGTCACTGAAACTGGTAAATTAAGGAATAACGCGGAATCACTGGCACACACACTGAACTCTTATCTCAAGCCCGCCACGACACTTCAGTCACTGAAACTGGTAAATTAAGGAATAACGCGGAATCACTGGCACACACACTGAACTCTTATCTCAAGCCCGCCACGACACTTCAGTCACTGAAATTGGTAAATTATAAAACTGCACCTTTAATCGGGCAGCCTCTAACAGAAATGAGTACCAGGAATTAATTAAATAATTTTCCTGGGGAGTAAAGCGCGGTCGGCGCGTAAGGCTGACAACCTTACCGCCATCTTTGAGCCGAGTGTCTACATAATGTTCGACCCTCAACGTCTCACAGCCCTATGGGCCTTCACGGCCTGTTACAGGGATAGCTTTACTTTTACTTAACCTTTAATCGGGTGACCATTTCCTATCCAAGGCCCCCGTCTTCATACTAATGCTTCACGGTCACTGAAACCTTCAATTATAGGGCTGTATCTTTAATCTGGTGCCGGTGACGGTAGCCGCGGTCTAAGGCATGAACTGTCTTCGCTCGCTCGGATGCTGGGATCGTGGGTTCGAATCCAAATCAAGACATGGATGTTTGGTGTGTGCATTTACTCTGTGTTTCTGTTGTCCTAAGTTTAGATAGAGGCCTTCTGACCGGCTGATCACTCGTCCAAGGAGTCCTATCGTCTGTGAAAAATGATTACGTAACTGAATAAGAGGCCTGGGCCTTGAATGGGGTGGAAGAGCGATTGGAAAAAAAAAAATCTTTAATCAGGTGACGTCACTTCGCAGTCACTAAAACAAATCCCGTATTTATCTTTAAACAGGCCACAACACTTCACAGTTACTGAAACTCTAAATTATGGGGCTGTATCTTTACTCAGGTGACGTCATCTCGTAGTAACTAATACAAAGCAGGGAGTTGTATGTAAATAGGCCACGGCACTTCACAGTTACTGAAACTCTAAATTATGGGGCTGTATCTTTACTCAGGTGACGTCATCTCGTAGTAACTAATACAAAGCAGGGAGTTGTATGTAAATAGGCCACGGCACTTCACAGTTACTGAAACTCTAAATTATTGGGCTGATCTTTACTCAGGTGACGTCATCTTGTAGTGACTAATACAAAGCACGGAGTTGTATGTAAACAGGCCACGGCACTTCACAGTTACTGAAACTGGTAAGCGATGGCGCTGTCACTTCGCCATCGTCCTGACAGCTAGCAAAGTCCTGAAGACGGCTGAGTACGGACTGTTACCACGAGTTTCATCCTAACGCCCACACAAATGCGTATCACTCTCGTGCAAAACGAGAACGCCACAAACAACACAACAGATGCGAGATCAATACAAGCTGACCTGACGGGATTAATATACAAACTGCTAGTGCAATGAAACGCCTTATCAATTTTTCATTTCTGTTTCATTAATGTACTTGGACGGTGTTTTTTTATTAAGTTTTAATTAAAATATGTTTAACAAATCCTGAAGGCAACGCAAAGACCCACTGCGGTGCTACGGAGTGGTACTAATGACACGGGAGGGGCGGAACTCGATACAAAGGAAGCATTAAAGTAGGTCACGACACTACAGGCCGTTCATGTCGAACCTGAAAGCAAAAGCGTGGAACGCGAAGCTATAACAAACATATACAGAGATGGCATGACAATGACAGGAACGTTAGATATCCGAGGAAAATACATTAAGCTCGTCAGTAGTTATTCTAGGATAATCACTGTCCTCATAAAACCACGCCAGATGGCACCATTCTGAGACAGTCCAAACCAATTCGCTCCAGAGCTTCTCTACTGCTGATCTCCCACGTACATCCCCCTCGTCCAAACTGTTTTCTTCTTCTTCTTCTTCTAGTATTATATTTATACTTAAACTGCAAATGGGTTTTTACCCGGTGGTAGTGATACTACAATATGACACATCACACAAAATAAAACACCACACTCAAACAAAACACAGCACACAAAACTACAAAAGCAATAAAGGACACACTATACAAAATGAATAAATACAATGGAAATACGATTATACAATGCAATCCCATTCTGATTATCCAAACAAACTCCGAACGCATATATTATTTCTCAGATACGTGTTGAATGACCAGATAATCCCATCTTCCTTCATGAGCTCAATCTACGATACAGGCTACGCACTTTTGCGACCATTTTATTCCGCACATCTTCAAGATGGCCTCATTCCATGGGCTCAATAACGGAATTTCATACTGTCGCACCATAGTGTGTTCAACTTTTCCGTAAGGTAACAGGCACACAGCGGAACGGGTTCGATCCCAGGTCAGGTCACGTGGGATTTGTGGCTGACAAAAAGTGGAGCCGGGGTAGCTTTTCTCAGAGTACTTCGGCTTCCCCTGCCAATTCTCATTCCACCGACTACTCCAAATTCATCAGCTATCTTCCGGGGCTGGTACAATAGGCCAAACAGTAGCCGACGTACCAAGTGGACTCAGTCTCGTCCCACACCAAGAAACTAAAAATAATGTAAAAGGCAAAAAGTTGTCCCTGTCCTAATTAATTAAGTACTACGACATGAAGACGTGTGGGGGAGTGGAGGTATAATTCTGCCATTCTTGACCTCGGAAATAGACGGAGGTGAGAAGCAGATCTGGTCTGGTTTGGTAATTTGCTGCTGGCCCTAGCTAGCGCAATCATTCTTGATTCAAATTCCAGCGGGGAAAGTGAGTCAAGTGAGTAGCGCGCGCATGTAACATAGGGCCAGTTGGTGAGTGACTGCCCGCTAGAGTAACTCCCAGTACTGAGTGGTCGGCTTCACGCCCCGGCCCCTTGACCTCCGGGGAAGAAAGAGTCCCCGGTACCCATTATACAGGAGGCTGGGTGGGCCCCAGAACCGGTCTGGACACTATAGAGTAAAGAAATATCCCTTGTCCCTGCCGGGAATCCAACTCCGGCAGTCCAGAAAAATAGTCCGTCTCTATTCCTACTGAGCTAGGTAGCTTAGTGATATTCAGTAGGACTGAGAATGAAAACTGGAGCGCAGTTCACATCGTCAAACCTAACAGCGGAGTCTCAATTACGCAAATAATATTATCAAAGTTGTGCTCAGTCAACCTTGTATACGTCCCCATGGATGCGAGGAGTGCAACGTCGCAATTATTTTGTTTTATATACAACGGCAATTACACGACGTTACATTACGTTAGTTCGCTCATGCAACCCAATCGCATTGTTGGGAATAAAGCTGTTACTGAAAAATAACCTTAAACACTTCTGCCATGATAACTCTAAAATGAAGTGAACAGTAGGGTACTTGAGGTGCTTATTTAACTGTAAAGGTTTAACACCCAATGAGGTGAAATGACAGTCGTAAAGTATTTATGCACTGTAGTTCACACAGAGTGAGAAATACCACAGAATATTCAGCTGGTATAGTCTTGTCTCGGTCGAGACCCGAACCGGAAACCTCCTGGATATAAGCAAATGCGTTAGGGCCTATCTCTGGAACCAAAATGTTCGGTTATGCCACTGGAGGTTACCCAAGCACCTCTGATAATATCAACACGGAAGAAAAAATATATCCTGAAATGCTACTGTATGATCACCGAAAGTTACGACCCTTATTAAGGTCGTCCAATATATTCAACTGAAAATTTTAAGAAAACGGATAAAACTTCCCGTTACCAAATTAAAAAAGGAACACGACTTAATTCTTTATATTTTTTGTCATTTTCATATGTGCAGAAAAACTCTACAATGAAGAAAACGAAAATATATGGTTATTACACCACGCTAATATCCTCGCTCTATTAATTTATTTTCTCCCCCCTGAACAAGAGAACAACTTTCACACATACAAAAATACTCAGTAAAATCTCTGCAGGCACCGGCAAGCACGGGCTAGTGCATCAGGACTGCAAATCCGAAAATAGCCGATTACGAGTCACAATTCATCTTAACGGTGGACTGTGCCATTTCGGGAAGAGGAGCTCTTTAAGAGCAGGGGAGGGTCAGGGGAGTGATTCTGTAGTTTTACTGCAATCTAAGTTTCCCCACGAACATCAATAACTGGCAACTGTCTTGACATTAACCTGAGACGAGTCGCGCCATCACCCAAGAACTGTGCCCAGCGTCTGGCATTAACCACAGCCGCCTCTTCACAAAATGAGGCCAAGTCATCCGTCGCTATGGATACCCTGACCTATCTCGAACACACCGCACACATTTTCAGATCTGTCTGTGTGTGTGCCGGCTGTGGGGCACGTGGTCGCTGTACCAGAAGGCCTGTGGGCAATGGATGCTTTACGAATGAGAAATATAATTATAAGAAAAACACCTTTATATATCCAGTGTCTATGTTAAGCGCTCCTAAATTTTTAGAATAGAAGTTCAATATGCATATCCATAAAATACTTATGATTATCACAAAGTAACTCTCTGAACACACCCTCGAACATTCTTCCAACTGGTACCGAGCAAGGTCTCGGAGTGAGAGATCATTCGAATTGTATATAACTCGCATATACGCAAATGTGGGCTATACCGTGGATTTTCTCACCAAATATCGGCACGGCGTCTTAAAATTACAGGACATCAACGCTCGTTCTTTTCCTTCCATCAGCCACAACTTCATACTTCCTTAACGTACAAATTTTAGCTGCCTAAAATGGCCTATCATCTACTATCCCTGTCTAACATGTCTATGTCTGTAACAGAACTGTAGGCATCAGGTCGAGCAACAGGCTCATCTCGCTTTCATTCCCACTTCTTCATCCAATTTGCCGTTTCTTATCGAAACTCTGCATGTAAAAATTCGTGTTTCCAACAAGAGTACCTACCACGCCTACGTGAAATATGTGGCATTAAATTCACAACGTTCACCATTCCTAATCATGGAGACTGTTGCCTGATCTGTAGGCGCTCTGTTATAATTCTGATCGGGTACCGGCTNAACATATACAGAGATGGCATGACAATGACAGGAACGTTAGATATCCGAGGAAAATACATTAAGCTCGTCAGTAGTTATTCTAGGATAATCACTGTCCTCATAAAACCACGCCAGATGGCACCATTCTGAGACAGTCCAAACCAATTCGCTCCAGAGCTTCTCTACTGCTGATCTCCCACGTACATCCCCCTCGTCCAAACTGTTTTCTTCTTCTTCTTCTTCTAGTATTATATTTATACTTAAACTGCAAATGGGTTTTTACCCGGTGGTAGTGATACTACAATATGACACATCACACAAAATAAAACACCACACTCAAACGAGCTAGGTAGCTTAGTGATATTCAGTAGGACTGAGAATGAAAACTGGAGCGCAGTTCACATCGTCAAACCTAACAGCGGAGTCTCAATTACGCAAATAATATTATCAAAGTTGTGCTCAGTCAACCTTGTATACGTCCCCATGGATGCGAGGAGTGCAACGTCGCAATTATTTTGTTTTATATACAACGGCAATTACACGACGTTACATTACGTTAGTTCGCTCATGCAACCCAATCGCATTGTTGGGAATAAAGCTGTTACTGAAAAATAACCTTAAACACTTCTGCCATGATAACTCTAAAATGAAGTGAACAGTAGGGTACTTGAGGTGCTTATTTAACTGTAAAGGTTTAACACCCAATGAGGTGAAATGACAGTCGTAAAGTATTTATGCACTGTAGTTCACACAGAGTGAGAAATACCACAGAATATTCAGCTGGTATAGTCTTGTCTCGGTCGAGACCCGAACCGGAAACCTCCTGGATATAAGCAAATGCGTTAGGGCCTATCTCTGGAACCAAAATGTTCGGTTATGCCACTGGAGGTTACCCAAGCACCTCTGATAATATCAACACGGAAGAAAAAATATATCCTGAAATGCTACTGTATGATCACCGAAAGTTACGACCCTTATTAAGGTCGTCCAATATATTCAACTGAAAATTTTAAGAAAACGGATAAAACTTCCCGTTACCAAATTAAAAAAGGAACACGACTTAATTCTTTATATTTTTTGTCATTTTCATATGTGCAGAAAAACTCTACAATGAAGAAAACGAAAATATATGGTTATTACACCACGCTAATATCCTCGCTCTATTAATTTATTTTCTCCCCCCTGAACAAGAGAACAACTTTCACACATACAAAAATACTCAGTAAAATCTCTGCAGGCACCGGCAAGCACGGGCTAGTGCATCAGGACTGCAAATCCGAAAATAGCCGATTACGAGTCACAATTCATCTTAACGGTGGACTGTGCCATTTCGGGAAGAGGAGCTCTTTAAGAGCAGGGGAGGGTCAGGGGAGTGATTCTGTAGTTTTACTGCAATCTAAGTTTCCCCACGAACATCAATAACTGGCAACTGTCTTGACATTAACCTGAGACGAGTCGCGCCATCACCCAAGAACTGTGCCCAGCGTCTGGCATTAACCACAGCCGCCTCTTCACAAAATGAGGCCAAGTCATCCGTCGCTATGGATACCCTGACCTATCTCGAACACACCGCACACATTTTCAGATCTGTCTGTGTGTGTGCCGGCTGTGGGGCACGTGGTCGCTGTACCAGAAGGCCTGTGGGCAATGGATGCTTTACGAATGAGAAATATAATTATAAGAAAAACACCTTTATATATCCAGTGTCTATGTTAAGCGCTCCTAAATTTTTAGAATAGAAGTTCAATATGCATATCCATAAAATACTTATGATTATCACAAAGTAACTCTCTGAACACACCCTCGAACATTCTTCCAACTGGTACCGAGCAAGGTCTCGGAGTGAGAGATCATTCGAATTGTATATAACTCGCATATACGCAAATGTGGGCTATACCGTGGATTTTCTCACCAAATATCGGCACGGCGTCTTAAAATTACAGGACATCAACGCTCGTTCTTTTCCTTCCATCAGCCACAACTTCATACTTCCTTAACGTACAAATTTTAGCTGCCTAAAATGGCCTATCATCTACTATCCCTGTCTAACATGTCTATGTCTGTAACAGAACTGTAGGCATCAGGTCGAGCAACAGGCTCATCTCGCTTTCATTCCCACTTCTTCATCCAATTTGCCGTTTCTTATCGAAACTCTGCATGTAAAAATTCGTGTTTCCAACAAGAGTACCTACCACGCCTACGTGAAATATGTGGCATTAAATTCACAACGTTCACCATTCCTAATCATGGAGACTGTTGCCTGATCTGTAGGCGCTCTGTTATAATTCTGATCGGGTACCGGCTCCCCCCAGTTCCTCTCAGTACCTCTATACGGATTGTGAAATGGTTTCCGGCGCCGTTTCCCCCCCCCCACATTCTTCAGTCGCAATCGCCCTACACATTGTCACATATAGGGGTGACTTGTAAGACGGGTTTTGGATTGGATTTATTGCACCATAAAATCCACACAATTCGGGACTACAGGCAATATAACGCTATCGCTTCTACACACGTTCAGTTCACCGTTGCACACATAATAGGGCTCTGTCTTCACTAGTCGTATCCTGGCAACAGATTTATAAGTCTCACTGAAACTTCAAATCACACGAAGTCTTCCTATCACAGTCTAATTCCTTTCTTACCGTTACTTCTCAAACACCTTAGACTGCCATCGCCAGAACTCGGCCCATACCTCGACAACAAACTCAAATAAACTCTTCTTCAGCTTAGTTCTCTCAGCTTCTGACAACTAACTGCTCCTTTGGAACTTCCAGTTATATTGGCTCGGGGCGGACTCCATGGAAAACATCTTATATTGTCCCGTTTTGTTTTAGGCATGTTTACTGATCCGTTGCCTAGCAATAGACGTCATACTGTTGCGCGCGAAGTCTTTCGACGTAATGCGTTTACCGAGTCGTTGCCTAGCAGTGGTTCTATACGTGACAATATAATTTAGACAAGAGTGGTTCAGCGGCAGAGATTACAGGCCTATAGCATTTGAGACAGGAATGAGAGGGTAGGTAAGAATCAGTACCAAGCACATTTGAAGGTGCTTTACCATCACTCACCTGAAGAGGCTGTGAAAACCGGGGTAAAGTGATGTCAGGACGGGCGGAAACGCAGCCGAGATTGAACCAAACGCTTTTTAATCCCAAATATGGACCGCCACCGCTACGTTAAGCTGCACGGTATGGTAATCCTTCGGCGTTACGTAGCCCAACTTACAAAAATGACATAGCACCACAAGAGGAGTGAGTAAGGAAACATCAGTCAGTTTCCAATCACCTATCTCTTGCCCAAATACGTCCCGCCATATTTACAGTTCCGAGCAAGCAAACACTATCAACCGTTTCACAGCTAGATGCTCGAACGACTGATTGACATACACGCCAGACCCGCCGGCAGCGCTACTGTACGGCGGAAGAGCTGCTACCACATTTCTCTGCTAAGACGTCGTGTATCACAAGTCGCGATGATTTCACTGCTGCATTATCCCAAATGCCTCTCTTCCTTGTCGCACCATTTTCCGAACGCCAGGAGTTCTATCTTATGGGTTACATAGCAGTGTAGTCCGCTGAAGGTCATCCGACATTTCGGAGGAACAAGTAGACGTTTTCAGGCTGAAATAATAAGCCAAGAAACCAGCGTGCAGCGAATATAAAGTGATCCTGAAGATGAAGGCGATATGTTCCTTCGAAACGTCCGCTGACTTTCAACGGACTACAGGGCGTTATATCCTAGAAGTTTCATAACCACCGCTGCGAGAGCCTCAAATCCTGCATACCGAACATCCAGTTTAGAAGCACATTAATCTTCAAACACTGCCCAGCGTTTCAATGCCATATACGAAGAAATATTAACTCATTTTAGTGACTTGTGATTCTCCGGAAGTCTGTGGAATCCGTCGATTCGTTATATCAATATTATGACGGGCTTGTCCACTGTTTGAGGCACAGTATATAACATGTTTGCAGCAGAGCCAAATCCTGACAAATTCCCCCTTGCTCATCATTTCCCGCTTCATTTCACACTATATAACACTTGCAGCTCAATCGCAGAAGTGTCTGCTCTAGATCCTACATTGTTCAGCCACCATTTCAGCGTCTCAAAGCTGCTCTTCTTTCATGGGAAAACACACACACTGCATATATACACGGCCTATGCTTTTGGCTACACAGTACAGGTAAAATTCCAACAGGGTGCAACAGTGAACTCATAGTGTGTAGAATAACGAAAGAAAGTAAGAACCTATTCTTCAGAAAGGGTAGATGTACGTATTTTCCAATTTATTCCTTGCTCCTTTGAATACTTAAATGTCTCAGATATTCATTTATTGAAGGGCAAAACATACCTAAGTCGGAACAGACGTGATAG
Source organism: Cryptotermes secundus (assembly GCF_002891405.2). Taxonomy (NCBI): domain Eukaryota; kingdom Metazoa; phylum Arthropoda; class Insecta; order Blattodea; family Kalotermitidae; genus Cryptotermes; species Cryptotermes secundus. The sequence goes on along the minus strand of NW_019732856.1, from coordinate 1,063,130 downwards.
CCTGTACTATGAAGTGTGGGGGGGGCATAGCTCAAGCGGGTAGTCGCTGGCTTCCCACCGCGGCGGCCCGGGTTCGATCCCGGGTCTGGTCAAGTGGGATTTGTGGTGGACAAAGTGGCACTGGGCGGGTTTTCTCAGAGTGCTTCGGTTTCCCCTGCCAATCTTCATTCCACCAAATTCTCCATCATCATAATCACCCGGGGCGGGCTACAAAAGGTCAATCAGTGGCTGCCGTGTCCCAGTTGGACTCCACCCCCCCACTAAGCGTACTCTACAGATCTATCCTTCGGTTCTCGCGGCTGGACCTGCATCCATACATGATCACGTA
>NW_019732856.1:1059568-1062691 GCF_002891405.2 Cryptotermes secundus | reverse complement strand
TTTTCGCCATTGCGCGCGCCGTCCCCGTGCCTTAACCACCCCCCCCCCCCTGTCCATCCAACAACAGCATCGCCTCCAACACGTTGCGCAGTGTGAGAGCCATCAATCCCCACACCGAGTAATCAGTAGTTGCACGATCCCCAGAGCCATGAGACAGTAAAATATGATATGATCCCCGAGGGCCTTGGAACCACGAAAGACTGTGCTGGCGAGGACCAGCAGAAATTTGCCTGAAAGGAATTCCCAAACATGATGATGGACTGCAAGGTTTGTTGAAACACTGTAAAGCCTTCAACATTCAACGCGGACCAGACCCGAAAGCCAAAGTCATACATTACATCTACAGTGTGATTATAAACTTATTTAACAAATTCAAAAGCTTTCTGCGTAACTCTTACTAAATGTGCGACCTCAAAACCTGCGCTACTCATTTAACACGTCCTTAAGATACTGTGATATGACGCCTGAAATCCGGAATAGAAGTCAGAATAGACGTTCATTGCTAGGCAACAACTCGGTAAACACATTCCCGCGGCGACGAATACGCAAACAATAATCGAGTAACCATGCCATCCAAACAATGGAGAGGCCGTATTTTCTGGGTGGTCCGTGCAAATTGGTTATACAGAGGAGTTCAGTTTAGAACAACTGAGTCGAGATTCGAGCCGCCAGCCTGCCGGGATACGAGCTTGGGAGCAGAGGAACTGAACTGAGTTGGCAGTTCAAGAATAATGGCAAGAAAGGATTGGGCTATGAAAAGAAGACTTCGTGTGTGATTTGAAGTGGCAATGGGACTGTATAAATCCGTTGCCAGGGTATGGCTAATGAAGACCGAGAAAACTAGTGCGTGTGTAACGTCGAATTGTGCGTAGCTCAGCGATAGCTCTGTATTACCTGTAGTCCCGTCTCAATAAATGCAATCATTAAATTCCAAACTCGTCTATAAGTCACGCGCAAATGCCTTACACGTGACAATAATATTACAATTACAGTGCATTTGCCGTTTGGTGACTAGATCATCCAGTACTCAAAATACTTCATGAACAATACCTTGGCAAACAGATCGGCCGCGGTGGCAAAATCCCAGGGTAACAATGTCACCTGACTTAATCCCTTTGGATTCGTCATGAGGTTTCACGCAGAATGCCATCTATAGCTTCCTATGTCATACAGCATTGAAATGCTGAATAGTGGGATTATGCGACCCACGAGAAAGTGGACACGGACATGTTTCGCAGTAAACGGACAGAAGTACAACCGCGACATCTGCCGTCTTACGCAGAAACTGTGAATGTAACTTCAGAAAGTACTTAAATTCTGGTTAAAAGTAAAGTAAAGGTATCCCCGTATCAGGCCGTGGAGGCCCATAGGGTTGTGAGATGCTGAGGTTCCCACATTTTCTAGACAATCGGCTTATAGATGGCGGCAATGTTGTCAGCCCTACGCGCCGGCCGCCCTTTACCCCAAAGAATATTCCTGGTACTCATTTCTAGAGGCTGAGTGAACCCCAGAGCCATAGTGTGGCCGGAAGCATTAGGTCAATTAAAAAATCCAATGACCTCATCGGGACTTGAACCCGCGACCTTCTGGTTTGTAGCATAGTGCCTCAAACAACTACGCTACCGCGTGACCCTTATAACTCTGGTACAACTTTCAAATTGCTGACTTCAGTGAAACATAATATGTACATCTTTTGTTATTACATAAGTTCATAATTAAAGTGTATATTACATGCTCAGTAACAAATATGGCCGCTTTACTGCAACGGCTTATCACTTCCAATTACACTGGACATCATCTCCAGCAAAAGGTAAAGTTGTCCCTATGCTTAATTAATTAAGACATACGGGAGAGTAAGAATAGCTCAACCATTCTTAACCTCGGAATTAGATGGACGTGAGTGGTCTGATTCAAGACCCGGCCGCTTTATCTTCGGGGAAAGAAACCCTGGAACCCATCGTACATGAAGCTGGGTGGGCCCCAGAGCAGGGCTGGACGATGTGGAGAAAATAAAAAACGCTGTCCTTACAGGAAATCGAAGTCCGGTCGTCTAGCCGTAGGCCGCCGTTGTACCGACTCATCATTTCCAGTACAAATCCTTAAGCTTCTCCATTAATTTTTATTGTTTATGTATAATTTAATTGAATACACTTTCATTACAATTAATATGTTTGACATTATCCATCATCTAGTCTGTTCTTAAAAAACCGTCCTGTTTCTTTTAAAAAACACAACGTTTCGGGGACTGTATTCTGTTACCGTCTTCAGGTAAAACCTACTCAGTTGGATCCAATAGACAGAGCTAGCCCCTATCTCCGGAGATAGATCTTTTCTGTTCTTAAAAAGGAACAGACAAGATGTTGGATGATGTCCAACAACAAATTAATTGTAACAATTTACCATCATCACAAACTTTTAGATCATATTTAAATACACTCTCAATTACTCAGATTGCATAGTTTCGATTCATATTAGTGAATAAAGAACCGAAGGGATGTTGAACGACTGAGGAAAGCCATGGGAAACCTTAGCGAAGACATTCGATCTGAGGGCCGAACAAGAAGTAAGCAAGAGCGCTGCCCACTCGACAGTGGCTTCAGTTTTTGCAGACGAAAACTGTCCTGTGCTTAATTAAGCACCACGCCATATATACGCAGGGTGAGTGGAGTACAATGTACAATGGAACGAGGTGCAAGAACTGGTTAACAGTTTATCCTCCACTAGTATTTCAAGGGTTCGACTGGCTAAGAACGGAGGGAACGGAGCAAGTGATGTAAAGCCATGCAGTCCATTGAAAACTCAATCGATGTTTCGGAAGAATATTTTGCCTCCATTTTCAGCGTCGAACAAGCCAAGCAAGAAAGGGTGAAAGCTGGCGGCAAGCAAAGGCTGATTTCTTGATTTGGTTAATCTTCGGTTCTAAAAATGGAAGCTACTTGTTCCTCCGAATTTTCGGTTGACTTCCAACTAACTGTATGGTGCTATATCCCAGAAGATAACCACCGTTGTGAGCACCTCAAATCCTACAAGGAGCCAAATGTTCGCCACGGCTGCACATCTCAGAGAATTTCCAAATAACGACAATGACGAACTCTTAGATAACGCAATTCTTAAACGTCGATG
>NW_019732856.1:984994-1059323 GCF_002891405.2 Cryptotermes secundus | reverse complement strand
ACACATCAAGTAGAATAATAATAATAATAATAAGAATGAACTACTTAGAATGAAACATGAAAATGTATTTAACTGAAACTTAAAGAAATACGCTGTGAGCTTAGCCTGCCTCGTTATAGAGGCCAACGGTGGTACTGTGTGCAGAAATGAGTAGTTGGTTTCCATGATAGCATCAAATATTTGCGAAATGATAGGAATGGCCCTGCTAAATACAGCTGGTCTATCAGCAAGAGAGCTTTCGCCATTAAATGGATCCTTAATATTGAGGTCTACTGTGTCTGTCACAGCCCATGATACCTCATCGTAAACAATGACCGCCGATAAGACCTCATACCTTACATATGAATTACCTGCATGTCAGGTTAAAAATCTTCTCAACGTTCTAGCAGGAGAGCCAGTCACCCTTGCCCTATGTTACTTCTGCATGAAATGTAACCCTCACCCTCATTTAAAAAAAAAAATATTGACAAAGGAGAAGCACGTAGGGGGGAGGGTAAAGCGGTATATAGAGTGAAACTGAAAGGTGCGAACAAACTTTGTGCACGAGTTCCACATAACACACACACATCAACGTGTGTCCGGAAACATCTGAGTTATAGTTGGAGGAGTACATTTATAATACGTGTTCAAAATGCACTCCACGAGATTTAATGGACGCAACGACACGCTTCATCAGTGAACATCGCATCCGCCCAAAGATGTCGGGCGTAGTTGCGGGTAGTCTGGCAGGAATCCTCAATGCGATGGTGAAGTGCCTCTTCGTTGTCAACAGGAGCTGCATGAAAGTGAGATTTTAAATGTCCCTACAGGTATAACTCCAGAGGATAACGATCTGGCGTGTGTGGAGGCCACTCAATGGGTCCTCCTCTACCTATGCATCGGTCATGATAGGTGTTACTGAGAACATCTCCCTCAGCATGGCTAAAATGTGCCGGAGCACCATCTTGCATTCTTCAGCCACAACTCAGAAATTAAACGTTTCCGGACACATGTTTATACGGACATTTTTTCTTGTTTTTGTATGTGACACTCATCCGCACCTTTAAGTTACACCCTGTATATGCGCTGGATCCCCAATCTTCGTACAGCTTCCAATATATTCTCAATTACAAGGTGACCCAGCATCAAAACAAAGTTGAAAGCCGCAATCGCAAGCCATTAGCGTGGTGTATAATACATTTTAAACAAACTATTGACATGACTTTTGTTTCTCAATTCTATGATTGCAGGAATTTTAACAACCAAACTTCCTCGGCCAGCGTCGAAGCTAGTTGAGGACAGAGCTGAAGCCATGTCGATCTTAAGTTCTACATATCCGCTACCGTTTCAGGTCATATTCTTAATATCATATACCAAGCTTTGACTAGAAGTTTGTAGAGCGAAATAAACAAAGTAAAACCTTCCATGTGCCTAAGCACCAAGCCATGAAGACGTTTAGGGAGCGGAGTTTCATGCCCTGGTCGCTTTACTACCCCCAAAGTTGTCTCCACCTTGTCGTGGTGGTGGGGCTTGCGTGACTCTGTGACCTGGAGAGCTACGCCGGCGGTAGTTTAACTACCAGTAGTGTCATACATGCCGGAAAAGTAAAAGGGTAGAGTCCAGACTAAGAGAAATACCCTGGTCCTCCAGGTTGGGGGTTGGGCATGAGGCGAACATCCTCATCCTGTAAAAATAATTTTGTTCAGAAACCTAACAACCAGCCTCGGGTCATCGTGGGTCCACGATGCGTGCTACATGCCCTGCCCACCTCATCCTCCTTGACTTATCATTCTAATTATACTTGGAGAAGAGTACAAGTTATAAAGCTCCTCACTATGCAGTTTTCTCCACCCTCCTGTCACTTCATCCCTCTTCGGTCCAAATATTCTCAACAAAAGTGAGTTGTTACTTAATTAAGTAATTATTAGACATTCATTTATAATCATTTATTCTTACTAGTCTATAAATTTGCATACTTTATGTACTTTCGGCCACTAATCAAGCAGTCACTGTGACTTACATAATGTCCATGTTACTCTGTCTTACACTGGCAATACGCTGTTTCAGTGTAAATTCAGAGATTTACGGCGCCAGCCTGTCGGCTCTTTGACAGGTCTGTGAGGCCATTAGTTTTCGAACTCGAAGTTCTTACGCGAGACGCCCGCTAACGGAATGACTTCCACACGTCAAGAAGATCGTTGCAAGTGCCAGCCAACCATATTTGTATCAGGACAATTATGACGCGGTTTCCTAGTCTGAGTCTAACTGATCAGTTACGGGAATTACGTAACTTCCGAAAAAGAGCGCGTCTGAATTTTATACTTTGCGTTTCAAAATGCTAGCTCCCAAAACTGAGAATCACTTAGTGTCATATCTCTGACCAATGACGACACTGTGTCGTCAGAATTTTATTCTGAACTTTTTAATTTAACTAAAGGGTTCTAAAGGCCGGTCACGGTAGCCGAGCGGTCTAAGGCATGCACTGTCTTCGCTCGCTCGGAAACCGAGATCGTGGGTTCGAATCCCACTCAGGGCATGGATGTTTGTGTGCGTTTTTCTGTGTTTGGGTACGGGTAGAGGCCTTGCGACGAGCTGATCACTCGCCCAAGGAGTCCTACCGTATGTGTAAGATCTAGTAAACCGAAGTGAAACGGAGAGTTTCATGGAGGTAGGCCTAGGCCCAAATTGGGGCTGTAGCGCCACAGAAAAAAAAGGGTTCTAAATCACAAATTAAGGGACATAATTTAATATCTTCGCTTACTACATTTTATAAGTAGAACTGTTTTATAATTACAGAGCTACGGAATTTGAAACTGCAAGCAGTGTGTGAATGTAACAGTGCACCATGTTGTCCGTCTTCATTTACTTCAACTAACGTGTCTTCGTGATAGCTTCTAGTGGCGAATAAATTAATTAATTTTGGAATTTTGGCCATTTTAAACTTGTTTGAAATTCTCATGTTCTCCGGTTCTCTAGTCCGTCGAAACACATTTCATTTACGCATCCCTGATTAACTTTATGACAGTACACCTCTCATTGGCGTCCAATATTAATTAACACCTATTAATTATTTGATTTTAATAACCATGACAAAATGAAGTGGACGAGGAGTGAGAGATTTGGTCAAAATCGATCGGGTGACACAGAATGTGTCCCAATGTGAAGACTAAGCATGAAATGCCATCTACAAACCTATCCTTCCGCGTTACTTCTGCCACGCCAGTTCCACGGATGAACTTCTGGGATCCATGACACGTGTTTCGTCCAGCGTGTAGATTGACGCCACTGAAAATTACTGTAACTCCGTTGGTCAAAAAAACTATAGGCAGTGCTTACAACTAGACACCTCAGGTCCATACATGTTTATCATTCTTCAACAGAGTATGAATGTGTAACAATACTACGTAGAAATTCATTATCCAGTGCACATATTTATACATGTTTGAACGTCTTCCCCACATTACTGCGATAGCACTTAATAAACAAAAACAATTATAATCGCCAAATTTATCTGTGAAAAAATCAGCCTAGGAATATAAAATATTCAAAACTATAATTTTATATGGTTCTTTGTTAGCGTGCCCTGTGCAGAAAAACACGTTTACAGGGTGTTTGACAGTAGCGTGTTGGTGAGACTACTGTCATGTACGGCGAAGGAAGAGAAAAGAAAACTGCATAATGAGGAGCTTCTAAATTTCTATAATTCAACAAATTTTACTAGGATGATCAAATCAAGTAGCATCGGGTGGACAGAGAAGAAAGCACGCATTGCAGATATGAAAAATTCGTACAGAACTTCACGTGGTAAACCTGAAAGTTAAAGACCAATTTGCAGGACTTGCAGTAGATGAGAGAACATCAGAGAAGATGTGACTATGTGGGCTAGATTCATCTGGCTCAGGATTGGGTCCAGAAGCGGGCCTTTATGAACCCGACAAGAACCTTCGAGTTCCCTACATGGAGGTGAATTTCAACGCCAGCTGTGGGATTACTGGGTTCTCAAAAAGGACAGCGATCCATGTAGGAGAAGCTATTTTACATACACCTAACTTCCATCTGTAACACAAGGTCTACTGTGGGAAGGCGGTCTGTGTTATCGTGTTATGACGTGACACAACCACCGCGTATACCGGGGATGGTGACGAAACTGTAAATCCATATTCGACTGCTCCACTTTCAACTGATCATTTGGCTGCAAACTTCCCTTCAGTCTAATGAGTATTCTGAGATATCACGGAAATTTAGCACAATTCACACATCTTATACCTAAATATGCACTGCGTTGTCCTGAAATTTTCACAAGATCATTCTCAGAATTTTTCGAGCCCATATTCCTTAAATTCTTTCTTGCCCGATAGTGAGCCCCTGCCTTTCTCCGAGTGGCGTCACACACCAATTAGGCTAATTTATGAATGAGAGAGACAGACAGCAGTGCTGCATCACGGTGCAAAGCTCCGGGTCAACTCAACCGAGCTCCTGCTGTGCCTGTGCCCTGACCTCTCGACGCGTTTCGTCGCTTCGCGCGTTATCTCCAAACTGCAGACGCAATTTGGACCTTGCGAAGAAGAACTTGGACGACGGAAACAACTGCATGACGAGTGCTTCATGTGTGTGCTCTTCATCGAATATTTAGGGCAATCAAAGGGGATATGATTTGCGATCGATGTTAAACACACAGAGCAAACGAGAAAAATCGTACAATTTGGTACGGAGATCTCAAGGGAAGAGGCCATCTGGGAAACGCAACATAAACAGGCGTCAAAATGGGCTGTTTGTCGACTGCGTTTAATTGAGCCAGTATAACGTTTTAATGAATTTATGGGACCCATACATAGGCGAGGAATATCTTAACCAGCTGAGCGACTAACAGCTGGGTTTGTAAGTTCAGTTAAGCACCAATCTGAACTTGGAAATATGATGCACTGAAAGCGAGAATAAAATTATGGAGGATCAAAGGTTTACACAGCAGTGGCTATGAGCAGTTCTACCTTCTGGAAGATAACACCAACTAGTCTGTTTGAAATCAGCGGACGTTTCGGAGGAACATGTCGCATCTATCTTCAGGGCCTAAAAAGCCATATAAGAAACCAGCGTGAAAACATGTTCTGAATCTGACTTTGCTTGCCACCTGCCTGCAGGCTGGTTTCTTGATTGGCTTTTCATGGACCAAGAAGATGGAGGAGACACGTACCTCCGAAATGCCCGTTGACTTTAAACGGACTACATGGCGTTATATCCCAGAAGATATCTCTCTTTAAGAATAAAACTGCACTGTCACAAGCTTCAAAATTTGTATACTTCACAAAATTTTACGGAAAAAGTTAAATAAAGGAGTAGGAGATGTGCGAAAGATACACAGCGCAAGAAGAAACGAGAAAATCGTATAAAATACATATCAGGAAAATTCAAGGAAAGAAATCGCTTGGGAGATTCAGGCGTATATGAAAGAACAGAAAACCTGGATGTGTCTGGGCTGGAAACTGGCTGGGTATAGGGACCAACTGTCCTGAGCTGTTGTGAACACGGTAATGAATCTTCGGCTTTCATATGAAGCAAACAATTTTCATGAAAGGTGCAGTACCATGGGGTTGGTTCGCTTACAGATAACTGTGTGTCAAGAGGGGTTATACGTATTTACGTACTCGTATTATAGAACTGTAAACTAACTAAACTCCAGAGAGCCGAGTACGTCTGGAGAAGCACCAGTTGCTCATCAACTCAGTGGTTATACCCAATATTTTGTGGAACCCGAGGGTTCATTACTGTGTTCACAAGAGCCCTCCACTGATCTCTAACCTGAGCCAAATTAATCCACTCCATACCCCCGCCTATTTCTCAACGTACTCTAAAATTAGCTTCTAATCTACGTCGATCTTCCTCGTGACCTTCTTACTCCTTATATTCCCGTGAAAAACTCTGTACACATTTCACGTGTCCCGTGCGTGCTACATGTCCTGTCCAACTCTTCCTCGACTTGATAACCGCCGGCTGGTTCTGTGCCACCCCCGTCCCATTCGACCTCCTGTACTCCCACTTATAATTTTCTAATCCGCTTGCAACTTTTGTCAGTGAACCTGTCCTATATGGGCAACCTCCGTTACATGTGCCAAATCTTATGTCCGCCCTGTTCTTTCTTAGGTCTTACTGTGGATCTGGCCATTTTAAATAGCTGAGTACATGCAGCAGAGCCCTTCTTCACAACACCAGACCCTACTTCGAAACCCGAATAACTTGTCTCGGCAACCACTAGAGGTGCTGAAGAATATTACGAAACTTCGATCAGGAAACCAAGTCCCGGCCGACACTGGGTCGGCATAAACCAATTTCTCGTGGTGAGAAGACGATGTACAGTGAAGTGAAGTGCAGAACAAAGAATGTAGAAAAACAGTCCTGACTTATTTCGAGAGTGGAACTTCAGTTTCCGCACACAAGTCGGCCGCGTAACCTGTCGTTCGCTCGAACGGCACCAGTGGGAGGTTCATGAAGGTGTATGGTGTTAAGCTCTGATGAAGTGTGTCTACAGGGTAAGGTGGAGGCGTCCGGTTTGGGTTCCGCTCTGCCTCTCTGTCCTCAAGACGAATGCTTGAATAGTGCCACCGTCAGGGCGAGGTAAAAGCGAGAGAGGAATAAATATCCTGAACATATGAGAGCAAAATTCTGAAGGCAATATCTGGAGCAAAGACAACTGAAGTGGGGAAGCGAGGGCGTTACGTAACAAAACCATACTGCAACTCTTAACTGTTCCTTTCTTGTATATTCAGAGCACTGACATCAGTGGCCGCATGACGTAAGTGTAGCTGGGGAAGGGGAAAAATCGCCCTTCTTCTTCTTCTTCTTCAGCTTTATGGGTTAGACTTCTGACCTGATCTAACTAGGAATTACTTGAAGTATGAATATGTGAGGTATTTGGTAAGATTCTGTCGACGGGTAATCGGCCTATCCCAAGCTTCTGACACTTGCAAGGGATACACGAATGCATAGTAGGCAGGTGTGTCCATCCCTTCCTCCTTCACTCCGAAGTGACATCACCCGTGTCACCAACCGTACATGCAGAGGATAACACAAACACCAAAAAAGCAGAAATACGTCTACACGACGAACGGGACTTGAACACGCAACCCAAATGTTCAAGTGGTCGAAAACATCGTACGAATCTGACTGCGCAACGTAAAACATCTTCAAATGAAGGATATGAGGGGAAAATCAGATCAGAGGACAGGCCTACCAGGGTTACAGATGATGAGAATTTTTCCTTGCATTAACCAGCACGTTGATGAAGCGGTGAGGAACGTAAGGGAGCCGTCCAGTTTGACTTTCGGCAACGTTACAATCTGGGCTGAGGGGTTTCGTCGATTTCCTTACTCCTTTCATGTGAATGACGGAACATAACCTAGAAATGTGTCACGAGAACCCTTCAAATTCGTACCTACTGTCATCTTCCACCTCATTCTACGTTATACAATGCGTACGGAGGGAATAATGTAATTAAATAACTAAGGGTCAATTACAAAATAAATCTGTGCAGAGTTAAGTGGGAATAACAAGGCCATTTGGAAGACCGAATAGAAAATAAGAGTATTAGAGCAGATACAGGAGCCGGGATAGCTCAGTCGGTATAGCGACTAGCTACAGGGTGGACGACCAAGGGGTCAGAGTTCGAGACCCGGTAGGGTCAAGAATTTTGTCTTTTCCATGTGGTGCAGAGTAACTCTGGGGCCCTCCCAGCCTCCTTTACAATGGGTATCGGGAGCTTTTTTCCCCGGGGGTAAAGCGGCCGAGGCGTGTAGCTGACCACTCGCCTCCAACTAGTACCGAGATCAAGAAAACGTTGATCTATACATCCACTGCCCCATACGTCTTATTTACCTTTATTAGGGCGAATATTGGGGATCAGACGCTGGGCATATGAACTGAATTCATGCCAAAATCAGCCTGAAAGTTGTTTCGGAGAATGCAAGGAGGGAGAGGACAAATACGACTTCCCAAGCCGTGTCACTCGTTTGAAGCCTCTATGTAAGGGGACTGTTAGGCATGTCACAGGTCATCCTGGTGTTCGTGTCTGCTAGGAGTGCCAGACTTGGTTCGCAGAAATGGCTGAAGAGCGCGCTGGATGTTGAGATACGTGAACCTAATAATACGATTCAAGTGGACCAAGTCACCTCTAGATATTGAAAGATGCGTAACGAGACCTCACTTCAGGGTGTTCAGGGCACAGGCTATCACCTGTACGTGTCAGCAGGAAAACCTTGCATAATTTGCAGTACGCGGTAGCTTAGTTGCTTGAGGCATTATGCTACAAACCTGAAGGTCCCGGGTTCGAGTCCCGATGACGTGGATTTTTTTTTCAATTTACTGAATCCTTCCAGCCACACTATGGCCCTGGGGGTCGACTCAGCCTCTAACGGAAATCAGTATTATGAATCTTCCTGGGGGGTAAAAGGCGGCCGGCACGTAAGGCTGCCAATTTTACCACCATCTGTGTGCCTACTGTCTAGAAAATTTGGACCCTCAACGTCTCACAACCCTACGGGCCTTCACGGTCTATTACAGGGATAGCTTTACCTCTACCTTACCTTTCGGAACTGTGCAGTAACATCTCGAACAGTACAGGGTAAGAACGAGTCAGAACTAATCAAACTCGTTATACCTGTGTAGCATTTGAAGTTCTAACAGCGGTGGTAATGAAGAGTTTTAGCTTCTGGGATACAACATCATGTAGTCCGTTTAAAGTCAACGGACGTTTCGGATGAACACGTCACTTCCATCTTCATGGTCGATGAATAAGCCAAGCAAGAAACCAGTGTGCAGACAGGTGAAAAGTAGAGCCAGATTCAGACCCTGCATTCACGCTAGCTTCTTGTATGGCTTATTCGACCCTGAAGATGGGGGCGACATTTTCCTGCGAACAATCGATTGATTTTCAATGGACTACACGACATTGCATCCCAACTGTTACACCTGTTTTAGAGACCGTTGCAGTTTTGTTTTCGAAGCTGTATCTTAAGAAATATAAAATGTAAAGTTGCCCCTGTGCTAAACTAATTAAGCACTGCTCCATTAAGACGTATGGGGAAGTGGCCTCGGCACTAGTTGGAGGTGAGTGGTCGAATTCACGCCCCGGCCGCTTTACCCTCTGGGAAAGAGCTCCCGTACCCATTGGATATGAGGCTTGCTGGGTCCCAGAACCTGTCTGGAAAACGTAGAGAAGAAAAAATTGTTGCCCCTACCGGGACTCCGACCCCTCGGTTGTCCAGCCCGTGGCCAGTCGCTATACCGACTACGCTATTCCGGGTCCCTGTTAAATACAGAACATTTCACGAATAAATTGTTCTTACTTCCGAGGTCAAATAATACAAGGCACGCAATTTTTCAATATGTACTTAAAATTAAGTTAAATTAAATCCGGTTCATTTATTTCAGTTCTTGGAAATAGCGAGAAAGGCAACTGCAGAAGAGACGAGCACAACTCATAGAACCTGCATTCCCATTAAATAGGTCACCGGTCCTACAGATTTATTTATTATTTTGCTACTCGCATTATTTTGTTTTTGTAACGAACTTCTCGTATTACTTATCAGCAGGGCCTGGGTTTTGATGACCTGAAAATATTTTAAAAAATGACCGAAATAATCCAGAAAAATTACCTAAAATATTACCCAAAAATGTAATATGCAGGGCCCGGATTCTTATGACTTGAAAATATTAAAAAAGTTACCTATAAAATGACTGAAAAAATCCAGAAAAATGACCTAAAGGAGAAAAGAAAGAACACTTCGCTTCCATGTTATTCACATTTCAGAAAACATATGAAGAAATATTCCCTAAAATGGCCAAAATGACAAGAAATACCCTTAAAAGTCCAAAAATTTACCAAAAAATTACCTGTAAAATTTACATTTCTGTAACCAGCAGCATATACGAGATTTAAATATTTAAGAGCATCGCATAGGATACAAGGAAAAAAGATGACATGTCATCAAAATCCGGGCCCTGCTTATCAGAGATGTCTACGTTTAATCTGTCGGGCATAACCTCAAAGTTTCGCACCGTCGCCATGCTTATAATAGCTGACTTAGAAATAATATTTCACACATAACACGTAAGTATGTTTGTGGCTCATAACCATGCCAAATTCCAACCTACAACCTAGTTTCAATGATTAATCAGTTATCGTCGTGAAACCCGAAGTTAAAATATTCGCACGGTAGCCATGTAGTTATTACCGAGTGTAGAAAAACAGTGTTGGAGTGGCCTCCGGTGGCACTTTGTTTATATCATGTTTAGTAAAAATCGAACAGCTGGTCCAAAACTTTAAACACACAAAGAGCCACAAGATTGTGACGTCATAAGCATATTTTAGTTCCTCAAGAATGGAAACTGGGCTAAAAGTACCGATACTCCAGTAGAACACAAGAACTAAAAACCGCAACTGCGGATATCAGGGAAACAGTGTTTGAAAGTAGAAACTACAGGCTATACATAGCCAAAAATAATCTGTTTGATGTAGGTCTGTTCGGATTCCATAAAGAGCATAACCAAAATGGCAGTAAATAATTTACATTCAGAAACTATATAATGCCGTCTTCTGGGATGTGGCGCCGTGTAGGTCTTGTGTGAAACGATGTTTCGGAGGAACGCATCGCCTCAATCTTCAGGGTAGAAAAATCCGCTATCGAGTAATCAGCGTGAGCAGGTGTCTGAAGATTGAGGCGATACGTTAATTCGAAACGTCGGCTCACACAAGATCTACACAGGGATACATCCGAGAAGACGGCATTCTTCATAGTCGCCGCCGTGGAAACCTCAAATCTTACATACATTCAGAAAAGTTTTAATATTAAGAGAGGGTCAACGAATTATTTATATGATGGCATCGCTGGAAAATTGTAATTAATTTAAATTCAGTCAAACTCGCCAGTAAACAAAAGAATCGATTGTACTGCCTCATTTTATGACAGCTGGACGCAGGCCATCTGATTCAGTGGGAAGCCAGCATCCACCAACAAATGTACTTGACCTGCCATCACCAGACGGTATAGGCTGAAGGACCACTGTTATCCCCCGCAGATACCTGTACTTCTCACAGTCTATTTAAACACGCTATATCAAGCACAGAAGCTATGAAGCGTCGAGTGAGACCTAGGAATTATCATGGACGGGGAATCGGAAGGGCTCGCAGGGACTGTTAGAAAATGTGATTCGAAACCCGAGCCCCTTGCATGTAATGAGGGAGTGCCAAGCGCACACCACAACGTTCGGTGTGCTAATTATCATGACGCTAACCCACGACTTACTGCCTGTCTGTCTATGGCTCCATTACTTCTGCTAGACCTTCGCCGCTTTTTCAGTTTCTTAATCCTATATATAAAGTCGGTGACCACTGGGAAGACCAAGGTAGGTGGGTGGACAATATTAAAATGGATCTTAGAGAGACAGGATGGGATGGTGTTGATTGGATTGATCTGGCTCAGGATAGGGACCAGCGGAGGGCTCTTGTGAACACGGTAATGAACCTTCGTGTTCCATAAAATGCTGGGAAATTCTTGAGCAGCTGCAGAATTGGCGGCTCTTCCAGAAGGGCTCAGCTCCATGAGTAAGTATATACAGAGTGTCCCAGGAGGAATGGACCAAACTTCGGGAGGGTGTTCCTTATGTTAAAGTATGCCGATATAACCCTAAACACCTATGTCCAAAGTTGAACGGTTACGGAGATAATGGCACGAGAAAAGTGTGGTCTTCTGGCGGGTCCACGCACTGTACCTGTCAGCTGAGACGTCTTATCTGTTTGTCCTTGAGTGTCCTGATTCACACTAGCCGTACTTATGTAGTTGGTTCATACCAGAACGCGTTGTCAATCATGTTACGTCAGCGCTTGCCATGCATGTGTCATGTATAGTGCTTGGAAACCCTAACGACAATTATGACATGGCGAGCGAGTATTGTGTACTTAAATTTTATGGCTTCACGTCACTCACAAGTTAGTTTGATGTTACGCACATTATTAACATTACAGAATCCACATATTCATGCCAGTTTTAATATGTATTTTGTAATCAACAAGTGTGTAACACCGGTCAAAGTTTGACACTTCTCTGGCCATTATCTCCGTAACCGTTCAACTTTGGACATAGGTGTTTTGGGTTATATCGGCATACTTTAACATAAGGAACACCCTCCCGGAGTTTGGTCCATTCCTCCTGGGACACTCTGTATAGTCGGTATAACTCCTTGGACGGGGTATGAGCCCGTCGCATGGCCGCTACCTACAGAAACATAGGCATCCATGCCTTGAGTGGAATTAGAAGCCACGATCCCTGCGTTCGAACAAGCGAAGACTCTTCATACCTTAGACCGCGCGGCCACTGTGATCGGCTCCACGACTGACTACATAACAGAAACGGACGTTTAATGACGATCTGACGCTGAGATATTTTCAAGCTTCATAATGAATCCTTTTGACCCGTCCCTTTCCACAAGACTAGTCAAGGAAAGTGGGACACGTCGTAACTTCCTGGTGTAACAAGCGAAAACATACGCAAAAAGCAGCACGGACCACAAGAGTCATCGCTGTATAAACACAGCCTCTCCTCGCTGCGTCAGCTAACAGCGACGAAGCTTCATTTCCAGCAACAGGCTTAAAATGTTCCGGAAGAAACTGAGGACTATAAAGTCAGAAACCGGTGAACAATTTCCACCCCCCAATGCCCAACATTCACATAAACTTGTGATATGATGCATGCTTTACCAAGTGTACAATGACTTCTTCGAAAAAAAAAATTCTACGCATACTGCCACGCTTACTTCTGCGCAGAGAGGCTCGCTGAACGAAAAAGCAAAATGTGTCTTATCCGTAAAATTCATACAACGCCCAACAAAAGTCTCAGGAGTAAAATTCCATGCAACGCGAATAAAAGTCTCAGTAGTAGAAATCATACAATGCGAACAAAAGTCTCAGCAATAGGCCTAGAGCCATTCTGTGCCATAAATTTGTTTAAAAAAGATCAAAATACTCGTCCTACCGACAGTTACATACGCTTTCTTGGGTGGGGGACAATAACAATTCATTAAAGTTTAAAGGTCAGCGTGTCTGCATGTATATGAGGAGCTTCATAACTTGTACTCTTCTCCAAATATAATTAAGACTGATCAAGTCAAGGAGGATGAGGAATGCATATAGGATATTGGTGGGAAAGGCGGAAGGAAGGAGACCACTGGGAAAACCAAGACGTAGGTGGGTGGACAATATTAAAATGGATCCTAGCGAGACAGAATGCATGACATGGATTGGACTGATCTGGCTCAGGGTAGGGACCAGTGAAGAGCTCTTGTGAACACGGTAATGAACCTTTGCGTTCAATAAAATCCTGGGAAGTTCTTGAGTAGCTGCACAATTGGCAACTCCTCAAGAAGGGCTCAGCTCCATGAGTGAGTGATATCTGTATGCTGCAAGTAATAACTGTTACTCAGATATATCGATTTTGATTAAATTTTTGCTTTCATAACTCCTTATTAAACTGCATTAATAACACTTGGATTAATCCATGACATCTATACAGTTGCCGTCTTGTAGTGCACTCAATTTCACCTGTTACTTCACTTGGATTAAACAGAAAAAAAAAACAGAAAAGTCTCACAAGAAGTACCAAACATTAAACGTATTTCTCGATAATATCACTGACTGCTGATTAGTTCTACAAAAAATATCTGAAGCACGCTAACGACTTCGAAATCATATATTAAGCAAGCCTATATTTCTTGATTGGGCACGCGATAGCGTAGTTGGTTGAGGCACTATGCTACAAGCCGGAGGGTCGGGGGTTCGAGTCCCGATCAAGTGGATTTTCATTTTCAATTTACCTGATCCTTCCAACCGCACTATGACCCTGAGGTCGACTCTGCCTCTAACAGATATGAGTACCATGAATCTTCCTAGGGGGTAAAGGGCGGGCGGCGCGTAAGGCTGACAACCTTACCGCCATCTGTGAGCCGATTATCTAGATAATGTGGGACCTTCAACCTCTCACAACCCTATGGGCTTTCATGGCCTGTTACAGGGATAGCTTTACCTTTTACTTTTCTTGATACAGTGTTTATACGTCAAGAGAATGACCAATAAACACCGAAGTGGGAACCAACGACCAGGAACAATACTTGTGGAACACTGTGCCCTCTGTCAGCTTCCGTCTCTGTCTTCCTCTTGGAAGACGGTTCACTGTGGGGCTTAGAGAACGATACGGCTCGAAGGATTACGCCCATGCCCCAAATGCTGATGAATTTCAGATATTTAACGCGTCCGCGTCCTCCAGGCGATAAGTCACCGACTTCTCAAGAGATCCTAGTTCCGTCCCAGGGTAATCCATGAGAAATTTATGGTAGACAAGGCTGCAGGATTTCTTACGAGTATTCCGATTTCCCTTGAAAATCGTACCACGAATGCTTCATAATCATCCTAAATTCTGCGACGAGTCACATCAGTCGGGATTTTACCATTGTCTCAGTGAGAAGTGGACTTGAATTAGTTTACAACAATTTCAATCCCACTGTACTTACAGTCAGTTCAGGCCGTGCCATAGCTCAGGCGGTTAGTTGCCGGCTTCCCAGAGAGGCGGGCGGGGTTCAAGCCCAGGTCAAGTCTTGTGGGATTTGTGGTAGACAAAGTGGCACTGGTGTAGATTTCCTTCGAGTATACGGATTTCCTTGCCTATTTTCATTCCACCGACTGCTCCACATTCATCATCATCTATCATCCGGGGTTTGGTACAATACTCCAAACAGTGGCCGACGTACCAAGTAGTCTCGTCTCACCCCGCCCCAAGAAAATTACAGTGACTTCACAGACAACTAAGTACTGAGCCACACAAAGCTTGAACTGACGCCACTAAGACAGACTCCCACAGTTATAAACAGAAATAGCTCGATCCTACGAGACTCGTATTCTTCCAGCGGTCGGTGACGCACCACTAGATCGTGCCTTCTTCATCCAAGCTAACCTTGCATTTCTGTTTCGTGCCATCTCGGCTTCTCATAGCGGTGTCACGCAGTGTAGTCTGGTACATGTTTACCGACTTATCAGAGAAACCTGCTGCCTCCACCTTCACCGTAGAACAGTACTGTCCTGTACCCTGAAGATCAAGACAGCAGGTTTCTCCCAGTAACCTGGTAAAGTTGCTTTTGCTTAATTGAGAATCACGGCATGAAGACGTATGGGGGAATTGAGGTATAGATCTACCACACTTGACCTCAGTACTAGATGGAGTGGTCAGCTTCACGACCCGGCCGCTTTACTCATGAGAAAAGATCCCTTCAGGTACCGACTGGATAAGAGGCTGGGCGAGCCCCAGAGCCAGTCTGGACCCTGTGAAGAAAACAAAGATCTCTTGCACCTGCAGGGAACAGAACCCAAGATGTCCAGTCTGCCGCCTGTCGCTATACCGGATCGCTATGACTGATATGATTTAAATGTTTTAATAGTTTATAGGCTAGAATAAAATTGTACCTTAAAAGTAGATTTTATGATGGCCATCAGCTTATAGCCTAGTGTTCAATGAAGGAAACAAACAAGGGCACTGCTTATATGCAGACTCGTTACAGAAACGGCTAGAAGACACATACAGAACCGCACTTGCTATGCAATCCGCATTCCTTAGGACTTCTAAGTCTGAGACCTGGGACAATTTCACAGTATAAAAAATTAAGAGGCATATATCTCGCCTAATGGTTATTTAAATACGATTCTGTCAACCAGCACTCCAAATTAAAAATACCCATCATAATACAGTAATTCACTTAATATATAATACCCTTTTTTCCTGTGGCGCTACAGCCCCAATTTGGGCCTAGGCCTACCTCCATGAAACTCTCCGTTTCACTTCGGTTTACTAGATCTTACACATTTGGTAGGACTCCTTGGGCGAGTGATCAGGCCTCGACCTGTAGACAAACACAGAGAAACGCACACAAACATCCATGTCCTGAGTGGGATTCGAACCCACGATCCCGGCTTCCGAGCAAGCGAAGACAGTGCATGCCTTAGACCGCTCGGCTACCGTGACCGGCATATAATACCCTTACTAACAAATATTTTCGCTTTCAACTTGTTTGCGTTAATCGGAAGCATAAATGGGAGGTAAAGGCTGTCTATCAATCAGTCCATATGTTTGTTACGAATTAACTTTCGTTCGTACTGGTCAACCATAACCCTTGCCTCAAATAAAAGCTAAAATGGAATGATGTGCATTTTAAAACGAGCGCTTTCTCTTTTAAAAACTGAATTTCTCGCATGCAAAAATTCAGTTCGTACCTCAGAGACACATTAAAACATCCACGTGTATGTACTCCAAGACGGTACAACATGATACGATCGATGAAAAAATGAAGCTAAATTCTGTCTAAAACATCTTTCAAGGTGCGTCATCAAACAGTGGTGTAAATCGTTACGTCACTAGATTCCATTTAAAACATATAATAAAGTAAAGTAAAAAAGTAAAGCTATCCTTGTAAGAGGCCGTGAAGGCCCATAGGGTTGTGAGACGTTGAGGGTACCACATTATCTAGACAATCGGCTCAAAGATGGTGGTAAGATTGTCAGCCTTACGCGCCGGCCGCGCTTTAATCCCCAGGAAAATTATTTAATTAATTCCTGGTACTCATTTCTGTTAGAGGCTGAGCCGACCCCAGGGCCATAGTGCGGCTGGATGGATTAGATCAAGTGAAAACAAAATCCAATGACCTCATCGGGACTTGAACCCGCGACCTTCCGGCTTGTAGCATAGTGCCTCAACCAAACATATAATGGGAACCAAAATTGCTAGAGTGAAGATCTCTTTGAACACAGAGGATCTTATTTCCGTAAGGTTGTACGCACAAGATATGCATGTACACTTACCTTTTAAACCCCAATGGTTCTACATATCAAGTGCTTTACGATATAAAACACTGCGTTCTAACCACTGTCTGTATTTGTGGTCCGTACTGTGACAGACGTTTTGGAAATTATGCAAATCTGGTTGAGGCAATTTCTGGTAGAATGCAAAACAACAAAATTATCTGCATAAAATCTAGATCTGGCTTTCCGTTTTATGGTGATAACTATCTATCATCGGCCTGAAAAATGTGAAATTTGGTTGAGATCATTCATATACATATCTATAAATTCTGTGTCATTATTTATCAGTTAAGAGTTACAAATAGGGTTTGATGTCTGTGTTTCTTCTGTGCTTGCGTGTAGGCAGCGGCCTTCCGACGGGAGTCCTGGCGACTGTCTATGATTAAAAAACTGAAGTGAAACGAAACGTATCACGGAAGCCCTGTGCTCCAAGTGGAAGCAAGAAGAAGATTTACAACACTAGATTTATTATAGGGCTGGAAGCCTGCAACAGGCAAATACGTTGTATGAATTCTATCCTGAACGCATTCTATTCAGTGAATATTCTGGACCCGGTGTTCATACCACTGAACGAACTTCACAAAGTGCAGGGCGTACGGCCTTTCTCATGAACAAGACAGGTAGGTACTGGTATTGATATAATTAAAATGCTGTGAAACCCAAACTGTAAGTGCGCAAAGCACTCATCTGTTGCTTTTGTGTCCACGAGAGATTGGTGTGGAAGGAGGGGTGGGAGGGGGACCGCTGCGCGCATGATGTATGATATTCGTGGGAAATCGATGATCGGAAAGTAACCCAACAGCGAGTCCATTGAATCCTGTGGTTTATCAAATTCGAGACAGTAACAGCTTCAAGTTCTGCGGTGTTTGTAGTGTTCGAAAGGTTCCATACAGAAGTGGCATCATACGTTTGTTGACACAGGAAACAGATCGACGTAAGTGCCGAATGGAGAGAGACCTTGCTGCAATGGCGAGGCGCCCCAGAGAGAGCATGACACGCCTGTCTCTGGAGGCGGGAGTGTCACATATGACGTGCTAGGGAATCGGCCGACGCTTGAATATGTAGGCCTACACATTTCGCACACAGTGTGTTCAATCTTTAAGTGAACGGAACCGTCTTCAAGATTATGCCGGATAGGAAATCTATGAACTGCCGAATTTATAGGAAATTTCACGTCACTGGCAGGTTAAATGCCCACGTCATTGCAGAGGGGCACGTTCTCTATGAACCTCAAACGGCTAACTGCATGGTCAATGTCTGGTTCTGTGTATATCCTTACAGAGTATACTTGACCTTGCTCAAGAGCTCGGGACGCTGCCTTGACATGGTTGAACAGTTCCGACCACGACTGCAATCTGTAACATGAACATGACTGTTTCGCACTAAGATGGCGCACCATCGCGTCGGTTGCTTACAAGTCTATGTTTTTCTGAACAAAGCGTTCAACAACGGGTGTGTGCTCGGGGTGGACCCACTGTTCGGATTTCGCCTAACGGTCCCCGGTTTCTGTGTGGGGGTTCGTGTACGCTCGGCACACAGGCACGACTGACTTGAAGGCAAAGCCTGCCGCAGCTTTCTGGTAAATCACACTGCAGAAGGTGAACACCGCGTGAGAAGAACTGGCCTCCCCTTGTCAAATTTCTCGGTGGGAAGAGGGAGGGTTGTTAAGGCTCGATAAACTGAACCCAAATCTCCCATCTTTGTCGTCAGTGGAGTGTCACATATTACATAATGTATGAGAACACGCCAGTTCCTGTATTTCTTCCATATCCAAACTGATCGCTCTGTATAACAGCTCTACCAATAAGAAATCTACTTTCTGAGATAAAACGCCGTGTAGTACAATGAAAGTCGAGAGACGTTTCGGAGGAACATATCTACTCCAGCTTCAGCATGAAGGAAGCATTAAATCTATTTGCTGCCTGCTTCATGCTGGTTTGTTGCTTGGCTTAGGGCGGCCGCACACCAACTGCGTCAAGACAAACATGAAGACACGAGACAAAAGACGCAGTCTTGCTTCATTCGTGATTCGTCAGCATCATAATTCAGACCGGTGTGCAGCGATCTTCATAATCTCATTCGTTTCAACCGTGTTCCTTTCCTTGCGTCATGTTGCATACATCGTGTCTTGACGCATGCCGGAGTGCGGCTTACCTTCCTCTTCGAGCCTGAAGATGAAGGCGATACGTTCCCTCCAAAAAATCTGTTGACTTTCACCAGACTACATGGCGTTATATCCCACACCGTTCACCGCTGTGATCATAAAAAAATCCAACAAACTTGTCTGCCGCAATGGGAACACAACGCCCGGTTTCCTAGTTTGATGTCAGCACTAGATTCATAACGGTCTGAAGACTTCACGTGATTCCATATTTACTGAATTACATCCACCTGTCTCGCCGACGGAGCAATGGCACAGCCACATACTGTAATACATCAGATACCTGAAAAGCTGACGGCTCCAAACAGCCGGGTGACAGACAAGTTTCAAATAAAAGTGCAAACAGCGACAGAGTCACAGACAGCTAGCTTTCTCCCCCCCTTCCCTCCTTCCTTCCTTCCTTCCTTCCTCTCTTCCTTTCTTCCACCCTTCCTTCCTTCCTTTCTACCTAGATTTGCTGAAACTTGGATACATAACTCAACTGAGCCATTTCAGTAAGTAAATAAACAAGGCTGGAAGGGTATAATCGAGTTTCCACAAGCGATCTTCACACCTTGTGAACAGATGGTCACATCATCATCATCATCATCATCATCATCACCATCGGCACAACAGCCCCCTATTTTTAGCCACAGCCTCCACTAAAGTTTCTGTCCAATTAGACCATCCGGTGTTCTCTTCTCTGAATTTCGTAACAGTAATTTTTACAGAGCAAGGTCGTCAGCCTAGCGTCCAACCCCTAGCCTGGAGGGCCAGGTCTCTATATTTACGTCCTCCAGTGACAGGGTGGCCCAGTTATAATTCCCCTCTTGTCTCCCTCTACGACTCGCAGGGTGGAGATATTCTAACCCGCCTCCACAGGGGGAAGATTGTCATGTACATATAAGCCAATTCATATGAAGTGCTTAATATATGCTTCAAAACCGTACCGTGATACAGCACTATAAGGCAAAAACAAAACAAAACTGATTTAAAGCAGCCTGAAGCCAATGAAGAATTTTTATTGTTTGTTTGTCTGTTGCTTTTCTGAGCCGCGATTCTCTTCTGGGAGCTATACTTGAATGCTGTATATACAAGTCCGAAAACATATTGATAATATAAATTTGAATTGCCATGAAAGACTAAAAAGAAAAAGAAGACGCAGAATGTTTCATTTTTCTTTAGGGAAATTTTTACGAGATGCGCGCAGGAACGCATGCAGGTCTCCACATGAAGTCGTAATTAAACACGTTGGACTCAAATAAAAATTGAAGAGGATCTAACACTTTTCATGAAATTCTCCAACAACAAATTTCATGAACATCCGTCCACTGCGTCTCTAGATGAAGCATGTGGACAGACAGGCAAGCGCGATCAGTCTTATACGTGTTCATCTCATGCACATCACGCAGAGAATATATAAAAATTATATACGTCCAGAGTCAAAAATTTCGAAACGGTAGAACTGCTGGTAGATTTTCAAAACAGCCGAAACGAGCGCTGTGTGCACAGGACGCCGTTCGCGTGTCTGGAAGAAATTAGAATCTGATCAAGGGCTCACACCGAGGCTCGATACCCAGCTATACTGACTGGTTCAAAGCCAGTCGTAATCTGACATGACTATAGATCAACATATATGTATTCAGTCCCCACACTCCGCAGTAATTAAGCCACGATACCTACTATGCCGCTGACCACTAACAAATCAACACACCATCACTCGGCGTTTTGCAACCTCTCTTAGTGATATAAAAGGTAAAGGTAACTTTATCCCGGCTTAATTAATTATCATGCCATAAGGATGTATGGAGAGTGGAGTTATAGCTCCATCATACTTAAACTCGGCAACAGATGGAGGTGAGTGGTCAGCTTCACGCCTCTGTCGCTTTACCCAGGCGAATCAGCCGGCGGTGCCGATTTTACAGGAGGCTGGGTGGGTCCCAGAGCCGGTCTCGACATCACGGAGAAGAGAAATTTTTACCCTACCCGAGGATCGAACCCTGGCCATCCAACCAGAAGCCAGTCACTATATCGACTGAGTTATACAATCTGATGTATGTTTCATACATCCTACAATGCGTTTCGGAAGTCAGATCTACTGCCATCTACCGGTCTGCCAGCAGACAAACTGTTACAGGTATGGTCTGGTATCTGAGAGCATGTTTCAAGGATCCAGGATATCGTGGGGTGGAGGGTAGGAAGGCAAGTGTTCTGATTAGTCTGGAAACCGTGGTAACTCCGCAAACTAGTTGTACGTGACTAATGCATTCGCGGCCACAGTTATGGGTCCCGAACTATACTTCTGATGATAAGATTAGTGGGGACTGTTGGGATCACACCTGGGCTTACAGCCACTTATCTTAAACTAAAATACAATAAACGTTTTAGTATAATAGCACCAAGTCACCCTACGTTGGAAGATTCCCAACTCCCTAGACATCATAAGAGGCCAACGTGAAATATACCTCAACGATTGACAATACCATACGTAACTGTAGTCTACAAGGCTCTAAAAGAATCTTTATGATTGGTGTAAGTCAAGAGCTAGGAACGATTTACAGCACGACAAATTAGAAGAAATCGATTATTTTATACAAACTCTAAATAACTATATCGCATACCCTCTGTAAAGGTGAACCAACTCTGTTCACAGGGCCTAGAATACATACACTGCTCTTCAAATGTAATTCTTTCTCTAAAGCTCCGTGGCTTTTAGTCCGCAAGCGACCTATACCGACTGAGCGACCGCCCCTTGTCTGCGAAGTTAGTGCCAACTTTTACGGATAGAGGGTGTCACGTGGCCAGCACAACGAATTCCCACGGTCGTTAATTTCGGTTTTCTAGAATCGAGCCGCTAATTTTCCATTCAAGCAAGGCCTCAATTATCCTCACCAGGCTGAGTGGACCCCGTTCCAGACCCACTATTTCTCAGAAAATCTGGCAGCACCGGGAATCGAACCCGGGATCTCTGGATCTGTAGCCAGGAACTCTGACCACTAGACCACATTCTTTACCTTGTCCTACGAAATGTCAGGTAAGAATACAACCACCAACTGATAAAGAGTAAGCCTGCCACATATCACAAGAAACTACAATAAATGTATACGTACAATCACTCGAATGGTGATGGAAACATGCCCTAATTCCGCTGTCTCGCATATCGTACACTGGAATTGAATTCGGGCCCCGAGGCTTCCAGTGTCATTACATCTAAACCGATAAACTATGCCACAATTTTTAGCCTACTTCCCCAATTCTGAAAAAGTAAAAGTAGGCTTATGCGATCGCAATGCTGTCTCTCTTTCTGTATCCCCCCAACCCATCAACTTTTGAACGTATCAACCAATCTTTACGAAACTTGGTATGTGTATCATGGCACCTGAGCCCATCTTAACGGCGTACTTCATAAATCCCTCACATCAGTCTGTGTGTCTACATGCGTATCCCTCCTATCGTTCCTAGACAACGGCTAGGTATAAACGTTACAGGGGCAAAGGACAAACATGCAACAGGAGAATTGCTGAACACGTCATTTTCTATGAGGTCGGTGTCGTATCAAAGGAAAAATATGCAATTAGTTTTTCCCAGCACTTCTTGGTTCTTTCATCCCTACATGAGAGAGGTCCAGTTTTTACAATACATTACAAACTTTTACAGAACCACTCCTGTGTGTTCGTGTACGAGATGTGTCTATGGAGTGATATGGACACTTGATGGTCTCCATGGACTCAATTGTGCCCGTTACTACGTGCATTAGCTTGTTCGACTCACCGACTGACGCCTTCTGCGAACATGTAGGTTCCGGCCATACTGAACTGTATAGGCAATGAGGCTATAAATACATTCATAACACTTCTGTGTCAAGAACATAAGCAACACTGATCGATATCTGTGTGAGGTGGGTTTTACTTTTCAGTTATCAGCTCTCAGGAAAGGATGGAAACAAACTTCAGGACTCCTGGCCACGCCAACGCAAACGGGGGGAGGGGGGGCTCTCTCCCGTAGAAATGGATTAACATTTTGAAGCCTGAAATTCATCGAATAATATTTAAAAATTAACTTCCTACCCCAAAGTCGGCGGTAGTCGGATCCCTTCCTCTCGTCGAAGAGGAGGCACAATTTCGAAACACGTAACAGGTCTTGGAACGAACAAGAAATACGGCCATGGGTCTCGACGGAGCCCAAAATCAAGATCGACTTTGGTGGCGAAACGCAGTAGCAAATTATAGCTCCGTCCCACAGAAGGGATAGCTCAGTCGGTACGGTGACGGACTATGGGCCGGAAGGCCGAGGTTTCGTTTCGATTCCCGGCAGCGGTAAGAGATATTCTGTTCTCCACAGCGTCCGTACAGGTTCCAGGGCCCAACCAGCCTCCTACACAATCGGTACAAGTGCCTCTTTCCATGGGGGTTAATGCGGTCGGGGGGTGAAGACGGCCTCTCACATCTCGCGTCGAGGTCCAGAATGGTTGAGCTAAACCTCCACTCCCCCACACGTCTTCGCTGCGCAGTGTTTTTAATTAATTATGCATGGGGACAACTTTGCCCTTTTCACCTCTACCTTCCTACCCAACAGAAAAAGCACAGCGTCATCACTACAAAGGCCATTCAGTTAACGCTCTTACGGAAAACTATTGCTGTTTATGCCGGTCACGGTCGCTGAGCATTCTAAGTCATGTACTATCTTCGCTCACTTGGAAGCCGGGATCGTGGGTTCGAATCCCACACAAAGCATGAATGTTTGGTGTACGTATGCGTTTATTCTGTGTTTAGGTAGAGGCCTTGCGACTAGCTGATCACCCGTCCAAGGAGTCCGACAGTCTTTAAAAATGATCAATGAAACTGTGAAATCAGCCCTGTGCTCCAAAATGAGAGCATGCTATAATGGTTAAGCCATTTTCCACTGTCGTGTGAAATAACGCACTTGGTTTGATTGTACTGTATTCTGAATATAGGAGCGATTTCTAGCGAAACTATCAGAAGACAGTCTTGCTGATATCGCTGCATCGGAGCGCCATTTTATCAGGTCGATGACCGTGTGAAGGCCGTCACTTACAACGCTTATATCTGTACGTCTCATTGGATATCGACAGTATCAGTGTCGAAGCAGCCTTAATGCCGAACAGACACCGGCCAGTTCTTTCCCTGCCATGCTGTCAGCTGAGAATAGCCTTCAGGATCCAAAACTCGGAGTCCATCGAACAAATTACAGTCTTCGTGACAAATAACTTTACCAATTGCTGCAGTGTCCTTAAAATCCCAGAAACCACTAACTAATAATTCATAATAATCACGTTTATTCAGTTAGCTGGGTAGTCTTAACACAAGAAAAACTGAGATCGTAGGTTCGAATCCCTACAGAGAGAATGCCCATATTCCCTTCGTTTTCCTATACAGGTTGAAGCTTTAGGATGGGCCGGTAAGTCCCAGCGAATGCCCAACAGATTAAATAAAACAATAACAAGTTCCCGGAATAATCGTCTACTTTCATGACACGGACTGCACAGTAAACGAAGAATTTGGGAAGCCACACAGAAAGCAAGGTGATTTTACAAGCCTCATAAGTATAAAAAATTAGGTGGAGATGCAGAGACAGTAAGTGATCTCATAAACCTCCCTTTTTTTTTAATAAGGCAAGAACGCTAAGAACTGCTGGATACGTCTGATGAATTTAATTATTTTTGATTCGCCGATGTTGAATGACGACATAAGTAGCTTAGGTAGTACTGTGTACACTGGCGATGCGCTTAGCAAATAATGAATTGGAAAGGATAGGGAAGGAACTGATCATGACCTAATTTGAGGACTGAGTAACGCCACAGTTCAAGCGGTTAGGGTTGACACCTAGGTCTGGTCAAGTGGGATATGTGGTGGACAAAGTGGCGCTGGGGCGGGTTTTCTCCGAATACTTCGGTTTCCCCTACCAATCTTCATTCCACCAAATTCTCCGTTATGATAATCACCCGGGGCAGGTACAATAGGCCAATCAGTGGCCGCCGTGCCGAGTGGGCCAGGTTGGACTCCACCCCCACTGTGAGTTTTTTTTTACGCTATGAGAATCTGTCAGGACAGCCGGTCTCTGGACAGAGCTTTGAACTCTGAACTCCCAAAGCAAGAATGCTACTTCTGTGTTCAGTAAGCGTGAGTGAGGAAGAATATAAAACGCCAGACGAGGGGGGGGGGAAATATGGGGTGTAAATGGAGAGTGTGCAAACAATGTTCTTAATTACTCAAACGCCAAAATGAAATTCGATAACGATTATCAGACGGGCAGGCAACGTGAAATATGTTACGTACACACGTGCCAAACCCATGACCTGGCCGATATTTTCTCCCTTATCCCAAATAACAGACAGAAAGGGAAACCACAGGAAACATCATAGCACAGTTATGCAGAAACGAACTCCGTGAGCCCCTCATCCAGATCGGATGTACGGCAATGTTATTATAAAAGAAACTTAATCATAAAATATATGGATAGCAGGAAGATATTCGTTGTCTTCTCTCCAATAAAAACCTGGTGTCTGATTCACTTCGTGGGGTGGTGAAGATGGAAACTACAGAACCCTCAACATCCCTAAATCATGCAGTCATTTCCCATTGTTGCTATCTAACTCCCGATATTAATTGTCGTTAAATACCTTAAGAGATGTTTGAATCCAACATGACAGACATATAACCTTCTTTCATAGCGCTGTTCCTGGCGCTCAGACCGTCAGGCAGCAGGCGATGGCGAAGTCAGTTGGATGCTTCACACAGAGTACGTCATAAACATGTCGGAATAAAGAGATGAAGATCCTACGGCACACGAAAGAATTCCTCACAAGAAATTACACACCTGAATTTGAACGTATAATATATGGCTACTTCCTCTTTAGGAGATGAGCTTATTTCTTCTTGACACGCAATTCATGTTTCTAACGTCGCAGGTTTATTTACGGGAATCCACGTTTAATTAAGGATTCCTTGACATCTGTATGATGCCTATAAATGTCCAGGATGTTTGCAGAATATTACATCACACCAAGCACTAATTAAATGGACAAAGACGCAAGCTCACATTGCACTTCATCACTAGATATCAATACTACGGAATTTGTACCTTTTCAGACATGATCGCCTTGTGTACTGTGACTGAACACCATAAAATATTTCTTTGGCTCGCGTGAAATACTCGTAACGGAATGAAACGTGACTTTCCGAAATCTGCCCGACACGTCAGTTATATGTTAAAATTTTAATGATGGAAATGTGACACATGGGTTCTAAGTGTGCCGGTTGATATCACACATTTCGATTTTTGCGATTCACGAATCTTTACAACCGAGGCCCAGTCACCACACCATTGTGATTTTACACAGATTACGTTACAACAGCGACTGCGTACTTATCTTACCTTACTTGTACGAGAAATCCACTGTCGCACTATTCCCACTACGAATGGAGTAAAAACCATGATACACATCGGATAAAGAGACGACGAAACGTAGAGAAATAATCAATATAGTAGTAGTACGTTCATCAGCCAACAGAGTACGCCAGCGCTCGAAGAACATCCCACAAGGGAGAAAACAAGAACCACAGTTCTGCGTATTATACAAATCTATATGCCTGTATCGGAAAATTTTATACAGTTCTTTACACCCGTTTTGGGGCATTACACTACACATAACAAAGTTAAGATCGTTATTTTTACAGCACAAAATAAGGGGCGTGGCGATGGTAACACTAATGGGATTCAAATAGTCTCTAGAAATTCCGCAGCTGGCGGTAGCGTATGCGATGTTACTGCTCCCTGGACGGAACGTACTACAAGTTCGTAATGATACAGCGCCACCCCATTCAAAATACACCGAGGAATAAACTAGACTATGGAATAAGGACAATTATTTTTTCGCTTTTAGTACTCGTTGCGTTCTACTCTGAACGATGAATTAATTTCTGCAACTAAAATTAATTATAATTTGAAATCTCATTCATAACTGACCGCCAACGCATGATAATGACAGGGAAACAATTAATATATAGTTGTTGCTTCATTTGTCTCCAGCTCTGTTATTTCTAGATACCAAAGGTAAGAAGTCGTCGTGTGCAGAATGCGTCCAGGAACACACATATTTTCCAACGAATTAACGAAAGAAATCAACGTCGATTCTACGTCGATACAAAACCTTTTCTATATGATAAAATACCCAAAATGTTTAGAGTCTCGATTTGCTTTTTAATTTCTGGGGCTAAAATACTTATCTCTGTGTTTCCAATACATTCTTTGGCATCTACAAATTCTACATAAAACATTTTCTGGCAGTTCACAGATCCCGATGGCTGGTCCATTCTTAGGTTATTTAACTGCACCGTGTTGCCTACAGAACTCTTATTAACTTTCAGTACACACCGACATGAACTTACTTCAAAATCACAAAAATTGGTTGAGTTATAAGAGACTATAGCAATTTCTATCTTCGTCTATTGGTAGCGATGATGCACCAGGGTGACATAAATCCTACCTCACGAAACGTTTTCGTGTGTACCTAGACATGAGCCCAGAGGTTTCACGCGAACATACTGCGAGATGTTTTGTGGCCGCATTCGAATGAATGCGTTTTCTAGAATCCGTGATGTATGTTTCAACAACAGCACAAGGCAGTGTATGACTACAGGCGCACTCCACACTAAGCCGAGGTCCTGAAGGCCACTGCCTTCATGAACGCGGCGTTATGTCCGAGAACACGACACTCCAGATCTTCATGGTGATGAGGATTCACGTTGTGGTCTTCGGAGTAATAACACTGTGTAGTCTGGTTGGGGGGTGGGGCGATCAGCGTTTCGGAGGAACACACTGCCTCCATATTCAGGGTAGAAGAGAATCAAGCTGGTAAACTGTCAGGTTATATAGGAAAAAAGTCCAGAAGCTTCTGCAATGACGCAGACACCAATTTGCGGATTTCCTTCCCACCTATCACCATTCTCTAGATTACTGCTCCTTCACGCAATGCCGACACATTAACTACAGACAATGCGACAGGAGCAACAGTTCTACGCTTGTGCTACTGGGTATTCGGCAAAATCACGAAAGCTAAACGTGACTGGGGGTAGGTAGTGTGATGAGGTGGGCGAGTCATGAAGGAAGGAAACCAAAAATTCTCGTTCTCCTAAGAAGGCATCTACATGATCTGCCTAGGCTAGTAGCTTAGCGTCACAGCACAAAAGGTACTATGGACATAGGTCTATTTACTAATAAACATATCCCGTCTGCCCCCCCTATCAGCACACCCTAAACGCTTCAACTATTAACGCATGTTGCGGGAGAAGCCTTCTTCGGAAATGAAAGTAGCTATTCAACACGTCCTCCTCTGAAGCTGTTCTTTCAGGGTCTACGGTTCGCATGGAACCTCGTCTGTTCCCCCACATCCCCGCATCTGATCCCTCCTACCCTCCATGATATCATCTCCCCAACCTTTCGTCTATAATGTGTCATTTTCGCCTCCACCTGGAAGATGGAAGCAGCTGGTAGCCACCTTACAGACAACACGGTGTCACAACTCTAAAGCACACGTTAGAAGTGATCTACCACGAATATGGAAGCAGTACATTCATCCGAGACTACCACACCCAGTGTCATAGCCCGCACGACCAGATAAAAGTGACCTAACCTAATAATTTTCTCTCCTCTTGCTCCAACTTTGGAGCAGAGGGCTGATTTCTCAGTTTCATTATCAGTTTACAGACGGTATGACTCCTTGGACGGGTGATCAGCTCGCTGCAAGGCATCTACCTAAACAGAGGGCGTCTCAAACACAGAATAAACGCACAAACACAACAAACATCCATGCCTTGTGTGGGATTCGAACCCACAATCCCGGCTTCCGAGCAAGCGAAGACAGTTCATGCCTTTGACCGCTGTGCTACCGTGACCGGCTGACCTAATAATGGAATTGGTATACTCCTCTGAAACGTAGGGACCCACCTTCCAAACCACAGAGGTGTAACCCAGAAGACCGCGATATGCACATACCACAGCAGCTACAGAAAGATAAGCTTTCAAACTGCAAGCCGGCATCCATGTCAGTTGAAGCGGTCCACTAGACGCCGAGTTCACAATGTCTCTCGCCGCCACTCTCACAGCAGCGAGAGGCTCCACAGCCCACGCGGCAGGCCTCTGTCGAGTGATACGCACACTACCACCGTCGGAACAGCCCCCACCACCCACGCTTCCACGGCGCCTCACTTCGCATGTAATATTCTGAATATCACCACGGACCCTCGCGGGAAGGGAACACGCACAATCGACCCCAATAAGGGTGGAAAAAATGTATATACTGAATTTCAGGAGCAAGCAACGGCAGCTAAGATTTAATCTCTTTCCGCCGCCCTAAAGGACTTCCCCCATACGCTGGCCAACAGCACACGTCTGCATAAACTGAGCCGCACCCCTTCATAACTTGGACTGGCGCTTCGAATACTTCATAAGCTACTTGTGTCAATACCCCACTTAGCGGCGGCAGGAAACGCGACTGGGGAGGCGGCAACCATGTCTTAGCTTACGAAGTAGCTTAAAAGACTGCTGAATAATGAAGCTAAACACTACAACTTCAGGTTCTCACACCGGTGGTTATGTAGAGTCCCGTCTTCGGGAGAGGCACGCAGTAGCGTAGTTGTTTGATACACTATACTACAAACCGGGGGTCGCGGGTTCGACTGTCTGTGAGGTCCCTAATTTTTCCATTGACCTAATCTTTTCAACAGCACTATGGCCCTGGGGTCCACTCAGCCCCTAACAGAAACGAATAGCAACCATCTTCCTGGGGATAACAAGTTTCCGACGCGCAAGGCTGACCTCATCGCCATCTGTATGCCAACTGTCTAGAAAATGTGGGAGCCTTGAAGTCTCACAACCTTATGGGCGTCCAGGGCCTGTTACACGGATAGCTTTGCTTTATAGCCTTTTACCCTCCTTCCGAGATATAACGCCGTATAAATCGTTGAAAGTCAAGATACGTTTCGGAGGAACAGATAGCCTCCATCATCAGGGTCGAAGAATAACCCAAGCAAGAAACCAGCATGAAGCAGGTACTAAACAGACCTTCTTGCATTTAACACCGTGTAGCCCGTTGAAAGTCAACAGTAGAGTTCTGTTTGCTACTTGCTTCATGCTGGTTTCTTGTCTGGCTTACTCTTCGACCCTGAAGATGGAGACACGTTCCTCTGAAACGTCGACTGTCTTTCAATGGACCACTTGAAGTTATATCCCAGAAGAGTGGACTAGATAGAACGAATGCTTAAAAATTATAATAATTTCTTAAGTGTACATTATGCTTATAAGTTTCAAGGACAGACAGAAGAACAATATTAATGTTCTATGGGAAATATTTTGGGGCTCTTCAACACGAAATATACTGCACAGTTTAACACATACAAAGAGACACTTTTCGGACAAACTGACAGTACAGTCAACTTTAATACGAAAAGAGAGACTGCAGGAATGTTCACCTGTTTCTACGTCAGCTGAGTATAGGCATAAACTGTGCTGCAGCCACTCTTCGTAAACATCGTGAAATTTATCGACCTGCACTCAAATGAAACAAGGAAGCCACTGTTTAAGGCTGAGACAGGTGTGTTTCCTTATTAGCCTAATTAAGAACAGCCCCTCCGCGTTCTGTACACACCAACAGATGCCAGCAGTGTCCGCTACTTCTGGCACTATAAATCTCCAGGTTCGGGAGGACTGATTCGCTTTTACGTCATGAATTACAGAGATCATAGACTGTTTAATGCCATGAGAAAACCAAGTGAGTAGCGTTGGATAAGTGTCTGATTGTGGCCAGCAAGGCTATGACACCATGCAGTTTGGTAGGTTGTTACCAAAATTTCGAAGGAGCCAGACTACACGGTGTCATAACCCAGACGATCACAACCTAAGTAATACAAATATGTTTCTAGACATTATCCGTCGTCCTGTTTATATTTCAAAACACAACGTTTCGCAGACTGGAGCCTATCTCCGGAGATAGGGACTAGCTCTATTCAAAACACGTTTCGCAGACTGGAGCCTATCTCCGGAGATAGGAAATAGCTCTATTCAAAACACAACGTTTCGCAGACTGGATCCTATCTCCGAAGATAGGGACTAGCTCTATTCAAAACACAACGTTTCGCAGACTGGATCCTATCTCCGAAGATAGGGACTAGCTCTATTCAAAACACAACGTTTCGCAGACTGGAGCCTATCTCCGGAGATAGGGGCTAGCTCTATTCAAAACACGTTTCGCAGACTGGAGCCTATCTCCGGAGATAGGGGCTAGCTCTATTCAAAACACGTTTCGCAGACTGGAGCCTATCTCCGGAGATAGGGGCTAGCTCTATTCAAAACACGTTTCGCAGACTGGAGCCTATCTCCGGAGATAGGGGCTAGCTCTATTCAAAACACGTTTCGCAGACTGGAGCCTATCTCCGGAGATAGGGGCTAGCTCTATTCAAAACACGTTTCGCAGACTGGAGCCTATCTCCGGAGATAGGGGCTAGCTCTATTCAAAACACGTTTCGCAGACTGGAGCCTATCTCCGGAGATAGGGGCTAGCTCTATTCAAAACACGTTTCGCAGACTGGAGCCTATCTCCGGAGATAGGGACCAGTTCTATCGATTGGGCCCAACTGAGTAGGTTTTACCTCAAGACGGAGACAGAATTCAGTCTCCGAAACGTTGTCTTGAAATATAAACAGGACGGTTTTTAGATAAAGACAAGACAATGGCTAATGTCCAGAAACATAATATTTGTATCAATGTACGTACCATCGTCACAAACTTTTAGATCATATTTACAACCCAAATATATGATTCTGAAGAAGAGAGCAGCTGGCCGTTTCTAATTCCTATTCTGGGGTTAGGAAGCAAATATTTTATGGAACCCGAAGGTTCATTACCGTGTTCACAAGAGTCCTCCACTGGTCCCTATCCTGAGCCAGATCAATCCAATCCATACCATCCCATTCTATCTTTCTAAGATCAATTTTAATACTGTCCACCCACCTACGTCTTGGTCTTCCAAGTGGTCTCTTTCCTTCTGGTTTTCCATATAAACGTTAACAAACGTGGCATTTCGTCAATTAAATTGGAATAGTTAAAACACTTCACGAATGTCTCAACGAGGGCACTCATACCCGTTTCCTTGCGTTCTACTTTTCTGCATTTCCTCCTTGTTTCGACTGCTACGTGGTGTGAGACGTCGAGGCTCCCACATTTTCGAGACAATCGGCTCACAGATGGAGGGCAGCCTTACGCGCCAGCAGCCCTTTACCGCCAGGAAGATTGCTGATACTCATTTCTTTTAGTGACTGAGTCGATCCCAGGGCCATGGTGCGGCTGGAAGGATTAAGCGAATTAAAAAATCCAATGACCTCATCAGGACTCATGGGCACGCGGTAGCGTAGTTGTTTGAGGCACTATGCTACAGCCGGCATGTCGCGCTTGAAGTTCAATTGACCTAATCCTTCCAGCCGCAGTATGGCCCTGGGATCGACTCAGTCGGTAACAGAAATGAGTACCAGGAATCTTCCTGGGGGTAAAAGTGTGGCCGGCTGACAACCTCACCGCCATCTGTGAGCGGAGTCTAGAAAATGTAGCTCGACCCCAGGGTCATAGTGCGGCTGGAAGGATTAGGTCAACTGAAAAATCCAATAACCTCATCGGGACTTGAACCCGCGACCTTCCGGCTTCTAGCATAGTGACCCCTCTGACGATGGTGTATAGTCCAAAAACCCAGTAATTCGCGAGATCACAGTTTAGCATCTTCCAATACTGCTGCCTGCATTCTCAGAAAATATCCCGTTACAGAAATTGGATATTGGCCATTAAGTGTCGTGTTGCCTGACGATCGGCGTTTGTTACTCTGTGAATCGATCATTGGAATGGAGTTCGCTTCCGGGGCAATCAGCTCAGGCGGCATGCCAGATCATCATCATCATCACTACTCGCGACATCTGTGTACACTTAATGGCATCAGAATTAAAGCTTTCACTGTCACGTACTGCCATTTCCGATCTGTTAAAACCCTGCTACGTACAGGAAACAGCAGTCCCAACTTCCGGAACTCTTCTGATTAACTGTCCTCCTGAGTAGGGCCACTGTGCACAAGTGAAGTTACTGTCACGTGTCACAGTGACTAAGACGCGGGTTGGATTGGTGAATTTGATGTAGTTCATCCTGGTCCGTCACACTAGCAATATTATAAAAAGGTTATCAACTCCGTCCGGTTTGATTGATTTCTTTCTTTTTCCCATTTTAATCTTTCAACCTTGACATGTTTCGGTTTGAGAGACCATGTCGTGAAGATAGTCTCTCAGACCGAAACATGTCAAGAATGAAAGATTAAAAAGGAGAAAAAACATTTATCAATCAAACTGGACGCACTTGATAACTTTTCATAATTGGATTGGTGAATCGGTTTATTGGATCTTCACCAGTTGTAACTACAAATAATTGTAGCACTTTCAAGATTACTGTAATTATAACGCATTACGTCAAGTCTTCACAGGGCTTCTATTCACTTCCCTTATAAGCACTATGCACTAGTCTCTCAGTCTCTCTGCACTAGTCTTCACACGTGTATAATACGGGGACTGTAACAGTCTCCCTGAATCACACACTCCAAGCACTACACATGAACAGAGCCTTACAATCACACTTCTCAGGCTGACTTCTTAGTCCTCTTCTATGAAGAACTCAGAACTCTGTCACTCACTGCCTTGGTTCAAATTCACATTGCGGTCGGTCAGTCAGTCAGTAAGTCGTGGTGTCGNCGGCCCTTGCCAGCGCAGACTTTCTCGGATCCGAGAGTCCCTTGGGACTCGCGACCATATTTTACTGTTTGAGATTTGAGCTTTCCTTTTCGTTGCCTCCTATGACTCGCAGGGTCACGGTGGAGGTATTCCACCACGCTTCCACACTTGGGGGGGGGGAATGCCTTGGTTAAAATTAAAGTCAAAGTCAAAGTTACTTTACGACAGGCGGTTTACCGCCAATCATTTCGTCTTGGCGTCAGGCCCCTGGAGGCCCACAACCAGATATTTTTGCAACTGAACTCTTGCTGTAATAGTCCTTATGTAACATCCTCTCTGACGAGAAGATGGGTCTCTGTCTTATGAATAAGCTTGGACTTTCGTCAAGGGTACATTTCTCACATATTACATGTTATTGAAAATTCTTCGTTTGGCATTACATACAAGTCCTCTATCAGCACAGGATTCACATAGCACTTCATGCCTAACTTATATATCTCATGTTACAATGGCTCTGGGAGCCTTCACAACTCCAGGTCACTGGGTTTGGATCCTCCTCATACAACTTCGGCAAGAACCGCACAGTAAACAGTAAAATCTGGCCTTCCAGATTGGTGGAGTCTCGAATCTGAGACAGTAAAATGTGGTCATGATCCCGCGGGACTCAAACCGAGAATGACTGCGCTTGTGAAGACCAGCAGAAATTGTAAACGACCAATCCTCCAGTCAGAGAGGATGTCACATAAGGTCTATAACCGCAATAGTTCAGTTGAAAAAAAAAAAGACAACTTGTCGTGGGTCTCAAGGGATTGGCGCAAAGATGAAATAATTGGCGGTAAATCGACAGTCGTAAGTGACTCAGGCTCTGAGTACAGTGCAAAAAGAACTTTCAATCACATGCTACATGTCCGAACCGCCTCTGTGGTCTAGTGGCCAGAGTACCTGGCTACAGATCCAGTGGTCCACTTAGCCTCGTGAGGATAACTGACGAGATACGTGAATGGAAAAGTAGCGGCTCCGGTCTAGAAAACCGAAATTAACGGCTGTGGGGATTGGTTGCGCTGACCACGCGACACCCTCTATTCTTAAAAGTTGCCACTAACTTCGCAGACAAGCAGCGGTCTCTCGNTCGAATCTGAGACAGTAAAATGTGGTCATGATCCCGCGGGACTCAAACCGAGAATGACTGCGCTTGTGAAGACCAGCAGAAATTGTAAACGACCAATCCTCCAGTCAGAGAGGATGTGACATAAGGACTATGACCGCAAGGGTTCAGTTAAAAAAAAATATCTCTGTNTAACGGCTGTGGGGATTGGTTGCGCTGACCACGCGACACCCTCTATTCTTAAAAGTTGCCACTAACTTCGCAGACAAGCAGCGGTCTCTCGGTAGAGATCGCTTGTGGACTAAAACCACGGAGTTTGTTTTTTTTATGTCCGATACGTCCGCTTCACAAAAGGCCAAGCATATCCGTAAAAGACAACCTGATGTTCTCGTAAGGGGATGTGACATAAGGACTATGACCGCAAGGGTTCAGTTAAAAAAAAATATCTCTGTTCGTGAGTCTCAAAGGGCTTGGCGCCAAGACGAACTGATTGGCGGTACACCGCCAGGCGTACAGTAACTCTGACTCGACTTTTTTTGTTTAGCTCAGCTGCATAAAAGTATTAACATGGTGAGCCATGAGCGAGTAGAGAAGCTAGCTCACTTTTCGGGTAACAACATAAGTCATGAAGTACGAGAAGTGTTTTCTTTCGAACACTTCCATGTGTTCAGGAGCATAGTGCATTTCCTCACTCTGATTTACTGGCCGGGGGTTTGATAGTATCTCCATCCTCTCTGATAGCTCGCTTCGAGGGCCTGATCGATAGGAATCTAAACGTCAGACTTGTCTCGATTCTTAAAGAAAGACACGACAAGGAGGAAACCTCGTGCTCCAAAATGATTACCACAAAGTCACTGAGTCTCATGTGGGACGCAGTCAATAGCCGCCCACGTGGTCCCTGCATTCGGTATATGTTACTGTACTTCACCGAGCAGCAGCTATGAATGAGCCGGTATGCTGTACCCAGTAAGAGGAAAATGTTTGTGGACTGGACCGTCGCGGTTCGATTCCTGGCTGTGGCAAGAGAATTTTCTCTTCTCCACAGCGTCCACACCGGCTCCGGGTACCAGGGACCGGAGCGTGGAACTGACTACTCACCTCCATGTAGTGCAGAGATCAAGAATGGTTGATGTATACAGCTATTCCCCCAAACGTCTAGGGACAACTTTATAGTACAGGCCCATATACGAGTAGTGCATAACACTCCGGTGGATCCACTGGGTTTACATGGGGAATCTGCGATAAGAATAATACCTGTAACTAAAGGTGCACGCGTGGGAAAACATATCGTCCTGGTCAGCAAACTCTACCTGCTGGAAAAAACGCTGTGTTGACAGGAACGTAATAAATATTACCTCCAGCAAGGCAAGATTTTTCTCTTCTTCATAGCGCCCAGAGCGGCTCTGGGGCCCACCCAGCCCCCTCTCCAAAGGGTACAGTGGTGTTATCCCACCGGGGGTTAAGCGAGCGGGCGTGAAGCTGACCATTCACTTCCACCTAGTATCGAGGCCGAGAAAGGTGGAGCTATACCTCTACTCTACCATACGTCTTCATGGCACAGTGCTTAATTAATTAATTAATTAATTAAGCACAGAGACAATTTTACTTTTTTTTCCCCCTTGGCACTACAGCCCCAGTGGGCCTAGGCCTAGGCCTACCTCCATGAACTTCTCCGTTCACTTCGGTTTTTCTAGATGTTACACATTCGGTAGGACTCCTTGGGCGGGTGATCAGCTCGTCGCAAGGCTATACCTGTACACAAACACAGAAAAACGCACACACACAAATTAACATCCATGCCTTGAGTGGGATTCGAACCCACGATCCCGGCTTCCGAGCGAGCGAAGACAGTACATGCCTTAGACCGCTCGGCTACCGTGACCGGCAATTTTACCTCTTACCTACTTCAATATCAGCATTTCCGAGCCTCTTGTTCCAGAACCAAAGCACTGGCTTATAGAATGTTGGTGGAAATCTTATTTAAAACGATCAGTCAAATTCTGAGGAAATGATAAAATAAATTTGCTCTGGTTCATCCTGGTCCGTCGCACTAGCAACAGAAAGAGTACATAATATCCATAAGATATCTGCAGAGTCCTCTTCGCCAAACAACGGAACCACGCCGCGGTAGACACTCAACTTCCTTTAAAGAGAGGCAGTATAAAGGGCACGAACCAAATTGGTTCTAGAATTTAGCAAACTTTTTAAACATCACTTGTAAATAAATAAACTATAATAATTTATAAATATGTTAATAAATTCACGTACATCGTTGTAATTGTTAAAGGCTAAGATTTTATATTCATCACACTGTAATACTATGTATACATTGTATGTATGTATGTATTTATAATGGCCAATCACGGTGTAATCGTAGTTTCCGCATGTACTGATGTGTCCTTCTGAAGATGGTCGCTCCGACCAAAACATGTCAAGGATTAAAGATTACAAAGGAGAAAACATTTATCAATGACACTGGACGATGTTTATCTTTCATACTAGAGAAGACAACATTAAGATACTAGAAAGAAGAGGCACGAGATGTGGTTGAAACTGCCGGATTATTCTATCCATTTCCAGGCTTTGATATTAACGGTGTTTAGATCCATAATGCAGTACCGTCTTTTCTGTTGTTACAATGTTATTCCAGTTCTAAATACGAGTAACAAAGGATCGCACATCCCAC
This sequence comes from Cryptotermes secundus, assembly GCF_002891405.2. NCBI lineage: Eukaryota > Metazoa > Arthropoda > Insecta > Blattodea > Kalotermitidae > Cryptotermes > Cryptotermes secundus. The sequence continues at coordinate 1,021,754 of NW_019732856.1, read as the reverse complement.
GCTGATCACTGAAATGTATCCTGTCAGGAACGTAACCCTCATTTCTATATCGAATCTACAGAAAAACAAACATTTATTTTACGCGGTTTCTCTCTCCGACATGTAACAAGAACGCAAACGTCGCTGTCATGTAAAAACGACTACAAGGATGAATTTTTGACAAAAACGTGAATATGATTCGATTCTGAAGGCTTCTGCTTATGGTATATTGCACTCTGTGTTACAGAGCTTCTAAACTTTTCTATCGCCCAGTATTCTGAAAGAATATTTCTGCTCTTTCTAACAGACCCAACTAAGTAGGTGTCACCCCACCTTTTCACCTGAGGGAAGAAACAATTTCAGTTTCCGAAACGTTATATTCTTTCAAAATACGAGCCGATCATCAAAACCCAGGATTTCAGTTATGTGAAATGTACAGAGCTGCCGGTCGCAGTGGCCTCGTGGTCTAAGGAATGAATTGTCTTCGCTCGCTCGAACACTGGGATCGTGGGTTCGAATTCCACTCAAAGGCATGGATGTCTGTGTGTGTGTGTTTATTCCGTGTTTGTGTTGTTCTGTGTGTAGGTAGAGGCCTTGCGACGGGCTGCTCACTCGCCCAAGGAGTCCTACCGACTGTGTAAAAAAGATAGGAAACTGAAGAGGAGGCCAGGTCCCAACAAAGGGCTCTAGAGCCACTGAAGAATGTACGAATCAATGAAACGTAGAAGTGACTGCTGGTAGCCTGTTACTCATGAACGTGTCCGATAACACATCAGAGGAGTTATGTTGTACAGCTTTCTCAACATTCAACAGTGACGTCCAGTCATTGCGGTTTCTTGATCGCTTTGTCTTTCTTTACACATAAGCCTACCCTGTTTAATTCTTTGTATTGTGGCATGTACTCGTAGACCCGCTGCTAGGCAACAACAAGCAACTATACAACAGCCGTTGCTAGGTAGCGGCTCCCCCAACGAACACGTACGAAACAATTCCACGGCAACAAGAGGATACAACAATAATGGGATGTGGTGTTTTCTATGCGGTCCATGTCGCGATGTTACAAGCAGGACAAGTGAGGAGTAAGTAGGTCAGTGAACTGAAGAGTTGGTTGGTGAATGGGTGAGTTAGATAGAGAACTGCTGAAGTTCGGTCGTTGTGAGCTGTTGCTGTGAGAAGCTGGCAGTTGAGGCCGGGGACAGTTCGGGAACCCAGAGAAAGCGGACTGTCCGCCGTTGGAAGCCGCTGCCAAGCAACGGCTAGTGAAGACTGTAACAGACTGAAAAGACCTAGTATGTCCTATAGTGATTTGTGAAGCGTGTAGAACAGTGACAGTTGTATAATAGTTCAATAAATCCGATTACCAGTCCAAACCCCGTCTACAGTCACTCATACATATGACAGTATATTTATCTGAAATAACAATGAATATTAACATTCAATGCAACATTATTTGCATAACGTCTAATTTTATAAATGTTTCCATTTAATTCGTCAAAATCTTCAGTCACTAGGCAGAGCATACTGGCTCCATGCACTGTGACTGTGTAGTCTCTACATCCTGCCACGTAATTTTAGTGACTATAGACGGGGGTTAGATTGGCAATCGGATTTACCGCACACTTATACAACTCGTTATTACACGTCAAAAATCACTATAGGACACGCTAGGTCTTCCCAGTCTGTTGCAGTCTTCACTGGCCATCGGGTGGTAACGGCATCCAACGGTGGACGTTTCCCTTCTTCTAGTTTACCGAACCGTCCCCGTCCTCGGCTACCAGCTTCTCACAACAAGAGCTCACCACGACTGAAGCACAGCAGTCGTCTAACTCATCAGCTCACCAACCAACTCTCTCTACTAACTGAATGCAACTTCTAACTTGTCCTGCTTGTAACATCTCAGAACGGATCGCAGAGAAAACACCGTCCCTCTGTTGCTGTTTAAGGGCCGTTGCCTAGTTACGGCCGTTGTATAGTTGTTTATTTCGTAGTCGTTGCCTAGCAACGGGTCTACATGCCACAATATATTGCCTCATAACTACAGCCCTCATATGAATGGCATGATTTACACATATAGATGTGGAGACGTGAAACATTAAATTACATGGTAACACAACTCGATTAGCGAACTCACCTGATTGGTCGGTTCCCGGAGGCCCACGGGATTTTCCATCCGCTCCCCACTCCTCTTCTGCAACAAAACAAACATCCGTCAGTGCTAACGGGCGATAAATTAATTAACAATAGCAGCGCTAACTGACGGCAGTGGGAGAACATCGCCCCCGGAAAATGCCATCCCATACTGTTCGTAATAATTATATATAATCACCAAAGTCCGTTTGTCTCGTCTGTTATCACTCAGTTTCTCCCAAACTCTATGCCGCAAAAAAAAATGGTAAAGATCAAAGATGTCCCGCTTGGAGACGGAAGCCCGTCTCGAGACCGGATATCATGTATGACATGTTTCGTGGTTTTACTCAGTCCTTACAAATATTACCAAGGTGATACCTCAATTATACGACAGATCCGGCTCGTATCCTTTCCAAATCTGAGAGCGTCGTTAAAAATATACCGTTAAATAAACTGTCACAAAGGAGGTGGTGCAACGGCATTACTCTAGAACATTATTAGGAAGAATCAGGGTTCGAATCTAAGTCAGGTCATCGGTCATCCTTGTACAAGTTTCATATCGTTTCACTTTACATTTCCAGGTGAATGTCGGGACATTACATTCAAATTTGCTACTACCGTCGCCTTCAAACAGTTAAACTACGATAAAAAATAATGAAAGAATACGAAGATCTTACAAAGTAAAGCTCTCTCGTTACTTTTCGCTTGCATTATCAGTGATGAGAACCCTACGAAGCTTTGGGGCGGAAACCTGAAAGTAAATAAACCAAAACGAAGACATACGCGTAGATGAGAGGAAAATATTAAAATGGATCTACATGCTTCTCGAGGATGCGGACTGAACTGATGTGGTTCAGAATAGAGATAAGTGGCGAGCTCTCGTGAACACGATACTGAATCTACGAGCTCCATAAAATGCTGGGACTAGCTGATCAAGCATTAACTTCTCAAGCAAGGTCAGCTACATGGAGTTAGTTACAAAGCTTGTCGCCATCATGTCTGACCTAACAATGACAATCCTTCAGGCAACAGGCAGGGGTCAGGGCAAAACGCGAGGCGTCAAAATGACGGTCGCATAAAAACCACTTATCCAGTTAAAACAGTGGTTACAATGTGTACCACCTGATGTACCGTTAGGAACCTCTGAATTTTACACTGTGTACGCTGGGGAACAGGAGATTATAAAAATTAACGATTGTTTCCCTAACAGCATTAGCCGACTGATCTTTGTAATGAGACACTGTGTGTTTTCTGTGAAGTAGGAAATCGAAAGTTTAAGTCACACAAACTTCAGGCTTCAGCAGTTATGAAGGAAATATATGCCTTATTGGTACGCACATCATGATGTTTTCTTGTCAGTTCGCCCTCGGGATTGGTGTTGAGTGGTCTGAAGGCTCCCAGAGCCGACAAACATTCAAATATGGCCATGATCCCCGTGGGACTCAGAGCTAACATTCACTGTGTTGGCGAAGATCAGCACCAATTTGCTGGACTGATCAGACAAACGAGAAGAGTTGCATGACTCCTAGAGTAGTAATATATGATCATGAGTCCCGTGGTACTTCAAACCAAGAATGACTGTGCTGACGAGGTCAGCAACTTACCCGACCGATACACAGACACACAGACCTACAGAAAATAACAAGAGCTAAGAGTCGTGAAACAGAAAAACATGGTCATGAATACCGAGAGGTCCGAAACCAAGAACCATGAGTTGTCGAGTAGTAGTCAGACCCCCTCCTCTAGTCGAAGAGGCCTCAGATTGAAATATGTAAGAATATTCGTTCATGAGTCCCGGCGGGAACGGAAACCAAGAACAACTGTACTGGCGAGGCCCGCAGCAAATCTTCGCCCGATGTTCACACACGCATCTACTGGAACTACCCCGTCAGCGACTAAATTCCTCAGCCAATGAAAGTGACGTATATTGGAATTACTTTTCATCGGAAATTTCTCTGGAATGAACAAAAACACAACACAGCCCAACACAGCTCTGGGGTCCGCCCTGCTTCTTATCCAATGGGTACCGGGTGGGGGGTTCTTTTCCCGGGGATAAAGCGACAGGGACGTGAAGCTGACCACTCACCTCCAGCTGGTGCCGAGATCAAGAAAATGTGGAACTATACATCCACTGCCCCATACGCAATCAACGTGTAGTACTTCAATAATTCAGCACAGGGACAACTTTACTTTTTTACTAATGTTCTTACATGCAAATTTCTTAGTTTTAAATGGAATGAATACCACAAGTTCCTAGCCACAGATATGTATGAAGAATGGAGATTCATTCTAAAGATCTAATGAGACAGCTGTGTGTGAAACCTGTGAATAATAACTCTGCTAACATGCAGACAGAATTACGAGCCACACTACTGCCACGATATAAGGAAAGGGAACTGTAATACGGACGTGAACAAAGCGCAGCTTGAGTACATAAGAATGGACGTGGGGAAAACGGAAGAATAAAAGGCATGGAAATAAAAACAAATATATGACGAAAGAATATACCGCAATTATACAACAATTTAATCGAAGAAAGCAGTCTTCTTGGATTTGGCACCGTGTATATGGGGTGTTAACCGACGTTTCGGAGGAACTTATCGCCTCCATCTTCAGGGCAGAAGAAAAAATATAAGAAATNGAAGATGGAGGCGATACGTTCCTCCGAAACGTCGGTTAACACCACATATACATGGTGCCAAATCCCAGAAAACTGCTTTCTTCATAGTCACAGTCGTGAAAGCCTCAAATCTTACAAAAAATTTAATTATTTACGTTAGTCCGACTATAATGCCCCACGGTAGTTTAACTGACAACTGTGGCTTGTATGCCGACAATTCGCGCTCTCTGTTCTAGAGCGGTACTTTTCGCTTTGTGTATCAGGCTGATTCCCGACTTTACGTCACTACAACACATTTCACTTTATCGAATGAGATGTCGACGGCCGTTAGTGAACCAAAAGGGGATTTTCTTGAACTACCAAGTACCTACTCGGGGAAGTTACGTACCAATAACTATTACATCATGAGTTTTCCGTTGCTATCACCACCCCGTTAATAAATGTTTAAGGCTAGTTTACTATTTAATAAGATAAACGTAACAGGCAACCGGGCTGATCGATAAGGCCCAAAGTTCCCTCAACTGTACAACTGCTCATGTAAAATGTATTCAGAACCTGTTGGTTCAGTCTGCGCAGGTTGCCTCGGCGGTAATGCTCATGACTTCCAGTCGAGAACACCAAGCACCTGAGTGATGTCTTCGCTGGGCGGCTGCGACCTATCCCACGCTCCGCAGTCACAGCAGCTGATGAGTGAGAAAAGAAACTGGAAACTGCAAAGCATCCCCAACTTTCGAGAAACGTAACCGATTAAGCACGCTGAGGAAAATTATGTTTGATTAGTTGCTCAGGTCATCTCGTGCGACTTAATGCGTGATTTTAATTTTTATTTCGTGCACTTATCTTCTGCAATATCAGATAATAACATAATTATGACGACCATAAGGAAAACACTGGAATGTTAATTACTTTTATCAATTTTAATTAAGGTGAATTTATTTTAATCAAGAAATATCACGTTCACACGCGATACGAAATTTTGACATACAGTGCAACAATTTTAGCAAGACAGGAGACACCCGATGATGGCCGTATAAGGCAGAAATACGTAGTGTGAAGGAAGGGGGACTAGATAGTAAGCTGTATTTAAGACGGAAATATATGTGTGAAATAAATTATATATTAATGCAACAGGATCCTTAAAAACAACATTAGGAAAAGAAAACATTGGGTACATCCGTTCTTCTGCAATAATTTACACTCAGGTGCTTATACTCTTTCGAAAGAACTTAACCTGGATCCCAGACTCATGAGAAATTCTTTCCCAAGCAAAATATACTTTGTCCAGCCTAGCATAGTCTGCGTGGCGTTTGTCATATATACCAGGCTCTTGCACAATTAACTGCACAAAAACAAAATTAGCACCTTCATCAAACTTTCGTGCCATCTGAAGAAGCAAATGGATCACAGCAGTGCGTTAAAACTAGGAAACTACACTGCAACGCAACTGCGAGAAGACTGACTTGTTCAGTTGCCTGGGAGTTGAGTTTCTTAGTCTCCCGCGAGCTGCACTGCATTCGCATTGCTGTTTCCTCAGTTTGGGCTGTTCAAGTCAGTTCCGCGCATTCAACTCAGTCTGATAACAATTCTCGGAAGATGAGGTTGCCAGTATTCTTAGTGTTCCCTCGCCCTTAGGACCGGAATCGTATCCAGCATATAAGAATTTCGACATATGATAACAAGGCCGAAGATTGCTGTACAGGGAGAAGACCAATGGCATATGATAGCAGGGCCGAAGATGGTTGTACAGGGAGAAAACCAATGGCATATGATATCAGGACCAAAAATGGCCGTATAAGGAGAAAGACAACTAAGTAGCAGGACACATACTTAACGAAGCCACTTCCAGTGATTTGGACGTACTTACTCCTCCGAACGACGGTATGCGTACAAACGAATTCACCATCTTACACTGTAACAACTTTCTTCATTTGCGTTTGACATTCCCAGCCCAACGGTTCTCAAACAAGCAGGCACGCCCCGTGGGGCACCGTGAGCGAGTGTAATCTTTCATCCATGCTCATCACTGCGCATGCCTCACTGCCATACAGCAAGACAGGTACAACCCTACAGGTGTACAATCTTTGCAGCGTGTCTCGTTTTGTTTTCCCGTACAGTGATCGGCTAAATGTTCCACAAACAGCCTGAATTTCTTTTTCTTTTTTAGTTTTCTGGTTTATATCCTGATCCACTTTGTACGTCACATCCTCGCCTCGGAATTTAAAGTGAATTCAGTGGCATTGTCATGATCACAGTTTGTGTTGAGATCGGATACTTTCCACGAAATGCAAATATTTTTGTCTTCCTTGCTGATATTTTCATGTTGTAATTTCTGCTAATTTCGTAAATTGGAACACTGCTCTTTGTAGTCTCTTTGAAATATTAAAACCAGTGGAGGGGGGCAGGAGGTCGCGTAGCTAGTTGAGGCACTATGTTACAAGCCGGAAGGTTGCAGGTTCGATTCCCGATAAGGTGGATTTTTTTCAGTTGACCTAATCAATCCAGCCGCACTATGGCCCTGGGGTAGACTCAGCCTCTAACAGAAATGAGTACCGGGAACCTTCCTGGGGGTAAAGGGCGGCCGGCGCGTAAGGCTGACAACCTTGCCGCCATCTATGAGCCGACTGTCTAGAAAATGTGGAAGCCTCGACGTCTCACATCCCTAAAGGCCTCCACGTCCTGTTGCAGGGATAGCTTTATTAAAACCAGGTCATCTGAAAGCATCAGTATACTTAATTACCTGTTCCCAACTTTAACCTCCACACTTGTACAATATCAACCAAATGTATGTTAAACAGTGCTGTGGAGTGGCTAATCACTGTTTTACTTCTCGGCTGAATTTAGTTTCTTGTGCTCGTCGTTCATTCACACCAATCACAATTTTCTTTGTCGAAATACAGATTTTGCGCTGCTTTTATCTCATGTGCTGGGCATCTTCTTCCATATAATATAGGCCTGCTCTATACCATGGGATGGGTTACCCGAACGAATGCTTCTTGAAGTCCAAAAAGCAAACGTTTGTGGAATCTTTGGAGAGAATTCTATAAATGACAACGGTCAACAATTAAAAGAGATTTTGCCTCTACAAAATACCTTGACAATTACAAAAATCATTTTTTTTTTCAAATCCGGCAGAAAAAGTAATTTTCTCTTTTGCTCAATTTAATTGCCACTTCCGTAAGCACTCGTCAGAACTCTTATCTAAAAAACGTAAGACATTATTCCTCCCCAAACAAAGGTAACAGTGCAGCATTTTCATTTTCAAATTTTCAATATTTTATTTACATTTTTGGCACGGAACGCAATGGACACAACTCTTGGGGCCAGGTTTTTCTACTCACCTGATTACCCACTTAGTTCTGAAACACAATTTACATTCCCTTACGGTAGTCACTGCTTTGCCTATACCGGTGGCCGCGCGGTCTAAGGCATGAACCGCCTTCGCTCGCTCGGACGCTGGGATCGTACGCTCCAGTCTCACTCGAGACATGGCTCTCTGCGTGTGTTTATTGTTTGTGTTCTCCTGTGTACAGGTAGCGGCCTTGCGACAGGCTGATCCCCCGACCAAGGAGTCCTACCGTGTATAGATTAAGAAACTGAAAAAGGAAGCCACGATTCAACAAAGGACTGTAGAGCCATAGCTATGTAGCAGTCATTAAGTTGAAAATAGCAGGCCGTATGAATAGAATGAAGGTAGGTAGTTAGTTAGTTAGTTATTAGAGAGGGTGGGTTTCCCCATGCACTTAGACCTGTAGTGGTCCATAGTGCTTCCCTCTATGATTTCTACCAGCCTCTATATCCTACCCGTATTGGTGCTTACCATCAGTCCCACCCAGCCAGCGAGACCGGCTCTCTACTGGCTGAGAAGTATCAATAATGCTTCCCCCATCTACCGGAGGTATTAGAGACTCCTGTCGGGCGGGAAACGTCCGCAATTTTTCTCAGTGACCTCCTTTGGAGGTATGAGGTTCTTTTACGTGCCGTAAAGCTACGACACGGGACCCACGGCTTAAAGTTCCCCTCGGAGGACTTGTTCCCTGAAATTTTTCCGCCCTTAAAAATTCGACGACCTCCGCCGGGTATTTGAACCCGCGTACTACGAGTCATGAGGTGGGAACATTACCTCTAGACTACGGAGGTCGCTTAGAATGAAGGTAACGTTCATCTCAATCTGATAATAGTCGCATCTTGTCTTTTCAACTCCTTTCAGACAGCTCTTTCCTTACTTAAATAACGTAAACACAATATTCTATTAAATTCCTTGCCTAAAACAGCAACATGGATTCGAATAGCAGCAGGACGCAAGCACAGAATCAGTAAGTGAAACTGATTACCGTGATGACAGCAGAGAAGCAAAACTTCTTAATCCTTTAAAGCGCCAATAGTTACTATATATATACCACCTACTGTAACGTCCAAGAACCCTATACATTACCCTCAAGGTGTATTTATGGAGCTGTATGATTCGCAAATAAAAAAAAAAGCAATTTGGGGGGGCGAGCCTTTTCTTTTCACCAGCACTTACAGGGTGATCTTTGTAATGGAAATTCAGTGTGTTCTCGAGATAGGAAACGATTTTCTAAATAATCCTATAAATCCTACTTAGGTGAACTTCAGACTTGAAAGCGTTAAACAGGGATGTTTTAATTGAGCAATTTAATACAGATAGACATTTTATTTATCTAAATTAAGAAGTTAAACACTTCCAGGGTCAACTGTTATATTGCAAACTGCAATTAAACACAGGGGCCTGAATTTTAGGCCATAACAGGGACAAAACTTGAACTGCCACCTGTGTTAGAGCTCCAACATGGCGGTTATGGGCAGTCATGTTTTAGAATCAATCAACAGGCCCAACGTTTCTATTCAGACGGCGAGAATAACTTTGCATCTCGACTTTCGTTCAGGCTTCTTCCTGCTCTAGAAAACGATTTCTGGGCAAGACCAGACCATACCAGTAACTAACTTCATGGAACTGAGACCTTCTCGAGAAGCAGCCAGTTGTGCAGCTACTCAAGAACTTCCCAGCACTATATTGGACCAGAAGGTTCATTACCGTGTTCACAAGAGCCCTCCACTGGTCCCAATTCTGAGCCAGATCGATTCAGTCCATATCATCCTAAGATCCATTTTAATATTATCCACCCGCCTACATTTTGGTCTTCCTAGTGGTCTCTTTCATTCTGGTTTTCCCACCAATATCCTGTATGCGTTCCTCTTCTCCCCCATTCATGCTAGACTATACCAGAAACTCATGAAATAACGAATTCCACGGAGCAGTGTAATTCTAAGTGACTAGTCACTTGAACGTTTAAGAAAGTATACAATTCTCATGAAACCGGTATATAAGTGCCGTGTTTACCACAGCCCACCACTAACCTATAGTCTGAGCTATACCAATCTAATCCACAGTATCAGACCCTATTTCTTCAGCAGTACATTTTAACATAATTGTGTCCCAAATGGGTTTCTTCCCTCAGATTCTTCAACCTACAACCTACGGATGCTCTGTGTCCCGTCCATCTCACTCGTTCTAATAAGACGAACCTAATATTTCGTGAAGAGCACATAAAGGTTCGTTGCAAGCCTCTAACTACCCTAGAGGGATCAACATATTTAGGGGAGGAATGACAAGACCCGAGGCCCTACCGAGACAACGATGTACAAAAGTAAAACTATCTGCTGTATCTGTAGCTACATTTATGTAGCTATGACTATACTTCTAGCAACGCCAGTATCGTAACAATGTGATTTAATATGTGCATGAGAGATTACTACGGATGACAGGAGATGAGAACTTATTGTTACTTTGTGTTATCATTATCGTCAACGTCGTCGTTTATTTTTCTCCTCATCAAAGCGTCCAGAGCGGCTCAGCCTCCTCCTATACAAAGGAGGCTGCTACACGGGTGGGTGGGAGGGGACGGGTGACGGAACACTGATCTCCGTCTACTGCAGAGGTTAAGCTTCACCTCCAGCCACACACTTCTTCACGGTGTGCGACTAAGGCACATTTCGACGATAATGACGACTATTACTATTATTACTGTAGCATGAAGACCCACTGCTAAGCAATAACTTTATAAACAACGGCCGCTGCTAGGCAACAAATTCCTAACAAGCAACAACTGAATTATAACAATGAGAATCGGTATTTTCTATCCGGTCCTTGCTGAGGGGGTTATAAGAGGGACAAGACTAGAGGGGTTTTTTATTGCTATTGGGGTGGGACTAGTTCCCTGAACTGCGGCCACTTCTGGCCTATTATACCAGCCCCAGATGATAGGTGAGGGTGATTGTGGAGCAATTGGTGGAATGAAGACTGGCATGGGAAACCGAAATACTAGGAGAAAACCTGCCCCAGCGCAACTTTGTCCACCACAAATCCCACTTGACCAGACCCGGGATTGAACCCGGGCCGCCGAGGTGGGAAGCCAGCGACTAACCGCTTAAGCTATGGCGCGGTCCAAGTCTAAGAGGTTAGTCAGCTGTGAAAAACCCGCCAGCCAGTAAAGATGTAAGCAGAGGGCATTATTAGGATCCCTGTGGTCGACTCAGCCTCTAACAGAAATTTGTACCAGGAATTTTCATTAGTCTTCATTAGCCGTTGCTCGGCAGCGCATTTCAACGGCGGACGTTCCTCTTCCTCTGGGTTCCCAAATTATCGCCGGCCTCGGCTACCAGCTTCTCACAGCAACAGCTCACAACGTTTGAACCTCAGCAGTTCCCTAATGAACTCACTAACTCGGTCACTCACAAACCAGCTAACTCGGCTCAACTCTCACTAACTGTCCTGCTTATAACATATCGGCAAGAACCCCCCAGAAAATATCGCTATTCCGTTGTTTACGGGCCGTTGCCTAGTAACGGCCATTACCTAGTTGTTTCGTGGTAGTTGTCTATCAACGGGTCTACATACCACAATGTGTATATATACATTTTGTTACACGTACACTCATTGCTAGGCAACGTGCTAGTAAAAAAGTTCCCGCGAAGACATTGTTGGTAAACAGTCCGTTCCTAGGTCACGCAAGAATAGAGGAAGCTGTGCTTTCCGTGTCCGCGGTACCGTCACGATAGTGGATAGTGCTCGTGGCTACTTTATAATTGACTTTTGTGCTGTTCAGTAAGTACGTAAATAAAGTATATAACTGACGTCACAAGAACACTGAATAACGAGATAAGAAAAGATATACATAATGTTCTATAAAGTAATGGTGGCACCTGCATACATCTCCGGAATTTGGAATATAACAAAAAACAGGAAACATGAACTAAAACTCCAGAAATGAAAACTTTGAGGAGTGTACAAGGCTACAAAGGGACCAAATAAATACTAAAATTAGGGAATAAGTGAACATCTTTATTATATCTATCTATCTATCTATCTATCTATCTATCTATCTATCTATCTATCCCTGTTTAATTCTTTTAATTCGCTTTGTGGGGGGTGGAGTCCAGCTGGGTCCACTCGGCACGGCGGCCTTTGATTGGCCTATTGTATCCTGCCCCGGGTGATTATGATGATGGAGAATTTGGTGGAATGAAGATTGGCACGGGAAACCGAAGTACTCGGAGAAAATCCGACCCATCGCCACTCTGTCCACCACAAATTCCACTTGACCATACCCGGGATCGAATCCGGGCCGCCGCGGTAGGAAACCAGCGACTAACCGCTTGAGCTATGGCGTGGCCACATCTATTCCTGTTGCTCCCACTTGGAGCATAAGGCATCCGAGAAACGCTTCGTCTCTTAATCTTAGACAGTCGATAGGACTCACTGGACGGGGGATCAGCCCATCGCAAGGCTGCTACCTACACAGAACAACACAAACACAATAAATGCAGACAGATATTCGTACCGCAAATGGGACTCGAAACCAAGATTCCAGCGTTCGAGCGAGTGAAGTCGGTTCATGCCTTAGAACGCACGGCCACTGTGATCGGCGAGAGGGTCCTTACACAAGAGTTAACATGCTCAGGACATGAAGATAACCATTCTGTTTACCACCGAAGTTGCGAATGCGTGGTGCCTCTATCACCAATATGTCTTCGTGCCACATGCTCAAATAAACACGCCCCGGATAAACCATGTTATTTTAATCAAACGGCATACTCTATGTACTCTGTGATCTCCACGCTCTCATGCACTGAGCGAGATGACCAGACTTCGAAACTCGTCAACAGGAGAGAAAGTAATTTTAATAAACCTACCCAATTTCTTGGCGTACCTGATTTCGTGATTCGATATTCTACGGACGTAGCGAAATTTGCTGCAAAGAAATTGGGTACACCTGCCCCTGCACTCTGAAAGACCGGCGGATAACAGCCGACTCATAGCTTCTGATTGTTTTGTAGCGCAGTATCTCCTATGGTCTGGATCCAACATTCTCAACATTCGCCACCTTGCGTCCCACAGATCACTGTCAGCAACCGCAATCCCACCACAGCAAAGACACAGGTTCTCTTTGTGGAGTTCTCTTCTGGGATAAAACGACGTGTAGTCCGTTAAAAGTCAACAGACGTTTCGAAAGAACATGTCCCCATTGTCAGCATTCATAAGTAAGCCAAACAAGAAACCAGTATGAAGCAGGCAGCATTCAAAGCATCCTTCATACTGTAGTTTCTTGCTGGACATATTAATGACCCTGAAGATGGAAGTGAAATATTCCTCCTAAACACTCGTTGACTTTCAACGGACTATACGTCGTTATATCCCAGAAGACACAGATCTTCACAAACACCACTCATTAGTATAATCCATAATTATATAAAAATCTTGTCCTATTAGTAAACATACTAAGTATGGCATTAATGTAGCTTATACCTATAACGCAAAAAAGTTTCGTATACTGTAACCGTATTCTGTGTGAGTGAACCAATAATTATTTTTTGAGTCTTGTTTTTCTTTATTGCTAGTGGGGTTGGACTAAGTCCCTTGTACTGCGGACACTTCTGGCCTATTGTACCAGCCCCAGATGATAGGTGAGGGTGATTGTGGAGCAATTGGTGGAATGAAGATTGGCAGGGGAAACCGAAGTACTCGGAGAAAACCTGCCCCAGCGCCACTTTGTCCACCACAAATCCCACTTGACCAGACCCGGGATCGAACCCGGGCCGCCGCGGTTGGAAGCCAGCGAATAACCGCTTGAGCTATGGCGCGGCCTTCCGAGTCCTAAGTCGCATCTAGGCGAACGAAAAGTCCCACCAATGGAACGTATCCCCCTAATAGATAAACACTGACCTTGCCGGCAAACTTCGAGGAAAGTTTTGGTACTCAACGGGAAGCTGCACAGGAGTCATCAAAATACCTTCTTAATATCTCAGCAAATTAATATTTAAATGGTGCTGTTTCTCTTCATATAGCGATAAGCACGAACCGATCCCATGCAAAGCGTTGCCAACACGAAACCCAAGGCACGTTCCTAATATCCGCAGGCCCGCAACACAAAACCCAGGTGTAGGGGACAGATCTTACCTGCCTATCACGCACTTCGCCCTCACAGCGCCCTAACGACGGAGTTATGACAGCAACTGGTGTAGAGGAAATGCAGAACATCACGTCATGGCGATATAACCATTTCGTGGGCTGTGTACTAACTGCAAGCACAAAAACTGAATTGGGCTAGTGCAGNGGGGGGGAGATAGAATTGGTGTGACGTACCTCGCCGGTTGCCTAAAGGCGCGTCCATATTACTCGTGCTCGTGTGACTCGCTATGCTCGCGAGTAATGTGGACGATATGACAAGTCACGAGACAAGCAAATTTTTAATTCTTAATTTAAAAACTATAGCCAATAAATTAAAATACGACTACAGCCTATACACACTACGAGTAAATATACGGATCCTCACGCGCCGAAGCCTGGCGAGCAACTGAAGTAGTGTGGCCGAAGATTTACGGGCACAAGCCTGGCGAGCACGAGCATGAGCACGAGTAATGTGGACGCGCCTTTATACACCACTGATCCCGACGTTTACGCCTATCGGAACATACACTACGCACTATGAAACCATACGGAGATGAACCCTCCTTGAGAAGCCAACAGTTGTGCAGTTACATCAGACTTTCAAAACATTCTATGGAACCCGAAGGTTCATTACTGTGTTCATAACAACCCTCCACCGGTCCCTATCCCGCGCCAGATTAATCCAGTTCATACCATCCTATCATATTTCCGAGCTCCATTTTAATATTACACTCTCACCTACGTCTAGGTCTTTCTAGTAGTCTCTTTCCTTCTGGCTTTCCCACCAAAATCCTGCCCATCTCACTTTCCTTGACTTCATCGTTCTAATTATCCTTGGCGAAGAGTTCAAGTTCTGAAGTTCCTCATTATACAGTTTTCTCCGACGTACTATCACGTCATTCCCCTTCGGTCCAAATATTCCCCTCCTCAGCATCCTGTTCTCAAGCACCCTCCATCCCACTGCCAATAATAATAATGATAATAAAATGAATACAGAGATGCCTGTATTGTACATGGTAGGATTCGCCAGGTTGCATAAAAGAGACATTTCTGGGCTAGAAGGACAACTATTCGCTCCTCGAGAGGGACTCTCTTCCATGGAGTTATGTATGTAGACGTGTGCACTCCGCTGTTAAAGGATGCAGAGGCAGATGATGTCATCTGCTGTTCGTGGGTGAAGCCCGGACTTTCGTGGAAACAGGAGCTAATAAAAATCAATTTTTTATCTGTCGGTGGGTGTAAGAACATCCATCTTCAGTCTTAAACGGTTCTTATAGAGGTCAAAAATCCTTGTCTTATATTCTCCGTTCCGCTCTCAAGTAACCGGAAGTTACCTAATTAGTAACCACGTGCGTCGGTGTCAACTGAAAGCAGACCTTCTCATAAACATTCCGAAGGCAGGTTGAAATTCATCTGATTTCTGCCAACTACATGAAGCTAACGGTCGTTCAGTGGGTCAAGAAATTAACTTTTATGGAACCTGAAGATGAATTAGCATATTCAAAAGATCCTGCAACCGCTCCCTATTCTGAGCCACATAAATTCAATACGCGTCCACGCACCCTATTTTTTTAAGATCTATTTCAATATAATCGCCCTGGGCTACGAGGTCTTCACGTATTTTCTTCCCTTCCAGTTCCTACTAAAATTATCAACTTGAAAGAAGAGTTCACGTCGGACGTTAATGACTTAATGACTGCGTTTCCGCTTCAGTCTTCACTGAATGACTCACTTCTCAGCATGTGTGTATACGTAGGTAACCTGAGTTCATGTATAGTTCAAGAGACTTACACAAGCACAAGCAAATAAACAGGCCCATGCTTGTAATTCCGATTAACAGAAACTCCCTAATACTGTGACATGACCCTACAAGTCGAACAGTGGAACGAGCAGGCGGTCATTGCTAGGCAACGGCATTCTAAACATGTTTCCGCAGCAATGAATCAATATGCAACAACAGATGAACAGTCTGAAACGGTATCTCCTACGCGGTCCGCGCCGGGGCTATGCAGTGAGGAGCAACGGGAGATGTTAGTCGAGGTCATAGTCAGCTGTTAGCAGTCGTGGCTGGTCGTGAGGAACCTCCATCGTTAGCAGCCGCTATTTAGCAACGACCAGTGACAGAATAACAGAGTTGTGGTGACTTACAGAGTGCGTAAATTAATGAGAATGTTACAGTCATTCGCAGTTAAATGTTATAAGCGTCAAATTAATCCAATTATTAATCCAAACCCGGCGTCCAGTCGCTAACATGCAACAATATGTGGCCCCTGTTGGCTATCCTGTTACATCAATTAACTGGATAAGTACGGTGGAGATGGTTCCGAACCTGAGAGCGCAAAATTAAACTTTATGGTATTCACTTGTCATGTTGCCCGTTCTTACTTTCGTTTCACATCTCCCTCAGATAAAGAATACTTACTATTCTCTGCGACGATGCCGTAAACTGCTTCCCTGCTCGGCTAACTCACTGCCTATGCAAACGGTAGCAGTACATTCCTCCGTACCGTCCACAGACTTTATCAGATGGCCGTGCCATAGCTCAAGCGGTTAGTCGCTGGCTTCCCAACGCGGCGGCCCGGGTTCAATCCCGGATCTGGTCAAGTGGGATTTGTGGTGGACAAAGTGGCGCTGGGGCAGGTTTTCTCCGAGTACTTCGGTTTCCCCTGCCAATCTTCATTCCGCCAATTGCTCCACAATCACCCTCACCTATCATCTGGGGCTGGTACAACAGGCCAGAAGCGGCCGCAGTACAAGGGACTTAGTCCCACCCCACTAGCAATAAAAAAAACTTCTATCAGACTACACGGCGTCACATCCCAGAAGACAGTACCTTCCACAGCCACCGCCGTGAGAACATAGCATTTCACATTAATTTGCACGTTTAAATTAAAGTTGCGCTTTCAAATATTTTCACCTTCTTCGTGTAGGCCAGCGAATTACATGATGTCCTGAATCAATGTTTCCATAGAGAACATGTTTCACTTTCTGGTACATACTGCTCACCAGTGAGTCAATAACAAAACGGTTTGAATTTAATGAATTAAAATCTCTTGTACGTTTTTCACATTTTCCGACAGCAGCAGCCTTCCTTATGAAGCTGTGAACTCCAGTGATGGGTACGGTCTGGCTGCGTAATGAACCAAACTGCTACAAATATTAAAGGTCAAATGTTATGCAAAAATCGACAATTAACGAAACAGTATCACGAAGTACTGTTCGCATATTCGAATTTCGTAACATCTATATGTGATCTGAGGTTCTCCCAAAGGTCATTAAGAAGAGTTATATCTTCTGGGACATAACGACGTGTATTCCGTTGAAAATCAAGGGACGTTTCGGAGGAAAACGTCGCCTTCATCTTCAGACTAGCTCTCTCCTCTACGTGCTCCACGCTGGTTCTTCTATGACTCATTTTTAAACCTTGAAGATGATATGTTCCTCCGTGGTTGATTTTCAACCGATTACACGGCGTTATCCCCCTCAAGATATAGAACTCTCGGAAATACGTAGTTTTTCAGGACCCACAGCAGAATTGAAACTGCATTATATGCTTCATGAATTAGATTCATTTGCATGGCTCGAAAGAAAATCTTGAAAATGTCGAAGTATTCTCCCTCCCCCCCGGTCTTATTCTGCTAAACTGACCGCTCTGTTCAGTTATCTGCTCTATCGGAAAGTATGTAACTTCTGCCACAAACAGCAGCCGCTCTTTTCTGTCGAGGAGAGTAATTAGTTTTTGACGTTTCTCGCTTCGCTCCGGGAAGGCCTCGAATGGGGATCCACGGAACTAAGAACTGGTATCACAATTACTGTAACGTCAGTGCCTTGTTTCCATGACAACTGGAAGTGCGAGATCACAAATCTTATCGGATACAAGTTCACATAACCGGAGTTGCGGGCTTAAGAGTTCGGCAGTTTAAATTCGTGCTTACGAGGATGTATCAAGTGGTCGCATTAAGTGGCATCGACCGATACGGTATGGGCAGGGCTAAGAAAGGAAAGCACCGACATATATCTCTCAGCTCTGCACCTTAAGTTGAAGAAACTCTAACTAACTTCATGAGCCTGAGCCCGTCTTGAGAAGTCGCTAGCTGTGCAGCTACTCAAGAATCTCCCAACATTTTTCGGAACCCGAAGGTTCATTACTGTGTTCACAACAGCCCTCCACTAGTCCCTATTCTCAGGCAGAACAATCCAGTCAACAGAACCGCATCCCATTTCTCTAAGATCCATTTTAATATTATATACCCACCTACGTCTTGGTCTTCTATCTGGCTTTCCCACCAATACCTCATATGCATTCCTCTTCTACCCATTCGTGCTATATGCCCTGCCCATCTCATCCTCCTTCACTCAATCATTCTAATTATACTTGGAGAAGAGTAAAAGTTATGAAGCTCCTCATTACGCAGTTTTCTCCAACCTCCCGTCACTTCATCTCTCTTCGGTCCAAATATTCTCCTCAACACCCTGTTCTCAAACACCCACAGTCTGCGTTCCTCCCTTAATGTCAGAGACTAAGTTTGACACCCATACAGAACCACAGGCAAAATATATCTTCCTATTCTTGTTAACTAACGAAGCTATACTGACATTAGTTGCAGTTTCCAAAGAATTTGTCTATACTGACTGACTGTCTGTCTGTAAGTGGAAATCGGGAAGACAGCGAGTGACGTGCCGCAAAAAATGACCAGTTCGAAGAAAGGAGATCGAGACGTGTAATAGAAATCAGAGCTCAGTATGAACACCGACGGGCGGTAGAGGCACAAACAAATAGTGGGTACCCGTAAGTATATTACAGATGTTCTGCAGACCTTTTGTCAAAACAATTGCACGAATCAACGAGAGTTCTGCTTCCCCTGAGGCGCCTATCAACTGCTCTGGCTCGTGATGTGAACTGGCACGGATTCTGAACCCGCAAACTGCTTTTACCTTGAATCGAGGGGGCGATTAACCCTTTCAAGACTGACCGGTCTGTCGAATAAATTGCTGCAAGTGTTCGCCAGCACAGTCATTCTTGCTTCTGGGCACCACGGGTCCCATGACAATATTTTTTTCAGTCTCACAACTCTCATTCGTGAGATTACATCTCTATAAAGAATGAATTTCTCCTACATAATACATAAATATCTGGCTCGTACCTCACAGGGAACATTTCAAGTCTCCGCTATAAAGATCGGCCAGTTAAGGCTCTTATCACTGTTTACTGTGAAAATCACACAGATACACTCTTGTGGGCAGAATACTGAGTTTCAGTGCGTTAAAGCGAGTATTACAAATAATAATAACCACTGAGTTTTAAAGGGTTAAGCTAGCGAGACTCCGAACATAGGTAACCGCAACAAGTGGCGACCCTTAGGACTCCCACGAACTCTTGACCTCGACACTAGTTGGTGATGATTTGTTAACTTCAAGGCCCGGCCGCTTTACTCCCAGGGAACGAGCCCTCGATACTCATTGGGCACGACGCTGGGTGGGCCCTGGAATCAGTCTGGACGACGTGTAGAGAAGAGAAATCTTACCCCTACCGCGACTCGAGCTGCGTTCCCCTCGGCTATCTAACTCGCTGCCAGTCAATACACGTACTGCGCTAACCCGGCTCCCCACAGGAACCTAATACGTACTAAATTAACTCCAGCGAGCAGAGTCATTCTTGAAGATCTATTAATCCTGTTCAGTCAGCCGAGAAATTTCCTTCCTTTCTGGAATCTGCAGTTTCATTATCGTATTCACAAGAGCCCGGCACTGGTTCCCATCCACAGCAAGATCAAAATAATAATAAAGCATACGCCAAAGAAATCGGTTCTAATAACGTGAACGGAAATGAAATAGCTCAGAGTTTTGTGGTTACTGTGACGAACTTTGTGTTCCAAAATAACATGAACTACTTAATAAGGGATGTCGAGACGGTAGTCCTTCCTTGTCGCCATACTGAGGCATGCGATTATATAAATAGCTGCAAATCGCTCCCGATATCAACCTGCGTATGGAACATTCACTGTCGGCTCAACAACAATACGCCCCCATCTTCCTGCAATGAATTTTTGAAGAGTTAATTACGGAACGCAAACAACCGGAGGCCCGCTTTACTTCTTACTACAAGCTAATGACGTCACTAGAGGCAGTCTGCTGGGATCCTAAGCACAGAGCACCTACGTATTCGCACAAATGAGGCTCTGGCGACCGAATCATGGTGTCACAGGACTACCGTTACACCTGATGTGGAGGAACAGAGACAACGCGGTATAATCGCAGCTTCTGGCGTGGATTAAATGTCAGTACCTGATTTCCAGAACTCATTAATGACGCTATAATCATTCCATCCGACAAGAGGTTAATTTGCCAAAATGCAGATAAAGTCGAAGCTGAGCTTTCAAGCTGATGTCTCATTTATTTAACGCGTTAAACAGTTGCAAAAGACAATTAGAGTTACAGTTCGGTGTTTACTTAACGACGCTGTCGGAAATTCTCGTCAGATGATGAATGACAATGAACGAAACCGAAAAGGACGTCTAGCAGTAACGATCCAGGCTTTAAGCATAACAGATCATTGAAGGTCGCAGTGCGAGGACCGGATTTTATGGCCCGCCCCTCAACGATCCAGACTGGTATTCGGGAGGTACGCGGTTCGAATCTAGGCCGCAACACAGACTCTCCTACTTTCTCGGTCCCTCCAGGCAAATTTCTGCACTGTACTTCCGTTAGGCCATGAACAGTTCCTTCCAAATCCTTTCTTATTCATCACAAATGAATCATCTTCACATCATTCAACGCTATAGTCTTGATACTGCTACAGAAAGATGATGAATGAAACGGAAAGCATGTGGAAAGGAGGTACCAATCTACTGTGACATGACGCCCCAAAGCCGTAACAGTTAAGTCAGAATAGACGATCATCACTAAGCAACGACTAGTTAAATACATTCCCGCGACAACGAATACGTAAGCAAACAATCGAGTAGTTTCCGTTGTAAAGCAATGGCGCTGTAAACACGCCCTCCTAACAATAGAGAGGCTATGTTCCCTGCGCGATCCGTGCAATATGGCTATAAAGACTTCAGTTCAAAAGAGTTAGTAGAGTTTCGAGACGCCGCCTGCCGGGATATGAGCTTGGGAGCACATAAACTGAATTAAGTCGAGTCTTCGGAATTGGCAGTTGCAGAATAACGGCAAGAAAGGAGTTAGGCTGTGAAAAGAAGACTTCATATGTGATTTGAAGTGACAGACTGTTATGAAATCCGTTGCCATGATACGACTAGTGAAGACTGAGAATCCTAGTTCGTGTGTAACGGTGAACTGCAAAGTGTGTAGATCAGCGATAGCGATGTAATTGTCTGTAGTTCCTAGCGGTGTTACAAGGGGGTGAATAAATCCAATCATGCAATCCAAAACCCGTCTACAAGTCACGCAATTCGTGGTACTTATATCACATCATTCGCCCGAGAGGACTGGGTAATCTGATCAGGAACTTCGGTCAGGGTGATCGGTGCCACGGCCAGGACTCAAACCAGGCACATCATCGATATAAACCTGAAGAGTTACTGCTTCAGTCAACTTTCGCAGTAAGTGAGTTGGGTCGCCTTTACACCTGTCAGTCAACTGTGTAGGGTACCCGCATTAAACAAATGAACTACAACAAAATGTACTCACTCATAACTTCCTTCTCGTCTCTCTGCAACCCTGCAAGACTTCACGAACATAACGCACCGTTGTTACTAACTGCACTACCAACATCGAAGTCCGTCAGCTACTTCGATAATTCACGCGTTTCCTCGATGCTACACCGCCATTTGTCACGTCCCATCTTTTATTTCTGTCTCTGTACAAACGGCTTCACACCGGCGCAACGCGACGCGGCAGCGGAACAATAACAACAGGTCTTTCACGGGGGAGGGGGGGGGGAGCCGGGACAGCGCAGCCGGTATAGCGACTGGCTACGCGCTGGACGACCGAGGGGTCGGAGTTCGGGTCCCGGTAGGGTCAAAAATATTTTCTTCACAACGTCGTCCGGACCGGTTCTGGAGCCCACGCTGCCCCTTTTCCAACGAGTATCGGGGCTACTTTCTTGGGGGTAAAGCGGCCGGGGCGTGAATTTCACCATCTCGGAACAGTGCCGAGATCAAGAAAATATGTATCTATACATCCACACCTCATGCGTCTTCATGGCGTCGTGCTTAATTAGTTAAGCACAGAGACAACATTACCTTTTTACCCGTTTTTACCTTTCACAGAGGGTGACCTTGGTCCGAATGGGTAAATCGGTTCGTGTGACGTTGCTAAATCGACTCCAGGCACTTCATTTAGGTCAGCCTGTACTCACACAACATGCGTTACCGCGGAGACAGCCTGCTCGGAAGTGTTGTTCTAGCAACAAGCAAACAAAACAAAAATAAAACAGAATTAGGAAGAAAAGATAAAAAAGAGAATGGAGCTGTAGAAACAGTAGCTAGATTGTTCCGATACAAAAAACAGGACCGAGAAAAACTACAAGGATGTGGGCGTAAGAAAATAGGGTGGGAAGAGAAATGAGGAGGAAATGAAAAAGAGACAAGGAGAAGATAAGGAGGAAAGAGAAAGATGGTGGTGGTCTGAGCGGTTCGACGAGCGTCTATCCTCCTGCAGCTAAGGGACGCAGCCCGTCTGGTTCCTGATGGAGCACCGCCCGCCTACAGAGCATACGGCTGTGTGTGTGTGTGTACATAATCGAAACAAATCGGGCATAAACTTCATTACCTTCACGCACTATACTGAAATACTGTAAGACGGAGTTCTGATGTCCAAACGTGGGACCTACAGCATTCACCATTTGGCTGTGGGGACGTGGTCTTTTGAGTTCACATGCAGACTGATAAGTGGCTACCTACGGCTTCCATCTTCAGAATATAAACTACACGGTGTCGTAACCCAGAACACGGACCACAACATGAATTCTCTAGCCCTATAAACCTCCAAAGCTGTGTTCCTCAAACTTCCGGCAACAGCAGGCCCCTACATGCAGATCACTCCGCTACGATAACATTCCCCTTAGCGGTATGGCATGCAATCACAATTTTTCCCGAGAAAAAGAGAAAAGTTGTTAAAATCGCCATAAACAACATTTTTTAATTACCAATTTAACGCAATTTTTTTTAAATGATCCACCGCAATTTTTTAAATTATTTTATTTGTTATATAATGCTTAGGGGCATGCGGTAGCGTAGTTCGTTGAAGCACTATGCTACAAGCCGGAAGGTCGCGGGATCTAATTCCGATGGGGTGGATTTCTTTTTTTTAATTTACCTAATCCTCCCAGCCGGACTATGGCCCTTGGGTCGACTCAGCCTCTAACAGAAATGAGTACCAGGAATATTCCTGGGGGTAAAGGGCGGCCGGCGCTTAAGGCTGACAATCTCACCACCAACTGTTAGCTGACTGTATAGGAAATGTGGGATCCTCAACATCTCACAACCCTATGGGCCCCCACGGCCTGTTACAGGGATTACTTTACTTACTTAATGCTATGCATAATATAATTAATGTCCATCTGATGATCATAACAGTAACAGTAATAGTGATAGTAATAGCCGTCTCACGTAAGCGAGAGTGATGATATTACTGGAAAGCTTCTTTCTTGGTGATGTACAGAACGAAGTTTTTCTTTTAACCCTCCAACTTTCTGAGGCTGGTTACAGGCGAAACCTTGAAAGCAGTAGGTGTACATAGACCTATATGAAAGCAGGCAGGAGAGGGACATTTTGATCCCTATTCGACAGACAATGGCGGCTTCAGCACAGAGAGAGACTTGTCAAATATCCTGCAATTATTAACAACGCAACCAGTGAGCATGCAAGTAGACTTTCTTTGTTGTGTATTTCTGACAATCACACTTAATCTTACATTCTAAATTGATAATATGTGATAAAAGTTGTGCCGATCACAGTGACCACGCAGTCTAAGTTATGATACGTCTTCGCCCGCTCAAACTCTTGTATCATGTGTTCGAATCCCACTTGAGGAACGAATATCTGTGTGCGGGTAGCGGCTTTGCGACGGGCTCATCTTCCCTCCAAGGAGTACTACCGACTATATAAAAGATCAAGAAACTGAAAAAGCGGCCAAGGTCCAACAAAGGGCTGTAGAGCCATAGATAAATAAAAGTTGCTTCATTATATTTCCCCTGAAACCGCCTACGGACTATCTAGTGGAGAGCAAAGGATCACCAACGGTCCGTGGACTAGTTTAAAGAACGCTGCTCTCGCTCAACTAGTAACATCCAAGACGCTGTTTGCACTCCGAGTGTAGCCGAATAGAGTAGAGAGTGTAAGGTACTGTACGGTGGTTTCTGTGCTTAATTACGAACTACGTCACAAGGCCGCAAGGGGCACAGGAGGTACACATCTATGCACTCCTAACATCGGCATTACGTGGAGATGAGTAGCCAGCTTCACCCTACAGCTTCTTGGAAAATGAAAAGAGTCCAGCACCACTCGGTCCAACACAATTTTACGAAGCCCTAAAGACGACGGTTAAAATTCGGACTTCAGAGTTCCAAGGGAGACAACACAAGGAGCTGGAAGAGCGCATTCGGTATAGCGACTGGGTACGGGCTGGACGACCGAGGGGTCGGAGTTCGAGTCCCGGTAGTGTCAAGAATTTTCTCTTCTCCAAGTAGTCAAGACCGGCTCCGGGGCCCACCCAGTCTCCTATCCTATACGTACCGGGGGCTCTTTCCCCGGGCGTAAAGCGGCCGAGGCGTGAAGCTGACCACTCACCTTCAACTAGCGCCAAGGTCAAGAAAGTCTGGATCCACGCATCAACACCCCATAGACCTTCATGGAGTAGTGCTTAATTAATTAGGCACTGGGACAACTCTTCTTTAAGGTAGACAACACAAGAGACGTGAAAGAGGAGCCTAACCTGTCTTTATTAGTATTTCGTAATACGTGCAACTTTGGAGGACCTCAAGCTCGCTGCGATAACACCTCAGATGCATACGTGAGAGGGAAATCATTCAACTAATTATGAAGTTATGCTAGCCATTTACATGGAAACTTGTATGCAACCCTCAGAAGTTTCACCTTCAGAAATTATAGAATATGTCAACATTGGTATCACAGAGTATAACAGATCGGGTTTACAAAGGGCGGCCCGCGAGACTGACACACTGGCTTCAGTTAAAACCAGCCAACTAACATACTGTAAAATACAAGCTCACGTTTGAGGCACTCGCGGTAGATGACACATGGAACCCGTCGGTATTACGGCCAGCCATTTAGTTTTACCCTGAACCAATCCAGTTTAGACCTATACACTAACAAACCATGTCTGTGGATTCTAAGGGTTCTGACGATGGTGTATAACACAGAATTACTGGGTTTTCGGACTTTTCCCATCGTCCACTGATTGAGATTAGCTCTTTCTAAGGGGTCCAACCGAGTAGGTGTCTTTTCCCCTTTCTCCTGAGGACGGAAATAGATCTAGTTTCCGAAACGTAGTGTTTTCTATTCTTTACAATACAGGACAATGGAAAAAGTCCAAAAATCCAGTGAATCTGCATAACTCTGTGGTCAACTTAGATACCTGCTGCCTTCTAGTATATGTTCAGGTTAAAGTTCACAACGAAACATTTTATAGGCCTACAGTCCCACTTCCGCCATGCATGCTGCTTATCCCACCCGACCCGACTAGTCATCCTAGGAGTATTAGGCAAATCCAACAAACTGCGCAGAAAATAAAACTCTCTACCACCAGAAAATGGAAGTTTTAGTGATCAACAATTTTAACACATAACTCGGTTTCTTATGACGGGATACGGCCCGGGCTCTCGGATTTCACATCCCGGCAGGTGTCTTCCCAATACACAGAGAACTGCCATGCCAGCGCGCACTCGGAGGAGTCGGACGCTCCTCCCTTCAAGTCGGGCCGACCCTCAAAGGCACCGCTTTTTGGAAAGCTATCTATTTAAAGAAACACTAGGAAACTCACGTAACAGACACCTGGGGACATTTATGCAAGGCACCGATAAGTTCTGGGAAGAACTAGCATTCTACTTTCCTTCATACGACACGGGTCGCATAAAAACGACGAATCTTCTGTTCTTGCGTGTGTACTCGTTGCCACGCTGTTTTCACCAAGCTGTTGCCTAGCAACGGTAGGGGGACTTTTTACCTAATCGTTGCCTAGTAGCAATAGGGGGATACACATATAGACACACAGACTGATGGGATTTATGAAGTATGTCGCTGAGGTGGACTCAGGTGTCATGATATACACACCAAGTTTCACAAAAATTGGTTCAGCCATTCAAAAGTTTATAAGGAGGGACATAGATAGCATGGAGGTCGCATAAGCCTACTTTATTTTTTTTCAAAACAAGAAAAGTTGGATAAAAAGACGGTCATACCTAATCACTGAGCTCATATTGAGAATGTTTCTAGCAGCCATGGGTAGGATTTTACTCCATATAGTGTCCAGGTTTAAAATGTGATTCCAAACACGGGCGAGACTTCGGTCTATATGCTCCCCGGATACAGAACGCAGTTCTACGTTTGGACACGGACATTACTTTTCATGTTTAAAAAAAGTACCATTAATTTTTTTATCATGCATTATTCATTCGCTTCAGTTTTTGAAAGATTTGTTTTACAGCCGAAGAACAGTTCATTTTATGTTTTATTAATTCATCGAATAACAGCGGCGGCTTGGCAGTTCGTTCACAACTCGCAAGTTCACACAACTGTCATACAGTCAGTCACATTACCCGCTGAACCCTGACATCACGACGTATTACAGGGTGGAAGTATAACTCGCTCCTAAACGGAGGTGGTCAGTTTCGGACTTCGGCCGTCTTTACCTTCGTTCATATAAATGAGAGTACCTGCAATTGTAATGCGGAGAATTATTATTCTGAAACTTCCTACCAGGTCGGTAAGTTAGCAGCCAATGGCATCTGCTGCGCCTCATATTGAGCCGCGATCCACAGATTGACAAGTAATTCGTTTTCTTTTTCTTACAAACATTATCTATTGTCCCCATACTCATCGGTCCACTTTGCTGCCATATGTCATTTAACTTACAGACTGTTAATGAATTCTCCAGTACCTCGGCAAAGAATCCACCTACATTTTCCCCCTTTATAATTAGTGTAAATTACTCGTGCACCTGAGTACATGGAAGGGACTACCGAAACGAGATTTCCTATTTTGGACTTCCTTCGAGGAAGATAATCTACAAACCTCATGAGATACAATTATGACATAAGTGAGACATTATAAATAACAAATACTTTTTCCCAGACGACACCCGAGTAACCGTCCAACACACGGAAGCATTTTCGTAAAATTAAAAAGTAGTTAAGTATATCACTCACGAGAGGGCACACGCTTTGATTACCTACCATCAATACCTACACATACGGACTTCTAATGGAGTGACATTAGAGCTCTGACACTTGCTGTGGACAGGAAATATGTTATGGCAATACAAGATTTGAGCTTTTGAGAGCGGCGATGATTCATACTGTACCTTCTAGGTTATGACATAGTCGAGTAGCTGGGAACCAAAGTTTCGGAGGAGCAAAATGCCTTCATCTTCAGAGAAAGAGTAACTTCCACACTGAAGATCACAAACGTGGCGTATCAATTAAACTAATATTCTGTATGCGACATGCAACTAATGTTACAGAAACAAGGGCTATTAGCCCAACATAAATTCCACGTACCAGTGGAGGGCTCTTCTGAACACGGTAACGAACCTTCGGGTTCCACAAAATGTTTGGAAATTCTTGAGTAGCTGCATAACTGGTGGCTTCTCAAGAAGGGTTCATCTCCATGGAGTTACTAAATTAGAGTCCGTTGCAAAACTGGCTCACCTGTACATATGTTTATAGTATCACTTCCTTCATCAGAACCATTCCAGACTCTTGTCATATAGACGTACTGTCAATCCAGTCTATTACAAGCACTATCAAGCCAAACATCGGCCACGCCATAGCTCAAGCGGTTAGTCACTGGCTTCCCTCCGCGGCGGCCAGGGTTCGATCCCGGATCTGGTCAAGTGGGATTTGTGGTGGACAAAGTGGCGCTGGGGCAGGTTTTCTCCGAGTACTTCGGTTTCCCCTGCCAGTCTTCATTCCATCAATTGCTCCACAATCACCCTCGCCTATCATCTGGGGCTGACACAATAGGCCAGAAGTGGCCTAAGTACAAGGGACTTAGTCCCACACCACTAGCAGTAAAAAAAAAAAAAGCCAAACATCAGATCACGATCGAACGGGGAACACTCTTCCTCCTCCTCCTGCACTCCCGATTTAAATCGTGGCCTGGAGATCGGCTACCCTGGACCGGAATTTTTCGCGGTCCTATTCGATGCATCGAAGTAAATGTCGGGATAAAGGTAGAATGTAACGGTGAAGATATCCCTGGGCTTAATTAATTAGGCACCACGCCATGAAGAAGTATGAGAAAACGGAAATAGAGCTCCTACATTCTTGACCTCGACACTGGACGAGAGTGAAAAGCCAGCTTCACGCCTCTGACGCTTTACCCTCAGGGAAACAGTCCCCGGTACCCAATGTAGAGGAGGTTAAACGGACCCCAGAGCCTATTTAGACGTTATGGAGAAAATAAAAATTTTTCTCCCTTGTCAGGACTCGACCGTCCAGCCCGCAGCCCGGCGCTACACCGACTTGTGGCGTTAAATGAACCATAAATATACTGTAAAATAAAAAAAAAAAATGTGAATACAGTTTATCATGAATTTATATTATATTTTTTTAAGTTTTAACTCGTATGCCAAGTTAATTTGGATGCAACCATTTAGTATCTAACCTTTCAATTGGTGAGTATAAACGGCAGGCCCCCTCACCCCAAGGTAGTATCAGGCCACGGGCCACAATTACAAGCCGTTGAGTCGACTATATACAACATGCGACCATTCTGACGCGCCAAAAACGGACCCTGGCATAATTCGGTATCACCGAAGTGGTGAACGGTGAAATCGCCAAACAGCTCATCGACGAGATCTCGGCTTGTTTGCCTAAAATTTTCAATACAAAAGACATTGGAACTGGAAGGAAACAAACTGCTTTCTGTTTAGATAACAATTTAAATATTCACACGGAGTCGCCCTTTCAACTGTTCGGAATTAGTGACGGGGAACTCCTACAGAGCGCGCTAACATGACTAACAAACTTATCAGAAAGCCGTAAAGCCCGTAGCAATGTTGTCACAATACAAATCGCATTACACTGCTTATCAGTGTTGACAACACAGACGAAAGGCTACCTAATATTATCCCTCCAGTCAGACAATGTCTCTGCTCCTTACCTTACGATGAATTGCCTGCTACACATGACAGACTGCTCTTCTCGTTAGCAGAATGCATAACGCCGTTGCACCATATAATTTCTGCTTCTTTATATAACGACGCTGCCGGTCTATGACAAGACGGATACTGAATAGAGAGTAGCTACAGAAATGAGAATTTGAGGAGGAAACCGAAGTAATGGTAAACTCCGTGGCCTGAAGTCCGCAAGCGAACTATACGGACCGAACGAACGCCGCTTCTCGGCGAATTTAGTGTCAAATTTGCGGATAGAGGGTGCCACGTGGTCAGCGCAACGAATCCCCACGGCCGTTAACATCGGTTTTCTAGACCGAAGCCGCTATTTCCTTGAAACAGCTCCTCAATTATCCTCACGAGGCTGAGTGGACACCGTTCCAGACCCAATATTTCTCAGAAAATCTGGTAGTGCAGGGAATCGAAACGGGACCTCTGGATCTGAAGGCAGGAACTCTGACCACTAGACCACAGGGGCGGTTAAAGTAAAGGTAAGATAAAGTTGTCCCTGTGCTTAACTACTGTAATTAAGTACTACGCCATGAAGACGTATCGGGGGGTGGATGCATATACCCAACGTTTTCTTGACCTCAGCACTAGTTGAAGGTGAGTAGTCAGCTTCACGCCCCGGCCGCTTCAGCCCCAGGAAAAGATCCCCAGTACCCATTGCATAGGAAGCTAGGTGGGCCCCAGAGCCGGTCTGGACAACATGGAGAAGTGAAAATTCTTTCCCCCACTGGGAACCGAACTCCGACCCGTTTACCGTCCAGCCCGTAGCCAGTCGCTATATCGACTTTGCTACTCGGTAAAAGTCTGCCCCAAATGCCAATATGTCCACCATAAATCCAACATGACCTAACCTGAGATCGAATCCGGACCGTCGCGGTATGAATCCGGAGACTAAGAGCCTGAACTATGGCACGGCCTAATAAGCAATTAAGTCACCTTAAGGCAACAGAAATATTGGTGCAAGAGAATGCGGGGACATAACCACATGAAACACGCGTTATCCCAATTATCGACCGATACAGGCCTATGGATAAAGTAGGAATTGCCTGGTTGAGAGTCTATAACATTCTTACTTGTCAGCTGGTGTGTTGAATTAGCGGCCCAAAGGCCCTGGTTTCTCCCCAGCCCTTCCACGTAAATAAAAGTATATTACATTACAACTGGTCAGGACACTCCACATTAATTCTGAATTAGTAGTCACCTCCCATGGGATCCTACTAAACTTCCTCAGCTCAACTTAACTGATTAGACTAAGAAACTAATAAGAATATAAACAAATGTCTTATTATGACGCCTGCACGTTAAAAAATTATAAAGAACTAAGTTTCACTCCACTCTTGTGAATCTGATACAAATCCTGGGCAAATTTATTATGTAAACACTCCCTGTAGACGCTTTGGGACATGCATATTAAATTAGCATGTAAAACTGAACGAAAACGTTGTTCATCAATGAAGCGGGGAACATGTTTGTGCACAGACTACCCCAGTAGGGCCTGCATAGCATGTCGGTCTGGTAGTTCAGTTCACGTTCGCAACAGCCTGACTATTACACACTCAGCATCACGCACTTCCCCTTTTTACGTGTTAAATTGCACTGCTTTCCACTGTCACACGAAGATCAGTCCAGTCCTATGTGGGATTTGAGGTTCTCACAGCGGTAACTGTGACGTTCCATACTCTCGTATAAAATCACCATGTTTCGGAAGAACGTACTGCCTCAATCTTCAGGGTCGAAAGCAACAAGCAAGCAACGAGACAGCAGCAAGCAGAGTGGTCACTTTGTACTTTTCTCCTAAAGCAAAGAGAAAAGTTAAAGTTGTCTCTGCTTAACTAATCAAACATTACGCCACGAAGACGTATGGGGGGCGTATGTATAGATCCACGTTTTCTTGACCTCAGCATTATTTGGAGGTGAGCGGTCAGCTTCACGACCCGGCCGCTTTACATCGGGGAAACAGCCATCGGTACCCAATGCATAGGAAGTTGGGTGGGCCCCACAGCAGGTCTGGGCGACGTGGAGAAGACGAAATTTTTGACCCTACAGGGACTCAAACTCCGACCTCCTCTGTCGTCAAACCCGTAGCCAGTCGCTATACCGACTGCGCTATCCCGGCTCCTTCCTAAAAGTCGGTACACTCCTACCAGACTTCACGGAAAAATATTCCATAAGATAGCAAGTCTACGCTTCACAATCCGGCTCTGTTTACTTTCCGGGTAACGAAGGAGAAAACCCCGACAGTCTGCCACTCTGTAATACTGAGACCTATCTTCTGAGCCTCTGCACAGGCGTGTCTACATTTCCTCTAATGCAGATGCGCTGGATATCATACCCTTGACACGGTCCACAGATAGTTGTCAGTTTACATCGTAAATACTATCACACGTGTCGGAAACAAACTTTATACTTGCCATACAGGATGCTGCGTAGTGTGTCTTAAGTTTAGGATCTGATTCCTGAGGTCAAGCTGAGTGACAGTGTTATAGCACGGGTCTGATTCTCAAAGTTTCGGACCTGTGAATATTTGAATCTTGTCATAACCTTACGAAGAACTGTCTTCTGGCATAACAGATTCGCTGAAAAAGTTCAGTTCTTGTGTTCACCTTGCGTTCATACACCAGGTTTTTTCACGTGGCTCTGATACAGTTCAACCTAAGAGGCAGAGGTCCGGTGAACACGGCGGCCAATTCAGCGTAGCACCATGGCCCAATCATCAAGACATCGCGGGATGTTTCCACTGAAACGCGAGGGCGTTCTAGCTGGTAGCGCAACTACAATCGCTGTTGCACAGGAACATTCTCTAACAGAGAAGGAAACTCATTTGCGAAAATGTCGCCCCTTTGGGACTGCGGTAAGATGCAGCCGTAGCTCCAAAACCGCTGAGAATAGGACCCATGTCAAGGCAACATTTCTTACTCAGATTAACCTCAGGAACCTTCTTACGACATAAACTCATGGTACATCCTGTAGAAGGGAGCCGGGATAGCGTAGTCGGTATAGCGACTGGCTACAGTTTGGATGGCCGAGGGGTCGCAATTCGAGTCCCGGTAGGGCCAAGAAATTTCTCGTTGTTCAGACTGGCTCTGCGGCCCACCCAGCCTCCCATCCAATGGACACCGAGGGCTCTTTCCAGGGGGTAAAGCGGCTGGGGCGTAAACCTGACCACTCACCTGCAGCTAGTGCGGAGCTCAAGAAAATGTGTATATATATATCCACTCCCCATACGCCTTCATGACGTAGTGCTTAATTAGTTAAGCACAGGGACAACTTTACATCAGGCAGAAAACGAAAATAACACACGAAAATGGTAATTCTGATGGGAGATAGCACGAGACGAACAAGGCAAACAGAGAGACCCTTGTTTTATAATACCTCCACGGGGACTCCAGACCTCATAACTTCGAAGCATGACGACATGATAATGTTCAGCATTATCTCGTCTCGAAGAGAGGAATCTGGCACTACGGCAACGCATAGTACCCGCTTTCGAGGTACCCAATTCGACTCTTAGTCAAAGACTGGCCTGAGCTGTCCCGTGATTTTCCTCGTCCCTCCCCCCAGATATTGCGACAGGAGCTAGACTTATGAAATATTAGCATTGTCGTACAATAAACAAACCGTCGTGAAATGACAAAAAGAAGGTCCGTGTGTAACTGACCGGTAATTGGTAATTCACAATGCAGCGGAGCATTCTGTCCTAGCAACGAACACTACACTCATGACGAAAACACCTGTAGAACAACTGCATGAGTATAGCAACGTAACATCCTCTGAGAATTCAACGTCAAGTCTCATCATTCGTAACACACGCTTCCATAACTTTAAGTACCCCTTTTTTCTCCCATAATCCTTTCCAGTCCTATATGTCCTGTACACCGAGGGCGAAGTTTTACGCCATCTCTAATTAATAACACGCACAAATAGTCTGAAGTTCACATATCCATATCAAGATAACATCAGTACTCACAGGATATACACGATATGCTGAAACAAACGTCTTCTAGCTCGTTCGTGACTTGCTACATAACTTCCGTTCATGCAACGTATTAATGATTAACAAATCGTTGCTATGGTAACACGAGACTGCGTAATTTCAGGGTTTCCATCTAGCTGTAACATTAATTATAATATATACTGTACAGAAGGAATATATATATATAACCTGCCGTAAATAACTGACACAGTATATTCTGTCCTCTTCTGTCCTGGCAAATAGCTCAGGCATCGATTTTGGTCTCTTCACTAGTCACTATGTCTTTAATCTTAGAATATGATAACGAATTTCATATGTGAAATTTCGTACTCTAGAATTAGACTGCGAGAATATTCCGAGAAGCGGAGGGAATTCCTTCTTGCATTTATCATCAGTATCATTGCTGAATTTCCTTCCACGACGTCAAGGGTGCATGATGTCTGACTACAAAGTTTCGTCTCAATGGACCTGACACAATAAACTTACCGAATTAAGTGCAACTCTTTGATCTTGAAAGTTTAAGTTTATCATGTTATCGGAACTGCCATATCCCTCTCAAATTTATAATGCAACAATAAATTGGTGTCACAAAATAATGGAGTATAGGAATAAGTTTATCCGAAATCTGTTAGTACAAAAACGTTTCCCATTCTCGTGTTGGTATTAACTGTTCCACAATTCTTTGATATTTTGTCTTCACACTTCAGCCCAAGAAGTTCTAAACATTCGGAAACATCAAAACTGAAAGCTCTTAATTGACAATGAAGAAATTTCGTGTACATGTATGTCTTTTTATTCGTTCCTACATCGAAATTTGAGTAAGATCAGTTCACAGCCTCCCCCATTTTAGTATATAACAAAAGGCTCGAATTAATTAGGAACAAAAGCTACCTGAGCAACTTCCCAATTCATCCTGCTCATCTGAATCTGTGTCTTCGTTTTTACCACGTTCAGAGCGCCGAGCATTGTGGCAACATTCACTGCAGTTACTACACATGCTCTGTCCACTGCTACAGGGTCGTCAACACACAAACATGAAACATCACCATCATTCTTTGTTTGGTTCCTCACACCTTAAAGCACTGATTTAGAATATAGTAAGCAGAACACCCGTATAAGTTGTGAACACGCACACACAGTGTTGGAAGCACGACTAGAATTAAAATAAATCGGATTACAACCAACCGGAAGATAACAGTATTAAAACCTCAAGTTTTTTCCCCCCCTTTTTTCTTTTCAGATTTTAGATTTCGAACTGAACACCGCGTAGTTTGAAAACATAGAAATGAAAACTAAGCTACGTTATTCGTTTTGAAATCTCACATCGGAGCGAACACACACAAAAACAAGAGCCAAGCAGCACCCAGCAATTGTTTCTCTTCCCCAGCTGCTGCAGACGCCCCTACCGGCTCGCCCGCCAACTAGCGACTAGCAGGCGAGGACGGGCCGGGCTCCAGCGGAAAGGAGAGGGGCTAGCGCAGGAGAGGGGCTATGCTGTCTTCCTACCATGCCTAATCCACTCTTCAAAACAAGACGACATTTTCATCCAAACGACAGAATTTAACAAAAATCCCAGAAACGGTATCGTCTATGACATTATGACTACCGTCTTCTGGGGGTACAGTTCTGCCTCACAATTAATATCTCGCGATTTCACTACCATAACGCCCGGTTATCAAAGGGTACAAGCTGCAGAGAGAGATAGATTGTGCATACGTTCGCTCAGAAATTTAACGGACACTGTCAGGAAAACAACACACTCTGTCAATAAAACGCACACTGGATGAAATACTAATTTCACTCTACCGAAGAGGCAAATAAAGGCCAATGGTCGGACCCTCTCCACATCTCCACCATTAAGCTGCAAGCTGTCTCAAATGGTTGAGCTTCTAGCTCGCATTCTGGTGCCCACCGGTTCAAATCTCCGCCGGAACATTGACTATCCTGACTGAGGGTTCAAATGGCTTTACTCTGATCCTCAGGCAGATACCGGCACAGTACTCAAGACAGGCCACGACCACTTCTTTCCAAATCATCTCAAATACATTTTTTACTGATCTATAAGTCGACACTACTATGAGCGTCGTTAAATCAACCATAAATAAAATAAAGCGCACATTCTTTTCCCAGCAGCCGACATAGCTCAGTCGGTATAGCGACTGGCTACGGCTTAGACGACAGAGGGGCAGGAGTGCGAGTCCCGGTAGGATCCAGACTAGCTCTGGGGCCCACCTAGCCTACTATGGAATGGTTACCAAGGGCTCTTTCCCCGAGGGTAAAGCGGCCGGGGCGTGAAGCTGACCACTCACCTCCAGCTAGTGCCGAGATCAAGAAAATGCGGATCTATACAACCACCCCACCATACGCCTTCATGGCGTAGTGCTTAATTAGTTAAGCACAGGGACAACTTTACCTTTATCTTACATTCTTCGTCCTTCCTCCATTCTTGTATGATGGTATGAAAACGTGACAACCTTTGCAAGCGACAAAGGCTTTGGAAGGCTGGCATTGGCCAGAAGGATTGGACGGGAATGGCTACAGTTCTGCCTGAAATATTTATATTGGCACATCCTAGACAGCAGTCCATTTTGTCCAGCGCGCATGAAGACACGAAGATAGACCAGTGTGTTCAGAACACAGTTAAGTTCCTGCGTAATTCGTAAAAGAGAACTAAGAAATGTTGGCAAATAACTGAAACGCCCCACAGTCACATATGAGTGCCTCACCGCTTGATAAAGAAGCTTTCTTGCTTACTTAATCCGTTCCTTACATCTTACGGTGTCTGAAGTTTTCTTTTTATCATTTCACACACGGTAGGGCACCTTGGACGAGTGATCAACACGTAGCAAGGTCTCTTCCTAAACACATGACAACACAAACACATACCAAACATCCATGGCTTGTGTGAGATTCGAAACCTCGACCCCGGCTTCCGAGCGAACGAAGACAGTACATGCCTTAGACCGCTCGGCTACCGTGACCGGATTGATGAAGAAGCATTGTACTTAATTCTACGAAGCAGTCTTCCTTGAGCAGGTGAATAATCGCTCAATATGGAACCCAAGCGTAATTACCGTAATTACGAGTACATGAGCCAAAGAGCCAGAAAGTCAGGTCACAAGCAGCACGTATGCTTCAGCACTCGCTGGCTACTGCAGCTCCTCTTCCGTTGCTGTCGAAACAGTTTCTCAGCTGTTTCCGGTTGCAATTTATTTGGCAGAAGTAGAAATCTGCAACTACAGAAGCATCGGCAATAAGAAGGGAT
>NW_019732856.1:970611-984790 GCF_002891405.2 Cryptotermes secundus | reverse complement strand
TTAAATTAATTTTAAAATTCTTTTTGGTGACATGTTATGTACTGTAACCATCTCTTCTGGGTTCCACAGTCAAAGAACTAGAAAGGTGGGTTGAAGCATATTGCAAGGTGGATGTGGTAAAGAGTGATCCTCACTGTACTAACTGTTTTAGCAAAATTCACTGTTGAGACCAGAGCCAATGATATATTGGAATTTAATTTAAAAATGTAGTAGAGCGGTACCCGAAAATATCCACTCAGCACCTTGAGAAGGAATGTGGCATTTTTGGAATACAAAAGGGGCACATGATAGCATAGTTGGTTGAGGCACTGCTAAAAGCCTGTAAGTCACGGGTTCAAGTGCCGATGAGGTCATGGGATTTTTTTCTATTGACCTAACCCTTCCAGCCGCACTATGGCCTTTGTGTCGACTCAGTCTCTAACAGAAATGAGTACCAGTAATTAATTAATTTTCCTTGGGACTAAAGCGCGGTCGGCGCGTAAGGCTGACAACCTTATCGCCATCTTTGAGCCGATTGTCTAGATAATGTGGGACCCTCAACGTCTCACAACCTTGGCCTGGTACAGGGATAGCTCTACTTTTTTTACTTTACTTTTCCAAGGCATCCTCAAAAGTGTTTAACATGACACAGGACGCAATGGGAAAAGTTCCGTAGGCCAAGCAAGAGGACATACCTTTGACTGGCCACTGCGACAGATAATTAAAACGCTGAAGAATATTTTTTTCTCTGACGAAACTTGCACAGCAAAATGACCTTCCGAAAACACCAACAAGGACCTGGAATCCTAGGGGTGATGAATACTGTCAGTGGCGACAACAGGCTGCTGTCCACAATGGGTCGACGGACAATTCTCTCTGCAATCCCAGCTAGTATTCAATGCAAATAGTCGAGTGAGGACTACAAAGGGCAAATATGCTACGATAGGTTGTCCCTATGGGCTACAACCACGTCGTTTCCAATTTGCCGTCCAACTGTGGTTATGGACAATGTGCCTTATCACAGCATGACGCAACACACCTGAAAACAGACCAATAAACAAGACATGACGGACTGCGTGGACGAACGCATGCTCCACTGACACCTGAATATGAAGTCTTTTATGACGTCACTGAGTAACTGAAGACGTCAGAAAAGAATCTACTAGACAGATCATATTTGTTTTGCAGTGAGAGCGTTGCCCGTTGTATGAGCGACCTTAATCCAAATAAATGTGAGTGGGCGANCGAAGACAGTACATGCCTTAGACCGCTCGGCTACCGTGACCGGATTGATGAAGAAGCATTGTACTTAATTCTACGAAGCAGTCTTCCTTGAGCAGGTGAATAATCGCTCAATATGGAACCCAAGCGTAATTACCGTAATTACGAGTACATGAGCCAAAGAGCCAGAAAGTCAGGTCACAAGCAGCACGTATGCTTCAGCACTCGCTGGCTACTGCAGCTCCTCTTCCGTTGCTGTCGAAACAGTTTCTCAGCTGTTTCCGGTTGCAATTTATTTGGCAGAAGTAGAAATCTGCAACTACAGAAGCATCGGCAATAAGAAGGGATATGTCCAGCGAGAAAAAAAAATGAAACGTTATAAAGGAATGTCTCAGAAACTGTGGAGAGGGAAAACTGTTACATCAAATCACAGTCCCCATTAAACGGTTGTTCCCCACCGATGGTGTCTCCACCTTATCGTGGTGGTGGGGTTTGAGTACTCCTGAGACCCTGATAGCTATGCCCGCGGTAGCGTAACTAGTGGCAGTGTCATCAATGCCGGACAGGTCAAGGGGTACGAGCCAGACGAAGAGGGATACCTTGTTCCTCGAGGTTAGGGGTTGGACGTGAGGTTTCCTCACACCGTAAAAACTATACTGTTCAGAAACCAGACAAGCAGCCTCGGATGGATGGATTGAACGGAAATCAGGAAAGATGAAGAGCAGAGAAGGATTGAGGCAGGCTGTGCAGGAGGCCAAAGCTCACCCTGTGCTGTAGCGCTGAGGGGAAGAAAGGAAGAAATAAACGGTGTTACTAAAGAAACAATTATAAAACAGTGGGAAAGTCAGCCATAAGATAATACAGATACCATTAAAAGAAACGAAGGCTATGGAAGAAGAAAACCAAGGTCGAGGAATTTAAGAATATTTCAGTCCATAAAACAGAAGGTTTTTACATATTAAAAAATGTTTCCAAGGAAAGCGGGGGTCACGCGGTAGCGTAGTTGGTTCAGGGGCTACGCTACAAGCCGGAAGGTCGCGAG
This sequence comes from Cryptotermes secundus, assembly GCF_002891405.2. Lineage (NCBI taxonomy): Eukaryota > Metazoa > Arthropoda > Insecta > Blattodea > Kalotermitidae > Cryptotermes > Cryptotermes secundus. Next base: position 982,548 of record NW_019732856.1, on the reverse strand, counting down.
TTCAAGTCCTGATGAGGTCACTGGATTTTGTTCAATTGACCTAATCCTTCCAGCCGCACTATGGCCCTGGGGTAGACTCAGCCTCTAACTGAAATGAGTACCAGGAATTAATTAATTTTTCTTGGGAGTAAAGCGTGGTCGGCGCGTAAGGCTGACAACCTTATCGCCATCTTTGAGCCGATTGTCTAGATAATGTGGGACCCTCAACGTCTCACAACCTTGGCCTGGTACAGGGATAGCTCTACTTTTTTTACTTTACTTTTCCAAGGCATCCTCAAAAGTGTTTAACATGACACAGGACGCAATGGGAAAAGTTCCGTAGGCCAAGCAAGAGGACATACCTTTGACTGGCCACTGCGACAGATAATTAAAACGCTGAAGAATATTTTTTTCTCTGACGAAACTTGCACAGCAAAATGACCTTCCGAAAACACCAACAAGGACCTGGAATCCTAGGGGTGATGAATACTGTCAGTGGCGACAACAGGCTGCTGTCCACAATGGGTCGACGGACAATTCTCTCTGCAATCCCAGCTAGTATTCAATGCAAATAGTCGAGTGAGGACTACAAAGGGCAAATATGCTACGATAGGTTGTCCCTATGGGCTACAACCACGTCGTTTCCAATTTGCCGTCCAACTGTGGTTATGGACAATGTGCCTTATCACAGCATGACGCAACACACCTGAAAACAGACCAATAAACAAGACATGACGGACTGCGTGGACGAACGCATGCTCCACTGACACCTGAATATGAAGTCTTTTATGACGTCACTGAGTAACTGAAGACGTCAGAAAAGAATCTACTAGACAGATCATATTTGTTTTGCAGTGAGAGCGTTGCCCGTTGTATGAGCGACCTTAATCCAAATAAATGTGAGTGGGAGAAACTCATACACCAAACATGAGAAAGTAGTGTTTCGGGGGACACAAAGATGAAGATTTCAAGGATTAGTGTTGGCAAGTGGATCACAAATATACAGAGCGGAATGGGGAAAGACAATGCTGGTATGTGAAGAAGATGGAACAAGAATACGAGTATTTCGTGCAAGACTGCCTCATCGGGGAAAAACCTCTGTGCTTTTAGTCCGTAGGCGAACTATACCGACCGAGCGACCGCAGCTTGCNAAGGGATGTCCAGCGAGAAAAAAAAAATGAAACGTTATAAAGGAATGTCTCAGAAACTGTGGAGAGGGAAAACTGTTACATCAAATCACAGTCCCCATTAAACGGTTGTNCCAACTTTAGCGGATAGAGGATGTCGCGTGGTCAGCGCAACGTATCTTCAAGGCAGTTAATTTCGGTTTTCTAGACCGGAGCCGTTATTTCCTTGACATTATCCTCACGAGGCTGAGTGGGTCCCGTTCCAGNGACCCTGATAGCTATGCCCGCGGTAGCGTAACTAGTGGCAGTGTCATCAATGCCGGACAGGTCAAGGGGTACGAGCCAGACGAAGAGGGATACCTTGTTCCTCGAGGTTAGGGGTTGGACGTGAGGTTTCCTCACACCGTAAAAACTATACTGTTCAGAAACCAGACAAGCAGCCTCGGATGGATGGATTGAACGGAAATCAGGAAAGATGAAGAGCAGAGAAGGATTGAGGCAGGCTGTGCAGGAGGCCAAAGCTCACCCTGTGCTGTAGCGCTGAGGGGAAGAAAGGAAGAAATAAACGGTGTTACTAAAGAAACAATTATAAAACAGTGGGAAAGTCAGCCATAAGATAATACAGATACCATTAAAAGAAACGAAGGCTATGGAAGAAGAAAACCAAGGTCGAGGAATTTAAGAATATTTCAGTCCATAAAACAGAAGGTTTTTACATATTAAAAAATGTTTCCAAGGAAAGCGGGGGTCACGCGGTAGCGTAGTTGGTTCAGGGGCTACGCTACAAGCCGGAAGGTCGCGAGTTCAAGTCCTGATGAGGTCACTGGATTTTGTTCAATTGACCTAATCCTTCCAGCCGCACTATGGCCCTGGGGTAGACTCAGCCTCTAACTGAAATGAGTACCAGGAATTAATTAATTTTTCTTGGGAGTAAAGCGTGGTCGGCGCGTAAGGCTGACAACCTTATCGCCATCTTTGAGCCGATTGTCTAGATAATGTGGGACCCTCAACGTCTCACAACCTTGGCCTGGTACAGGGATAGCTCTACTTTTTTTACTTTACTTTTCCAAGGCATCCTCAAAAGTGTTTAACATGACACAGGACGCAATGGGAAAAGTTCCGTAGGCCAAGCAAGAGGACATACCTTTGACTGGCCACTGCGACAGATAATTAAAACGCTGAAGAATATTTTTTTCTCTGACGAAACTTGCACAGCAAAATGACCTTCCGAAAACACCAACAAGGACCTGGAATCCTAGGGGTGATGAATACTGTCAGTGGCGACAACAGGCTGCTGTCCACAATGGGTCGACGGACAATTCTCTCTGCAATCCCAGCTAGTATTCAATGCAAATAGTCGAGTGAGGACTACAAAGGGCAAATATGCTACGATAGGTTGTCCCTATGGGCTACAACCACGTCGTTTCCAATTTGCCGTCCAACTGTGGTTATGGACAATGTGCCTTATCACAGCATGACGCAACACACCTGAAAACAGACCAATAAACAAGACATGACGGACTGCGTGGACGAACGCATGCTCCACTGACACCTGAATATGAAGTCTTTTATGACGTCACTGAGTAACTGAAGACGTCAGAAAAGAATCTACTAGACAGATCATATTTGTTTTGCAGTGAGAGCGTTGCCCGTTGTATGAGCGACCTTAATCCAAATAAATGTGAGTGGGAGAAACTCATACACCAAACATGAGAAAGTAGTGTTTCGGGGGACACAAAGATGAAGATTTCAAGGATTAGTGTTGGCAAGTGGATCACAAATATACAGAGCGGAATGGGGAAAGACAATGCTGGTATGTGAAGAAGATGGAACAAGAATACGAGTATTTCGTGCAAGACTGCCTCATCGGGGAAAAACCTCTGTGCTTTTAGTCCGTAGGCGAACTATACCGACCGAGCGACCGCAGCTTGCCGGCGAAGTTAATGCCAACTTTAGCGGATAGAGGATGTCGCGTGGTCAGCGCAACGTATCTTCAAGGCAGTTAATTTCGGTTTTCTAGACCGGAGCCGTTATTTCCTTGACATTATCCTCACGAGGCTGAGTGGGTCCCGTTCCAGACACACTACTCAGAAAATCTGGCAGCGTCGGGAATCGAACCCGGACCTCTGGACCTGTAGCCAGGAATTCTGACCACTAGACCATAGAGGTGGCCTCATGGAAACCAGGACAGAATTTTAAATTAACTGAAGACTAAAATTTGTAATCAGTTTTGAAAAATTGATTATTAATAAAACTACGTAAGTTGTGTGGTTTCCTTATCGTTGAAGTTATGAGTATTCTCCAAAAGAAACAAATCATAAGAAGTCGGAAAGAGTGTGACGTAGTCACAAAGATTAGCAGAAGTCTGCACAGACATGACAAAGCGGTCTTATTCATTAACATACGTAAGGCAGCACCAGCTAACTAGCTGTACTCCTAGTTAGTACTAGTTGGCATTGTAACTCAAACAGTTAATACTTTCAGGTCAATCCGATCCTTAGAAATAAAAGTACAATATTCGCTTAAATAGTAGACCATCCTTCAGTCTCGGCACTGGCTTTTGTCGAAAGGGTTTCGTCACGAAAATCACGTTCTTCCATCGCCAGAGACTTGTAATTACGAACCACTGCGAACCTGATTACAAATCTCTGAGTTTTGTGGACATATTCCGTGCGTATAACTACGAAGCAACGCGTGTATGAGCACGACGAATCCACTGTGCGTGCAGTGAGTTGTAAGCAGACCCGATCGTAGGCCGATACGTCTTGGGGAGGGCAGCTCCCTCCGTATCAAATATTGAAGAACTTCTCCTGTAGTACACAGTACACAGCGAGCTAACCCGTAACTCGTACACGGAATGGCACAGGAAACAAACCCAAAGCCAGATTTCACCCGGCCGATTATGAATGATTCATAGGTTATTCAAAGGAGTTACGAAGTGTCGATTGATGAAAGAGAATAATCAGGACAGATTGATCGTACCAGCATGCACCTCAGGAGACTGCGGAAAACTATAATTCTTGGGACATGGTTCTATAGATGGGATTCAAAACTACGCATAAAGAGGAACTACAGACTGAAGAATTATGCATGAAACTGATGGACAGGTTTATGCTCCGGCTGCCTGTACCACCAAAATGATTGGTAATGGTCCCAGATCAGTTCCAGAGCCTATTACAAGGGTGTCGGAACTCAAGCCCCGTCCGTGCAATCACTTTCGTAAGAGGTAATTTTGTTCGACCACAGGCACGCAATATGTGCCAGGAATGATAGTGTGTTTTTATCACACGAAATTATTTCTTATCGCTGTGTAAAAAGCCTGCTCTTAAGGCGCGACCACATTACTTGTGCTCGTGCGACTCGCTATGCTCGCGAGTAATGTGGACGACAAGACAAGTCACGAGACAAGCAAATTTAAAATTTGTAATTTAAAAACTATAGCCAATAAATTAAAATAAGACTATAGCCTATACACACTACGAGCAAATATACGGCTCCTCACGCGCCGAAGCCTAGCGAGCAACTGAAGTAGTGTGGACGAAGATTTACGAGAACAAGTAAAAGCCAGACGAGTCTCCCGACGAGCACAAGCCTGGCGAGCACGAGCACGAGTAATGTGGACGCGCCTTTAGAGTCCGTGTTTTTCCCTAGGTCATGCGGAAGGCGCGAGGTATCTGTGGACTTATTACAATGAATTATATCACGGACTTTCTCAGATCTGTTGTACAGTCAGAAGAAAGCAACGAGCCGTAGAGATTTTGTAGTTATATTCTGTCCTACTCACAACTACATTCGCCATTTGACAGGACCTCTACGGGGACTCTAAGGGCGAGTGCAGGCCAAGGAAACTGGCAACCGCAACGCAACCGCAATTTCTGAAAATTGTTATCAGCCTGAGTTCAACACGTGTTACTGAATGGAGCAGCGCAAATTGAGGAAACTGCGTTGCCGCTTCCTCAATTTGCGCTGCCCCATTCAGTAACACGTGTTAAACTCAGGCTGATAACAATTTTCGGAAATTGCGGTTGCGAGTTTCCTTCGTGTGCCTTCGCCCCAAGGGCGATTTTCAGAAAAATCGCGATGTTATTTTAACATGAAGTAAAACTAAATAAGGGGTTAAAATTAAAAAAAAAAACTCGGTTCACCGTGTTCATGAGACATCAACACCTGACAAAATATAAATAAAAATTGGTGCATACACACGACTGACCTTGACCATGTTACCTTAGAAACGAAACCGACTGTTGCGCGACAGATAATTGCCGGTTCCCAAATACCGAATAACAAAGAAATCAATCGGACACGTAAGCAGGTTTCGAGAAAACGTCCAGCGCGTAAGCAGTCGCTATACCAACTGAGCTACCCCGGAAAAAAAACATATTTTATTATTCGCTGTGGGGGAGAACTCAAAACATGTAAATCCGTCAAAATCTGTAAATCAGTTTACCTCACTATCATAGCATTTTCCCATACATACGAGTACTACCCATATGAAGGGTTATTTGTCGGAAAACGTGGGAGGAGAAAACGCTTACAACAGGCGGAAGGAATCCGAGCAAGTGACTGAACCACCGAGACTTATAATGGTAAAATGTCACAAGAGAATAAATAAAAATAAGCTGAACTGTACGGGTGCTAAAACAGTATAAGGCCTATAGAAACACGCACACACCAATCTGTGTAACCGCCTGCCACTTATTGGTGCTTAACGTTAAAATGATCGACAGTTAAAAGCACACATGCCACGGTACAGCGACTGAGAAGTCTATCAAAGATCAATCGATTGGTAAGTAGCAAATCTTTCTCTATCATCAAACAGTTTTGGAGCCGCTGAAAGACATCACAACCTGTAAGTATGATGTCCTGTGAACTTCTCTCTCACACAGAACAGTACAGATTAACTCATTAACTGACTCGTAAGGAGTAGAATCCATGCTGAGGAAGTTGAGAGTCGCCAAGTCACTGAAAAACTCCCCACACTTTTATGGGACTCGAAGATTCACTATCTGGTTCACAAAGCCCCCGCCTCACTTCTCCGGCAACTAGTAGCAGAATTAATATAAACTTAATTAATAAAACTCCCTCCCACTACAAATGATTCAAATCGATGTTTTTTTTTCAGTGCATGGCTGACTGGCTACACCCTAATCGCCCTCTCTGTGCAAACAGCAGCCATTTTTAGACTCTCGCGTCTGAGAACAGTACTGACTGCGATATACTGAAACATGCTCTTCTCATGTTCGCTTATTTTTATACCCTTTAGGTCAGTCCGTATAGAAATTCGGCCACGCGCTGGACGATCAAGGAATCGAGGTTTGATTCCTTGAAAGGACAAGAGAATCTTATCTTCTCCACTGCGTCCAGACCGCCTCCCGGACCAATCCAGGGCACTTTTGCCGGAAACGAAACGGCTCAGGAGTGAATCTAACAACTCATTTCCATTCGGTGATATTAAAAATGCATGGAGCTATACCTCTACCCCCACCAACCCATATTCCTCGACGGCTTGGTACTTAATTCAACAAAGGAAAGACTTTATCTTTCACTAAATTACACTTCCTATGTTCACGAAGCAATGAGTAAGAGACATTACTATCCGAAAACACGGAAGAAGTAAGAACAGGCGGGATAAGCTCGTATAATAAAGGGCTTCACAATCCATGCTTTTAACCTATTGTTGTCCATCACGGTGACCGCGCTGTCTAAGGAATAAAATGTCCTCGCCCGCTCGAACACTGGGACCGTGGGTTTGAATCCCACTCGAGGTACGGATGTCCGCTGCGTTTCTTTTGTTTGTGTTCTCCTTTGTAGGCAGCAGCCTTATAACGGGCTGGTCAACAAACCAAGGGGTCCTACCGACTGTCTATAAGATTCATAGTCTCATATGTAAGTTCTCGATGACAACAGGCCAAAGGAGCTAAAAATATCTGATATTGTTGGGGTAATTAAACTAAGAAGGATAAGTAAGGAGGAAGCATGAAGCACGACTAAGGAAAATGACAAACATATGATATATTGGTCGGAATACCTCGACGGAAGTAATACTCCACTTAGAACAGCCAAAGATCGTTGAATATATTAAAAAGGATCCTAAATGTGGCAAGGATACTGTGCCGCCTTTGGGTTTATAAAAGCCGATAATTTCTTGAACAGCTGAGTAACTATCAATTTTCGAAGAGAGATTCTGTTGGTACACACTTCTAACCGACCCGACCTGACCCAACGTTCACAGGGCTCACTGCCATGTGCATAACAACAAAATTCTATTCCAACACAACCGCATCCTCCAGACCACTTTACCGACCAATCATGGCTCAAAACGAAAATGAACAGTTAGGGTAGCCTTAAGCTGATCCCAGGTGACTGCGTATCCGATTCAAAAGAATTGATGAGTATCTAGACGTGTATATACATAATTCTTTCGTCGAAGCAGCGTTCCTCAGCTACGCTCATCGAACGTAAGTCTTAATAGTCTTCAAATGTCATTTAACGTTAAGCAAGTCCTTGAAACCCTATTTTTAGCCTATTTTCCTTATTTTGAAACAAAACGTTCTCATAAGAACTAATCGCCTACTTTCCTTTGATAGAACATGGAACATCTCCAGTGACTGAGGTTAGCTCTTTCTAAGAGGCCCAAGTGAGTAGCTGTCTTCCTTCCTCACCAGAAGACGGAAACAGATCCAGTTTCCGAAACGTCGTGTTTTATATTTCCTAGAATTCCGGACGATGGAAAAAGTCCAAAGACCCAGTAAATATTACGCGAGTGCTACGTTACCGCCACGTGCCGCTGGGGAGGTAGGGATCCTCCGTTGCGCAACATGTCACACTGCTCCCTCCTTAAGGCTGTTCGTCCCGAATAGCCTAACAGTGCTTCCCCCGTTCCTTTTCTTTGGAGGCTGTTCTTGCAGCATCTCCTGTTTTGGATACTTCTCGCAGCGACTATCATCCGGCCGTTACATTATATTACTTCAAATTCGAGTTTTGGCTTAGATTACAAATTAATTACAAGCAACCTCAAACCAAGGATTAATGGGCTTCATCTCTGATGTGCAGCCAAGCTTGTTTCCCGTAACTGGTTCACTGTAGAAAGGTTTAACACCAGAAATATACACTTTTAGCCATAAAATACTTATTCATCGGCAACACATCCACAATTCGAGCTTCAATGCTGCACTCTACTGTTCATCAATAAAACATTACGCAGCGTGTCCCGTGTCCCAGCCATGAGGGTGGGGGGCACTGTCCGTTTATTCTTCCTCCGATACCACAATATGGTAAAACTAGGGTAGTTAATAATGTTATATTTGAGCATCCTGTTGCACTGTTTCATTTGCAGGCAGAGTCTTCAAGGTGCAACTTCTTGTCGCACTCCGTACACTGTAGCTGTGTTACGTTATCATGTTTTACAAATGCGTCTTCTATGACATTTTTCCATCTTAATAAGGTCACCGAGATTAACGGCCATGGGGATCCCTTGCGCTGACCACGTGACACCCTCTATCCGCAAAAGTAGGCACCAACTTCGCCGACAAGCGGCGGTCGCTCGGTCGGTATAGTTCGCTTGCGGACTAAAACGACGGAGTCTGTTTTGTTTTAATAAGGTCATCATCAGTTAAATACTTTTCCATAACTGTTGCACTGCCTTTTTTTCTAGTTAACTGTCCCATAATTTGGTTTAAACTAGTTCCAAATTATTGTTGCATTTTTAACATACTTTTGTTGCAGCTGGTACTTCGTGTTTCCGGTATTCCGGATTCAGGACCGACTGAAAAAAATAATACTCGTACGTTTTCACAAAATTGAACAGTAGTCTGGAATTAGTTTTAACCAAGTTTTAGAACAATGAACTACGATAAGCAATACAGTGAAGCAATTCATAACAGTACCTAACTGCTCATGACCCTATAAGGTGCAAACACGGAGGATAAGTACCAATTATAAAAAAGTGACAATGTAACAAACCAACAGTCCAAGTGCACAACAAGAAGATGCACCTTCAAGACTGCCCCTGCAAAATTAAATACGGCAGTTATGTTCTGGGAATAGTGAAGCAGAAGTTGGGGGGGGATTGTGATGTTCACACAAAAAACATCTGCCATGTGTCGCTTGGGATAATGAATTGATACATTAATATAGTACTATACCTTTGAATTTATTACTCACAATTCAACCGTATATTTTATGGTTCCGTACTATCAGAACTGACAAATATTTTAACCCCGCAGTTCTAAATGTATTATTCACTAACAATATAATGTGACGGAATAATCCATTGCTAGGCAACGGCTCTGTAAACACCTGTTTCCGCAGCAACGAACATTAACACAAGATTCCCGTGACAACAGAAAGAATTACAGAGGACTATTCACTGTTCGACTTGGTGACTTATATTCGGGCCGCGTGGCAGTTGTAAAACGGAGTTCATTCGTGAATTTGATAGATTTAGGTCATTCGGAGATTCGTGAGATATTCGTCAGACAGACGTCATTCAGAAGAAGATCGATGTGTGAGCCGTTATAAATGACTGTAATTGCAAAGAAGTGCCAATAAACCCAACCAACAAATCCAGAATTCATTATTAGTCACGACAACAGCTTACACGGAACAATATGTTACAATGCTGTATCACGAGAACTGGCACAGCTACCTAACAACGGGTGTGCAGTGACGTTAAGTTATTTCTTCGGAAGGAACAGGATCACCAGCGCTTCAGACTAAATCGCGTCTCTCCTTTACTCCTCCTCCTCCTCTGTCACGCTTAACGAGACATCACCGCATTTAGCAACCTCACGGAGGCGGAAATACGATAACGGAAGAGTACACAGTGTCAGTTGGATGCTTTCTTCAGATGCAGGCGAGGAACAGTTTCATACTCTGGGCATTTCAGGCCCACTGCATATGACATACGAGTGTACTAAGGACCTGAGTAACAAACTCACCCTCAGTACGAGAACCCACAATTAAACGAGAAAGAAGGTAGCTGTGTAGGTACCTATGCCCTTAAGTATATTTATAAAAGTAATTCTTTGCTTTTGGGGCACGCGGTAGCGTAGTTAGTTGAGGTACTATGCTACATGACGGAAGATCGGGGGTTCAAGTCCCGAAGAGGCTTTTTTTTTTAGTTTACCTAATCTTTGCAGCCGCACTATGGCCCTGGGGTAGACTCAGCCTCTAACAGAAATGAGTACGAGGAACCTTCATGGGGAGTAAAGCGAGGCCGGGGCGTAAGGCTGACAAGCCGAGTGTCTACAGAAAATGTGGGAGCCTCGACTTCTCACACGCCTATGGGCCTTCACGGCTCGTTTCAGGGATAGCTTTACCTTTTAATTTTTTACTTTTACGTCATTCGAACGTAACTTCAGTTGATATGACGTCACAAAATCAGTCGCGAACCAACAACTAATCGTATCGTGAAGTAACGCATTACAATTCACATCACAACATTCCTATAAGATTATAGTCTTCACGGGGGTCATCTGGGATGTGGCGCCGTGTAGTCCGGTCGACAGGCACAAATGATTCGGGGAAACTTGCTGCTTCCGTCTTCCCATGATCAATTTTAAAATTATCCTCTCGTCTACGTCTACGATCCAAATAGACTCTTCACACCAGTTTCCAATGCATCTTGCTTTACTCGTGCTTGCTGCAGATCTGGTCCCTCCCATACTTAACTGTTCTAATAATATTGGATGAGCGCATAACTACGTGTATGAAGCTTTCTCCGCTCCCCTGGTACGAACAAACATTGTCTCAGACGCAGAACAATGTCTAGGCTTCCCCGACACTTCATTACAACAAGAACAGCCCCCGAAGGGGTGGACTTGATAACAGTGATTAGCCTGCAGGCTAACTGGTCACCAACCGGCCATCCTCCGTGAACCTCAGGGGGCCACAACTTCTGCATACTACGAAGGAATGAGCAAGAAACAGCCGAACACCTCAGCTGGTTCTATAAACTTTTGGTATTCGAAAACAGCGGTCTAAGTAAAATGTAAGGTGAAGTTGCCCCTGTGCTTAACTAATTAAGCACTACGCCATGAAGACGTATGGGGGAGTGGATGTATAGATCCACATTTTCTTGACCTGGACACTAGTTCGAGATACATCTAATAAATAAGCACGCGGAAGACCAAGATGACGGTAGCGTAAAAAAAGGTGAACTTGACCCTGTGCTTCATTACGACGTCATGAAGACGTATGGGGGAGTGGAGACAGCTCCTGCAAGATGATGGTTTAACATAAAAGGATTTCTCAGAACAAACATGTATATAACAGTAAATGTAGAATTGCTCTCCGAGGAGGAGACTGCGGGGTTTGGAGAGGAATATCCACCAATTCTCTTATCTTACCTCTAGACCAAGGGCCTCCAAACTACGGCCCGCGATGTGATTTTATCAGGCCCGCGAAAGAATTGTGCAGAAATGCGCCAATTGAACTAATTTTCCAATGAGTACTGGTAAAAAAAATTACTTGTTCACAGATTCCAAATTCATTAATTAAGATTGGGTTTAAAATATATTGATATTTCATATTATGTTAATATTAATATTATTAATAATTTTACTAATTCTGGACCGTATACTGCGCGGTATTTCTTCGTACTTGTTCGGTCTCAATCGGCAGTGTCACTTCGTGGCAATGTAAGTAGCGCCAGCAGTTCGTTACTAGCCGTCTTGTGCATAAGACTTCTTGCAGTAATGCAGTGTAATTGTAACAGATCATCATCATCACCTCAATTTAATCAGATTTTAAGAATGCAAAATGAGTTCCATCATTCACATTAATTGTTTTATTATAATTTGTGATGAAAATATGAGCATTTGCTGCTACT
>NW_019732856.1:944681-970601 GCF_002891405.2 Cryptotermes secundus | reverse complement strand
GATAATTTATTCTAACGTACTTTGTATTTAGTTTATGAAATTCTGTGCTTTCAATAAAACTCATATACCTAGAGTTATTAATTTCTCATTTTACCCGGCCCGTTGAAAGTGCTGAATTACCTAATGTGGCCCGCGTTTTGAAAAGTTTGGAGACCCCTGCTCTAGACTGATACCAATGGCCGGATATGCGCCCAGGAGCCTTAACCCCCGAAATAGCCAGTTCTCATGCTTCAGTTCCAGTAACTTTAGACGAAATTCGGTATGGACGGTGTCGCTAGAAACTGCTAAGCGCATTCCAATTTAGTCTTACCGAACGTAGAAATCAGTGCACTTTCGCATTCGGTAGGTCCTAGGTTCAAATTTCGATTCGGTTGTCATCTTTTGTGAGAGTTTTTTTTTCAGGCCCTCTACATCAATGCTAGGATTATACCTACAATTTGGCCACTTCGTGCGATGTTTTCAAATTGATTCTTCACTGATCATGCTATAATTCAACACTATACAGATCTAACAATTTCAAATTACCTTACATAAACGAAAATAAATAAATATGATCTCCGTGCAAGCGTAATTCTTCCACCAACTTGAAGATGTTCATGTGTTTATTTAAGCGGCAAGTACAGTAACACGCATATGTTTATACTTCTGTTCCTTTAAACCCCTGATGAAATTAAATTAGCGTGCTGAAAACGCCGTAAGCATGCGTCCCTTCGCCCATGCTAATGTACAAGGTGGTTCAAATATGACCGGAACTGATTTTTTTTTAAGCATGCGTCCCTTCGCCCATTCTAATGTACAAGGTGGTTCAAATATGACCGGAACTGATTTAAAAAAAAAAAACATAATTGCCAAACACTTACTTACTCCGTGAGAGAGACTCTTTCCGGTGCTGTTGTTGGGGTCTGTGGTGAATTTCAGCGGACGGGACGTTTTCTCCAACGAGGAATTTGATCACAATGCGTTGTTCCACGCTCCGCGGTACCTTCTGTTCGCCCATCATTCTAGCAACTCCCAGACAGGACTGAACAGGTTCTAACCCGAGCAGGAGGGTGGGTGGAGGTTGTGGATTCACTCTCTCAAGGTCGCACAGTTGCTGCGCAGTACGGATTGTTTACACACAAATCGGTCCCGGTCATACTTGAACCACCTTGTACGTGTCTACGTAGCTATGTTAGTAAATCTCTTATGCTACTATCCCTTCAGAAACTGGTAACATATGAATGCATTACCATTGCTTTTGCTCTTCTCCTGGCCAGAAAGACACTAGACTTATGTTACCAAATCCCTAAAAGATAGGATAAACAAATAAATAGAGCTGGGCACAAAATGTAAGGCACGTTTTCTTTCGTATGCTTCCATCTAGATTAAATTAAATTCTGAATTGATATTGAACATATATCGATACAGAATTGGTTTCAAACGCTTTGCGCAGTTGAAGTATCTAATTTAACCTAATTCTGAGCAGTATATATTGCTTACGTTTCCACTATACAATGTCACTCTTTGTCTATTCATGCAGTTTTCTCCTAATGAACACCTGAAATGTCTGTAACCTTTCAGATTTTTCAGCACATTTCACCATGTAAGAGAAGGCTTATGATACCAAGTAACGAAGCGATATATTGATGCACCAAATCAACATCGATATGAAATAAATTTCAACGACATATTATATCGATTTATCGATGAAATCAAACTAGGCCTAAATCACCGCATGTGTCACTATTACCATACAACAACAGTATGTATATTCGTGATCTGAGTTCAAAATTTCGGAACTTTCTTCATACCCTTCAAAGGGACTAACGTTTATTTACTGCTGACACAGATAAAACTGATCGTACTACTGAAGAACCCGTCACAGTGACCGCGCGGTCTAATGTCTTCGAATGCTCGAATACTGCGATCGTGGGTTCGAATCCCAATTAAGGCATGGATGTTTGTCTCAGTTTATTCTACGTTTATGTAGGTAGCGGCCTTGCGACGGGGTGAACCCTCGTGAAAGGAGTCATACCGAATAAGATAACGAAACTGAAGTGAAACAAAGCGTTTTACGGATGCCCTATGCTCCAAATGGAATCAACAAGAATAAAGATAGATAGACAGACTACTTAAGAAGGCGAAATACAGACGAGACATATCGCGTAACAAAACAGGCGCACGTTTTCATTATAATTTGTTACAGGTATGTCAGATGGTAATACGTTACAGTAACATAACTGTAAAGATTAAAATATAAAAGTAAACGCATCCCTGTAACAGGCGGTGGAGGCCATTAGGGTTGTGAGGTGTTGAGGTTCCCACATTTTCTAGACAATCGGCTCATATATGGCGGTAAATTTGTCAGCCTTACGCGCCGGCCACCCTTTACCCCCAAGAATATTCCTGGTACTCATTTCTGTTAGAGGCTGAGTCGACCCCAGGGCCATAGTGCGGCTGGAAGGATTAGGTCAACTGAAAAAAATCCAACTCATCGGGATTCGATCCCGACACCTTCCGGCTTGTAACATAGTGCCTCATCCAACTACGCTACCGCGTGCCCCTTAAAGATTAAAATATACGCTCATGTAAGTGGATCTCGTCTTGTTTAGGTGTAAAACCTTTTTCCAATGGCTCCTCCAACCCATTCAGGGCCCTGGCCTCTTATTCAGCTGTGTAACCATTTTTCACACACGGTAGAACTCCTTGGACGATTGATCAGCCCGTGGCGAGGCCTCTACCTAAACACAGGACAACACAAACACAGAATAAACGCATACACATACCAACCATCCATGCTCTGAGTGGGATTCGAACCCATGATCCCAGCGTCCGAGCGAGCGAAGATAGTTCATGCCTTAGACCGCGCAGCTACTGTGACCGTCGGGTGTGAAACATAACTTCTCAAATTAACGTAAGAACCTCAGTTTTCGTGAGCAGGCTGGGTAGAATATTTATACGTAACGCGGAGAGTGTTGCTGAATGAGGAATTTCATAATCTGTACTCATTACCAAGTAGGCCCATTATCAAGATAATCTAATCAAGGAGATGAAGACGGGCCGCGCATGTAGTACGCATACCTAGTTCCAATTGGTAAGCCTGTCGAAACAGATAACTTGGAAGACAATCGCAGATGGAAGCATAGTACCAAATTTAATGTAAAAAAGTGGGTGGGGCACTGATCTGAATTTGATTCAAGAGAGAAATAAATGACATGCTCTTTTGAACACGGAGGAGCTTCATAACTTGTACGCTTCTCCAAGTATAATTAGAATGATCAAGTCAAGGAGGATGAGGTGGGCAGGGCATGTAGCACGAATGGGGGAGAAGAGGCATGCATATAGGATATTGGTGGGAAAGCCAGAAGAGACCATTGGGAAGACCAAGACCTAGGTGGGTGGACAATATTAAAATGGATCTTAGAGAGATAGGGTTGGATGGTATGGATTTGACTGATCTGGTTAAGGATAGGTACCAGTGGAGGGCTCTTGTGAACACGGTAATGAACCTTCAGGTTCCATAAAATGCTGGTAAATTCTAGAGTAGCTGCAGAATTGGCGGTTCCTCAAGAAGGGCTCAGCTCCATCAGTAAGTCTTGTGAACACGGCGCTGAACCTTCCGATTACATTAAATGAATTTATTTTTTCACTAGATGAGTGCTTATTAGTTTCTCCAGAATGGCTCTCCTCAACGGAGATTTTCTCTATATTTAAAAACCCGAAAATCCCGTTCCCAGAATATTTAAGGTACGTATTTCCGTTAGAAATCAGTGGTTGGCGGTGAAACTGTTAGAACAAACTCTATTACGTGTATGAAGGTGGTTTAAATTTGAATATGCTAAATTTCCAGGAACTGCGAATTAGATGGCGCTATCAGCTATTAGCCCCGTCAGCCAGCAAACAAAATACAGAGCAGTAACGCGGTTTTGTATCAACATGAGAGACTTTCGAAGAGTATGGACAATTGAAGCACGCAGTGCGCTCACGAGAAACAAAAACCGTACGAAATACCACAACAAATGAAAACGTCGACTGACGTCAAACCACATAATGACGATATTTATGTAAATTCCGAGGTGCACCAGTCCACGACTGAAAGAGGAATTTACACTGAAGCCGCCATTAGGATCGCTGCACAATATTTACGTTTACAAAGGACAGTTTTCTGGTTTCTGATAGAGCCAAAGTGTCTCTTCCTACTAAATTAATTTGAATATAACAGCCGAAGCAGAGCTGGTTTCCTGCTTGCGTTGCTCTTCAAACCGGAAGATGGAGACGCCATGTTCCTACAAAAGACCGATTAACTTAAAACGGACTACACGGCGTTATAACCCAGAACTCTTCATAAGCATCGCTGGGAAACCCTCAAATCCTTCATTAAACTCGTCAGGAAGGTTATCGCGTTTTTCCCTTTACAAATTCCAATATGGCGGCCTTGAAACATTTTAAGAACATGCGCCAAGGCAATGAAGGCGTATAGGGTGCGTGAAGTAATTCAGAACCAGCTGCCAGTACGTGTCAACTGGGGTAAGTGGAGACATCCCAGCGGTGCGCATTGCAGAAGCTTAAGCGTGGGCCCCAAGGACACCAATAAAACATAAAATTTAAGAGCTCTATCTTCTAGAATATAGCGCTGTGTAGTCCAGTTAAAGTTAACCTGAGTTTCGGACAAAAAGCAGCTCCATCTTCAAGGTCGACGAATACTCCAAGCAACCAGCACACGTACTATCTGCTTCATGCTGGTTCCCTTCCTTCATTTATTCTTCGAACTTGAAGATGGAGGCGACATGTTCATAAGAAACGTCGGCCCATTTTGAACGGACTACAGGGCGTTATATCTCAAGAAGAGAAAACTCTTCATAAGCACCGCTGTGAGAATCTCAATCTCTACGCCCTTGTAGGGAAACTCCATCCGCACAGTCAATTTACTGACAAAGCTCTACCAAATAAAATGAAACGTCTTTCACGGCACATATTTCAAGCGCGTCTTACATCGGTCTATAGCATAACGCGAAGGGCGGCGAGTCCTACAAAGCCGGAGAAGAACAGACAAATGCAAGCCTTCAGTTGCCGCGCAACGAACAAGATAAGTATTACGTGGCCGAGGGTACTGAAGAAACTGGACACCGACAGGCTGGAAGAAGCACAAATAAGGTTTCTGTTGCTATTCCTCTTACTGAGCCTCCAAGACTAGATCATTTTCGTAATACGGGCACCGCAAACACAGTAGCAATGCCCCAAACACTCTCTCTCAAACTGAGGAGCACCAGCTGAACGGCCAAAACATACACACGCACATAAGTAGTAGTTCTGGGAAGAAATGATCACCTATTTCCCTTGATATACCACTCGGACCCAACAGAAAACGACGCCTCCAAAAATTCTTCGTTGCCACCGTGAAGTCTTTACTAAGTTCTTACCTAGCATAGACAGGAGGGATACATATGTAGATACGCAGATAGATGGAAGGGATTTATGACTTACGCCGTTGAGATGGGTACCATGATACATATGCAAAGTGTCATAAAGATTGGTTCAAGCATTCAAAAGCTGACAGGGAAGTATTCACAAACATACAGACAGTATAGAGATCCATTAAGCCTTTTTTGTTTTTCAAAATAAGGAAAGTAGGATAAAAATGAAATCAAACAGAATACCAAAGCAAGCACTGGAATACAATCCATCGGGGCGAAGAGACCCTGAACGCCCCAAGACAGGCCACATGCATGTAGAGGGACATGTAATTATGTTCAATTCTGTGTAATTCTTTATGATGGTGGTGTATGACGGTTCTCCCTGTTGAAACAGTCCATGAACTATGATTGTTGATCTCACAGCTTCGGCCATACAGGCAAGTTTTATGGAATTTGCCTGATGATGACCTAAGTAAAGGTCGAAACATGTAGCATATAACTGATAAGAGACACCACAACATCTATTTTGTCTCCGCCTTGAAGATATCCTTCTCTATGCTGTGTTGACGGTCCAGTTAACGTAACTACTGAATACACAACGGGATAAACACACAAAAAAAACTCTGTGGCTTGAGTCCGCAAGCGAACTATACCGGCCGAGCGACCGCCACTTGTCGACGAAGTTAGTGCCAACAGGATGCAAACCATAAATTTTACATCGTCTACTCTTTTAAATATGTGCAAACGAACTTAAAAAGGTGGAGGCATTGACTAATACGTAATTGGCAACAGGTGAAGACATACAGTTGAAGAAACAGGATCATGGATTTTGTCGACAGGAATACTTACTGCAAGACATCCTTGTCATATACCGACCGACCTACTTGTTAGTAGAATCTGCTCATTTTATTCAGATCAAACCCACAGAAACAAACTCACTCGTGTGAGTTGACATTTCAGGACGTTCGATCGTAAAGGCTGGCTTAAGCGCTGGAAACTTTCAAACACGACGTCCTTTCGCGCCACAAACAGGCGTCCTTTGTGGCAGCGCGACAACGCCGCCACAAGTCGTAGTTTATCCGGCCACTCGGTTCAAATTTTCTTCGCTCAGAAATCTGGGACTCGTACGATCGGGGAACCCCGTTCCACCAACATTCAAACCCGTCTCTGAACATGCGATGAAAATTGCTCGATACCTGTAACCTAATGAAATTTCCATCTCAGGAACCCTGCCTTTTCTAGGCAGGCGTCTACTGCTGCCACCACTCACCAAACCATCCCGTATCGACTTCAAAGCCAACGGAGATGTTCGTCTCTGGGTGTTTGCGCTCGCGGTCTTGGAGAATCGTTAGTGTATTCCAGCGATCCAGACCTAATCAAGTCTCAAACCTCCCGGGACACCGTGCTCAGTCTCAACCCACTGTAACTAAGTACGAGTACTTAAGAGCCACTTAAGGGAACTCGAAGGTGCGACGTGAACAATACCTCTACAACAAGATTCTGAACTAGAAATCCTCACAGCCAGTGTACCTGTGGTAAAGGCAGAAAAGGTAAAGCTATCCCTGTAACAGGCCGTGGAGGCCCACAGGGTTGTGAGACGTCGAGGCTCCCACATTCTCTCTAGACAATCGGTTCACAGATGGCGGTAAGGTTGTCAGCCTTCGCCACAGTGCGGCTGGAAGTATTAGGTCAACCGAAAAAAAATCCACCTCATCGGGACTAGAACCCGTGACCCTCCGGCTTGTAGCATAGTGCCTCAACAATATATGCTACCACGTGCCCCAAATTTGACATTGGAATAACAAAGATCCCTTTGTTGTCCCTGTAAAACTAGAAACTAAATAACACACGAAGCTGCCATGTTGTTTTATATCCCACAAAAATCATATTTAGGCCGTCTCAACACGAGGGCTTACTATCTTCGCTGAGGTGTGCGTAATTTTCCTCAGTACCTCATCACAACCAATGAAACAATGCCTTAAACTTGAGCACGGTATATTCAAAATTCATAGTTAATTATCGTGACTTTATCACTATTTAGCTTGTGAAGCTGATAAATATATAAAACTGAGGCCCAGTAATTACTGATACAGATTAAACAAAATATGCGTATATCTAAACCATTTATCATTTAACATTTATCATTTATCAAGTAATCATTCTGGTTCTGCGGTTCAACTAACCTTTGCGTTTTAATTATAACACAGGGCTTTTGTGAAGACGATAATGAAAATTCTAGTTCGAAAATAACGAGAATATCTTGATCATCAGCGGAACTACCAATTTCTAAGCTTCAGCGTGGTTTACTTAATTAGATATAATCACTCACTCATTCATGGAGATGAGCCCTTCTTGAGAAGCCGCCCTTTCCGCAGTTACTAAAGGACTTCCCAGCATTTTATGGAACCCGAAAATTCATTATCGTGTTCACAACAGCCCTTAACTGGTCTCTATCCTAAGCCAGATCGATCCAGTCCATACCATCCCATCCTGTCTCTTTAAGATCAATTTTAATATTATGCAACCACCTATGTCTTTGTCTTCTTAGTGGTCCTTTTCTTTCTGGTTTACCCAACAATATCCAATATGCATTCCTCTTATCCCCCATTCGGGGTACATGTCCATCCAATCCTCCTTGACTTGAGGATTCTAATTATACAAGTTATGAAGCGCCTCATTATGTAGTTTCTTTCCAACCTCCCGCCACTTCATCCCTCTTCGATCCAAATATTCTCCTCAGCACCCTTTTTTTCAAACACCCCCAGTCTATGTTCCTCCCTTAATGTCAGAGACCAAGTTTCACACCCATACAGAACCACATGCAAAATTATAGTTTTATATTGTATATTCTCATTTTTATGTTTTTAGACAGCAGACAAGAAGACAAAAGGTTCTGGACTGAATGGTAGCAAGCATTACCTGAATTCAGTCTCCTCTTAATTTCCTCCTGAATCAAATTTTGATTTGCTACTGTCGTTCGCAAATACCTGAAATGCGCCACATTTTCAAAACATGTTATCTATCTTTATGTCACGATTTTGCCCTGCATTTTGGTGACGAGATAGTAACATATACTTAGTTTTCTCAGTGTTTACTTCTAGACCAACCTCCTTACTAGCGTCAATTAACGTTTGTGTGTTTTCTTTATGGTATCTACATTATCACCCAGTAGATTCACATCATCGGCATAGACCACCAACCGATGTGTCCCATTTAATTTCAATCCCACCTGGTTTTCTGGACATTCCTAAAGGCATATTCTAAAGCAAAACTGAAAAGTAGTGGCGATAAAGCAACTCCATGTTTCAGACCATTCTGGATAGGAAAATTATCAGACAAATATTTACCAATGCAGACTTTAATATACGTTTCGTTTAAACACATTTTAATCAGCCTAACTAGTTTCATGGGTACCCTGAACTCTAACAGAATCAGAATACTGAACAAAGTTCTCTCCTAACTGAATCACAGACTTTCTTGAAATCTACAAATAGCTGATGTACTGTCTCATTGTACTCATTCCCATTTTCTCCAATATCTGACGAATGCAAAAGATCTGATCTGTAGTTGATCTGTTACGTTGAAACCCACACTTATGATCCCCAATAATTTCATCTATATATATGGACTTAACCTTGAAAGAAGAATATTGGACAAAATTTTATATGAAGTTGATAGCAGTGATATCCCCCGATAATTACTACAGTCAGTTTTATCACCCTTCTTGTGAACTGGTATAATAATACTCCAATTAGTTCTAATACGCAAATTAAATTAGATGCAGCTCTTCCATGTTTATTTGTCTGATACTTCATTATGCATGTTTCGGTTTATGTTCTTCGGTGTAAGATTTGAGGTTTCGACGGCGGTAACTATGAAGAAAGCCGTCTTCTACGATGTGGCGTCGTGTATATATTGTGTTAACCGACGTTTCGGAGGCTTTCTTTATATTCTCCATGTTTTCAGTCCTAGTTTTCTTATTCCCATTTGCTCGCAAATTTGCCCACTATATCCACACGCACTTCCTGTCAGTGGTGTCGACACAGAGGCGAAAATAAATCGCCATGGTAAATCCAAGCAGGTGAAACGTACGTGGAGCGTACACAAAGTTCCGGGACTTAACTTTATGTTCTGCCTTGCGAACATATTTCAACAGTCCTGACAGCTCAGTTTCTGTATCTATCATCCTCCACCTTCACACGTTTCCTCACGGCTGCAAACCTAAACCCAGCCCAAGAGAACTGTCCTCTAGAATGTAACGGCATATAGTCCAACAGAAGTTTACAGACGTTCCTCCGAAACGTCGGTGAACTTCTATTATACTATACGGCGTCACACCCCACAAGGCAATTACATTCGTAGTCACCGAAGTGAAAACATCAAATCTCTCGCTAAGAGATGTCCTTACTAGTTTCTCATAAAGAAACAAGTAACATGGTGATAGAAATGTCCATCGCGTCCGAACTTCTGGCTTCCAGTCGGCTGATTCGGCGCCCGAACACATGGATTTTGGAAGTCAAGAACAGGCCGTAAGAGGTGTGTTGAAGCGAACTCTACGTACATAACAGCAATTTTTAATCCATTAAGTGATGGGGGGGGGAGTCAAGCTGGGTCCACTCTGCACGGCAGCCACTGATTTGCCTATTGTACTTGCCCCGGGCGATTATGATGGGGAATTTGGTGGAAGAAGATTGGCAGGGGAAACTGAAGTACTTGGAGAAAACCCTCCCCAGCGCCACTTTGTTCACCACAAATCCCACTTGTCCAGACCCGGGATCGATCCCGGGTCGCCGAGGTGGGAAGCCAGCGATTAACCGCTTGAGCTATGGAGCGGCCTTACATAACAGGTCATACTATTATCTCGTTTCATTTCAAACGCTCCTCGTGGTTGCTATAGTTCGTGTAGATGTTGTCACAAGAAGCGCTAACAACTCAGTCATTTTTTTATATTTTTTTAAGGATTGCATCCTTTTGCGCATATACAATGAACATATATAATTTTTACCGTCAACGCCAACAATACTTTATTATTTATTTATATAGCACACACTACAAGTTTCGACCTCAAATGGGTCATCTTCAGGTGCAAGTTTCTCACATACTACTCCGTAATAGTGAGAAACTTGCAACACCTGCAGATGGCCCATTTGAGGTCGAAACATGTAGTGCTATATATGTTAACTGAGTGGAAGTTTAAGTTTTCCGAATGTACAAAGATTCAGACGGAATGTTAGGCTAAACATGCAATTCCAACTAAATGTAAAGCCAAACCTCCCACTGCAACATATCAGTACCTTCCATTTACATTTTTTCGCAACGTATTTGATTTATAGATACACGAGAGTCCTGTAAAATCCGGACTGTTATAGGAATTCAGTCGCTACATATAGGTATATAAATAGGCCTATAAAACAGGGTAATTGGTCTTCCCGTTCTCTTAATTAAGCGGATAATTCAACTCTTTATACAGCCCGAAGGCCCAGCACCACTGTCTGCACTGCACAAGACCCTGAGAAATTTCCACGCACGTCATCTTAATGACATTCCTCCACCTCCTTCTTGGTACAGAACAAGTTGGCTTAAACAGCAGCGCTTCTAACTTGTATTCTGGAGGTGCCCTGTTCATATCTCGGCCGACACACAGACTGTCCTGAGGTTTTTCAGGTTACAATTAATTCCTCCAGGCAAACTGTGGGATAGTACCTTAAATTAGCCATAACCGCGTCCGTTCATGTCCCTTCGAATTCAATACTCACTACTACTACTGGCTCTACAGCCCACTTTGGGCCCTTGCCACTTCTTGCAGTGTCTTAATTTTCCCTGCACGGGAAATCAGCCAGCTGCAAAGCCGCATCTTCACACAGGGCAATACAAACACAGAATAAACGCAGACATCCTTCCATGCCTCCAATGGGATTCGAATCCTCGATCCCAGTGTTAGAGCGGGTGAAGATATTTCATGCCTCTGACCGGGCGGCCGATGTGATGGGCTCAATACTCACTGCCATCCAATAACTCGGAGCTACACGGTCTGAGTTACTGACACCATAATCAAATACTATGTACTACAAATACCGGTAATTAGACTCCGGGGCCTGTAGTCTGTAAGCGAGACCGAGCAAACGCCGCTTGTCGGCGAAGTTAGTGCAAACTTTTGCGGACAGAGGGTGTCGCGTGGTCAGCGCAACGAATCCCCACGGCCGTTAATTTCGGTTTTGTAGACCGGAGCCGCTATTTCCTTGAAGTAACTTCTCAATTATCCTCACGAGGCTGAGTTGACCCCGTTCCAAACCCACTACTTCTCAGAAAATCTGGTAGCGCCGGAAATCGAACCACAGACATCTGGATCTGCCAGGAACTGTGCCCGCTAGACCACAGAGGCGGTCTTTAAAACAATTAAAAACACTTGGATTTCCAAGTGGCCGATATATAATATGTTTTACAATTAACGATCTGTATACAATTCTTATGTTCCCATCCGGACTTCATATCAGTACACCTGAATGTCCTAATGAGAGGGCAATTTTGTTTTACCAATTAGTTTGGAAGTGAAAAGCATGAAATCGGAACGATGACAGAAAAGCTATCGTTATAAAAGTTGTGGCAATTGCTTTGAGTCATGACAGCAATCGACAAGGTTGGCACCATCAAAATGACACGGTGTCACAGAAACCAATGGTAACACCGGTACGAGCAGCCCCCCCCCACCCCCACCCCCAACCCATGTCACTACAGTAATGTGGCAGTAACAGTTAAATTGCAGTCGTCACTGTAAACCCGGCAGCAAATGTGTGAAGGTTAAAAGGCACAGAAATGCGAGAGTCAATTGTCTCACAAACCAGGCCATTTCTCACGTGCATCTGTTATTCCGTCGTCTGGCAAGACAGAGACAACAAAGGGAGGAAAAGAAATATTCCTCCACATTCGTAAACAGTATCTGGAACGAAGGAAGCTATCACAGTCTTACCAACGCCACGTGGAGGCAAAGGTCCAAACAATCTAAATTTCTCCGCACGATGGAGATGTTAGCCCCAAGGAAAATCTCTGCTCCTGACGGGAAATGCAACCCTCTCATTCATCCTATCTCGGCCGTTATTGTAAGCAGAACTCATACAGCTTACATTTCCACTGCAGAGATTTCTAGTACTACTGATACTATTATTATTATTATTGGAACCAGGGTAGCGCAGTCGGTATAGCGAATGGCCACGGACTGGACGACCGAGAGGTCGTAGTTGGAGTCCCGGTAGGGTCAAGGATTTTCTTTTCTCCACGTCATCGAGACCGGCTCTAGGGCCCACCCAGCCTCCTATCCAATGTGTACCGAGGGCTCTTTCCCAAGAAGTAGTAAAGCGACCGAAGCGTGAAGCTGACCACTCACCTCCAACTAGTGCTGAGGTCAAGAAAACGTGGATCTATACATACGCCCCCCATACGTCTTCGTGGCGTAATGTTTGATTAGTTAAGCAGAGACAACTTTAACTTTTCTCTTTGCTTTAGGAGAAAAGTACAAAGTGACCACTCTGCTTGCTGCTGTCTCGTTGCTTGCTTGTTGCTTTCGACCCTGAAGATTGAGGCAGTACGTTCTTCCGAAACATGGTGATTTTATACGAGAGTATGGAACGTCACAGTTACCGCTGTGAGAACCTCAAATCCCACATAGGACTGGACTGATCTTCGTGTGACAGTGGAAAGCAGAGCAGTCTAACATGTAGAAGGGGGTGTCCGTGATGCTGAGTGTGTAATAGTCAGGCTGTTGCGAACGTGGACTGAACTACCAGACCGACATGCTATGCAGGCCCTACTGGGGTAGTCTGTGCACAAACATGGCCCCCCTTCATTGACGAACAAAGTTTTCTGAGTGTGTAATAGTCAGGCTGTTGCGAACGTGGACTGAACTACCAGACTCTTAACATTACATCGTATTATGTTTAATTTCTGTGAAGAACATATATGTCAAAGTTGTCAGACATAAACTCCAACGTTCACGCCGTCTCTATGCTTGCAAACTATACTTAATACATATTGCATAAGTGTGTAGGATATGAGGTTCTCAAAACGTTTGTTATGAACAGTTTTATCTTCTCGGATACAACGACGTGTAGTCCAATGAACACCAACCGTCCTTTCGGAGGCCTGCTTTATTCTTCGATCACGAAGATGGAGGCAACATGTTCATCTGAAACGTCGGTTGGCTTCCAACGGACTACATGGTGTTATATCCCACAAGATACAATCCTTCAAAACCTAAGTCTGTTTACATCCCACCTCCGTGCCAAAATGCACATACCAACCTAGTTCCAGTGACTCTCTGGTTACCGCCATCAAACTCAGCATCAAATAAAATATTGGCATGGTGGCCATATAGTTATTTTCGAATGTAAAAAAATTTCCGTGACAAAAGTTGCATATTTTTTCAAGCTTTCTTACTATACATCATTTCGGGATTCCAAAGAAAGTCGCAATGATTGTCGCTTCACCTCACAAATTCTCATATTCTCAATATTAACTGTAAGAACCGATAATTACGTTTTTGTGGTCGCCTTGGATGTCATGACGCTTATACCAAACTGGAGGAAATCGGTCAACTGGTTCAAACCCTGAAATAGGGGCCAGACGTACACACACAGCATGGTGATCACTTGAGACTTGACTTTCCCTTGAAAGAAACGGGATAACGCTGTACTCTTGCTCGGCTGTTTCTAAACAATTCCAACCATAATTATATTAAAAAAGTGACTTGACTAGAAGAGAATCAGTGCTCAAGAGTTAGAGACGGGCAGCAGAGCAGTACTCCATGAATGAACTGCGTCATCGATCGAAAAATCTGCTGACAGGGCATGGTGTCTGCTTGAATACAGAACTCGAGAAGAAAATACTTCAGTTCAAAGCAGTTTCGAAACTTTCAGGCGCCATTTCAGCACGAACACTTCATTTAACTGAAGCGCAAGCTGTCATTCAATTCAGCATATCATCTGCATGTCTTCTTACAGCAAAAGAAATACTGAAAGATACACAGCATAATTCGACATGTGGCACGGGCGCCCAACTCTAAGGGGAGAAAGAAACTGTGGGCATCTCACAGTAGAGAATTTGTACACAAGGAAGGCTAACAGCGAATTAAGAAACTAAATAGCAGCTCTTCAGCTACCATTACTGAGGTGAAGACGAAGGTACAGCTATCCCTGTGCTTAACTAAGCACTACTCCATGAAGACGTATGGGGGAATGGATGTATAGATCCATGTATTCACCTCAGCATTAGTCGGATGAGAGTGGGCAGCTTCACGCCCCGGCCGACTTACCCCGGGGAAAGAGTTCAAAAACTAGGTGGGCCACAGAACCTGACTGGAAGACGTGGAGTGGAGGACCTAGCCCATACCGGGACTCGAACTCCGACCCCTCGGCCGTCCAACCCATAGCCAATCGCTGTACCGCGCTATCCCGGCTTCCCAGTTAATATTACAAGGGCAAAAAAGGACAAATCTGTGCCCAAGACGAACAAAATGCTTGCGAGAAACAGTAAATAAATACATAGTTCAGTCTCGCACAGTGATTGAATGTATCACTTGGAGGATATGGACGTAAATTGGACAATGGCATCAAAATAGGTGTTAAGAGAAGGT
Source organism: Cryptotermes secundus (assembly GCF_002891405.2). Taxonomy (NCBI): domain Eukaryota; kingdom Metazoa; phylum Arthropoda; class Insecta; order Blattodea; family Kalotermitidae; genus Cryptotermes; species Cryptotermes secundus. Next base: position 955,583 of record NW_019732856.1, on the reverse strand, counting down.
GGCAGTTAGATATAAACAAGCCAGGGTAAGTTCCTGCCATTGACTGTGGCGCTGTTAGCGATCTTCTGAGTTTTACCGGTGTAATAAGAAGTTGCTTCGCTGTACAACTGTTCTTTGGACTACGTCCAGAGCGACGAGGCAGTGTAGGAGACCCGGGGGTTTGCAAGAAAAGACAGCGGGGTTAGCGATGTGCGCTAGATGGAGCTAAAGGCCTACCGGTCGTCGTCCTGTGAGCAAAGCTCCAGATACTGACCTCTCACACGAACGGCCTGTCAACTTGACAGAAGTCTGCGTTTGCAGAACAGTCTACTCCAGCTATTATGAGAATGTGGGTACGCCATTATCAATTAGTGAAGTAGACAGTTACGCTACGACCCCCCTCCTCCTACTATTCTTGTTGCTCCCCCCCCACTTGGAGCATAGGACATCAGTGAAATGTTCGTTTCATTTCAGTTTCTTAACCTCAGCCACTCAATAGGACTTCATGTACGGGGGATCAGCCCGTCGCAAGGCCGCTACCTAACAAACACAGAATAAACGCAAACAGACACTCATGCCTTGAGTAGGATTCGAACCCACGATCCCTGCGTTCGAGCGGGGAAAGACAATATGTTACTATTAGAGAGTTATTAAATTATTCCACTTCTGACATACTCGTGCTTCCAATATGCACATGCTGGAGGCAAATTCATACATACTTATACAAAAGTTTCGTAAAGTTACCTAAACTCGGTGTTATGTACAGGGTTCCTGGAATTTAACACAACTTAACAAGCTGAATGAATTTCTGGCAGCATCGCAATCTCGCAGTTGAGGTCAAAATCGCGTGACACAGACAGTATAATGATTAGACTACGGGATAGAGGGCTGAAGAATTGGGGTTCTATACCCAGAATGGAGGTAAACTCTTCTCCCACTGGATCCTCACAGGTTATAGCGCTCACCTAGCCCCTTATCCAAACGACCCTGGGAGCTCTTTCTCCGGAGGTAAAGTGGTTGGGGTGTGAAGCTGACTACTCAGTTTCTACAATGCTGGGGTTAAGAAAACATGGAGATATACCTCCATTCGTTCTCAACAGCCTGGTCCTTAATCAAGCCACAGGAACACTTTACCTTCATTATATACTGCATAGACTCTCTCTCTCTCTTTCCTGTTGCTCCCACACACTTTACAATTCACCGTTACACACGCACTAGCATTCTCAGTCTTCCCTAGTCGTATCCTGGCAACGGATTTATAAAAGCCTCGCTGTCACTTCAAATCACACTTGGAGTCTTCTGTTCACCGCCTAACTCCCTTCTTGCCATTATTCTGCAGCTGCCAATTCCGAAGACTCGACTCAGTTCAGTTCCTCTGCTCCCAAGCTCATATCCCAGCCCGCTTGGGGTCTCGAAACTCAACTCGACTCTACTTTATACTGCTCTATGCTGCCGAACTCTTCTTTATAACCACTTTGCACGGACCACGCAGAGAACAGAGCCTCTATTGTTGAGATGGTCTGCTTACTGATCCTTTGCCTAGCAACTGACGTCTTATTGTTGCGCGTGCTGGCTCACGCTGGAATCTGTTTACCGAGTCGTTGTCTAGAAATGGGTCTATACGTCACAGTACAACTACTGAAAGCGACGTTAAATAACCCATGAATAACAGAAAGTAAAGGCACCAATTGACTTGATCGCAGAGGAGGGGGAGGAGAATAGGGTAAAATAATAAGATAGTAATACACTACCGTAAAATCGACTCGGGCTACATCTCGTGGGAGGAAAATATTATTCAAATCTATCGGTATGCATGTATACACTCCGCGAGCTATGGGCGATTCTTTTGCTCTCACGTTTACCGGGCATCGGAGAAGGAGAAAAGACTTTGCAAACACTCAATGCAGAGCAGGTTATCTCAACCAGTAACTGAACTGGGCAAGCACTCAAGTGAGGCATACTGAGTTTATCCGTGGTTTACCAGAGGGTCTCCAGTACCAACTATATCTGTGCCCATCTAAGCGGGGTTACATCCTGCGACTGATTCAATGAACTCCATACATGCGTGAAGAGCGGGTGCAGCATTTAACAAACACAATCAGAGCTCCCTAGCCAACAAGACAGTCCGCACTTCTAGGGCATCGCAGAGGAAAGGATCTGCAGGCAAGACAAATGAACGAACGGCGAAAGGGACAACATTCGATGAATAAAATCATAAATTTGATTTGTCACCACGTACTGTTGAAGATAATAGGTAAGTCGAGGGTGTCCCTGTGCTTAATTAATTAGGCACTATACCATTAATATGAGTGGGGGAGTGGAAGTATAGTTCCACCTTACTTGATCTTGGCACTATATGGAGGTGAGCGGTCAGCTTCACGCCCCGGGCTCTTTAACCTTGGGAAAAGAGCCTCCCGTATCCACTGTAAAGGAGGTTGAGTGGACACTAGAGTCGGTCTGGACGCTGTGAAGAACGGGAAAATCTCTTGCCCGTACCGGGAATCGAATCCTGGCAGTCGAGCCAGTAGCCCGTGGCTACACCGACTGAGCTATCCCGGTTCCACCACGTATTGTAAGGTTTGTTAAATCAAAAGAAATATCGAGGGGAAACAAGAAATTCATACTCACTTTGATTAGGAAACTTCGCGAGAAGAGACACCACTAGCGAGATATAAAGTTGTCCCTGCTCTTAACTAATTAAGCACTACGCATTGAAGACGTATGGAAGAGTGGATGTATAGATCCACATTTTATTGACCTCGGCACTAGCTGGAGGTGAGTGGTCAATTTCACGAACCCTGCTGCTGTACCCCCGATACCCATTGGATAGGAGGCTGGGTGGGTCCCAGAGCCAGTATGGATGACGTGGAGAAAAGAAAATATTTACCCTACTGGGACTCCAACTCCGACCCCTTGGTCGTCCAGCCCGTAGCCAGTCGCTACACCGACCAACAAGAAATGGGTATGGGAAAACATCACTACAACGGATCTGAAGGACATAAGCGTTGAGTATCCCGAGGTGACCCTCAAGTGGCAGACATGCAGCAAAAGGACGACAGAATATCAGGATCAGACCCTCAAGTGGCAGACATGCAGCAAAAGGACGACAGAATATCAGGATCAGCTGAGGAGCTACAAAGCACAAAGCAGATGTAGCGAACCGCTTCTGGGTGACGGGTTCAGCATGAATCTGAAGACAATAAAATTCAGATTGAACAGTTAAATTGCAAACAGCTTCGCGCCTCGAGTTCTCACATGAACGTCTTTATATTCCGTCCTACAGAAATCGACACAGTACCTGTATTATGGGAGTCCATCCAAAAACCCTTTCGACGGCATTGAAGTGTCCGCGGGCATACGGTTGGGGATCCCTGCTCTAAAGGACGACCATGAAGCGGCTTATTTGACTGTAGATATGAACACAAGGTCACTCTGAAAGAATTCACTTCATATTCAGACTCTTAAGATATCAAAACTCTTGCACACCGCGGGGAATAATTTTTTTTTCCTTGGCACTACAGCCCCAGTGGGCCTAGGCCTACCTCCATGAACTTCTCCGTTCACTTCGGTTTTTCTTGATCTTACACGTTCGGTAGGAATCCTTGGGAGGGTGATCAGCTCGTCGCAAGGCCTCTACCTGTATATAAACACAGAAAAACGCATACACACAAACTAAACATCCATGCCCTGAGTGGGATTCGAACCCACGATCCCGGTTTCTAAGCGAGGGAAGACAGTACATGCCGCGGGGAATAATTATAAAACTAAAATATACAGCAACACCACCTGAACACAAAACGAAGGAAATGTTCATAACTTTCCTGAATCATTTCTGAACGCAGAACCCTCGTGCCATTAAACGTGCTGAGTTACGAGAATCAAAGTGTGAAGCACAGAATGTGATTATCGCAAGCACAACAAGAAATTACACTAAAAGTTCTTGGTTGCGTGAAGACCCCTACTACGACCAATGATGACACCATCGGCCCAAAAGGCATCACTGATGTACTTCAGCATGACCATTAGGAACTGTGGCTAAACTAACCAATAGGAAACGCTGAACATTTCCTCAATGCACAATCTCGGATGTTCTGAGACATCTCATCATGTGACAGACAGAGGCCGAAAGCTTGAACAGCCTGCTTGGATGAAACACGTAGGGAACTGTTCCGTGTGTCAGCGTGGCGCAGGTGAGCAGAGATCCGTGAATTTGCTGTTGAGCTCCCAACAGTACGTCATAACGATCTCTTTGTGAAAAGTTTCCTGTGGTATATCTTCGCTCACTTTCTCACCCCCACCCACGTTCCCTACGTAGCGGTCGACCTCAACACCGAGAAAAGCTTATATTCATTTAATATTTTCCGTGCACCCTTGCCTCCAAAAAGAATGTTANTTTTACGATTGACATTTGTCAATATATATGATGGACATATATTGTAGTTATTTTAAAGTGAAGACAAGGCATACAATGTACTAGTTTGACGTGAATTTAGTAGCACCTGAAGATGGCATTCTTATGCCGAAACATGTAGTGAAAGTGAGAGAGGAAGATAGATAAGTGTATGCACTGCAAGACGGAATAAACAAATCATGAGCCTATAGATAGTTCACTCAAATCTAAGCCTAACATCTTGGTAACTATAGTAATACCAGCTGCACACTTTTCAGGAAGACTAGCTTATTTACGTATGTTAAAATACGCCAATGGGGAGCTGCGATCGCTCGGTCGGTATAGCAACGGGATGGACGGCAGGGGTTCGATTCCTAACAATAGATTTTCTCTTCTCCATGGCGTCCAGACCGACTCTGGGGCCCACCCAGACTCATAAACAATGGGCACCAGGAGCTATTTCCCCGGGGTAAAGCGGCCGGGGTCTGAAGCTAACCACTCACCTACATTTAGTGCAGAGGTCAATAACGATGGAGCTATACTTCCAGACAACTTTACCTTTACAACGGACCAGGATATATATCGAATAGTTCTGAGAGAAAGCCTGCTCTATAATTACGATTTGAGCTGTAAATGTAAGCAAAAAGGTCGCACCTCGATTGTACTAAAGAGTACGAGACCAAATAACGCAACATCTTAACGAGAAGCCCAGCCAAGGAGCAATTTTTTATTAATGGGAGACAGCTTTCATTTAAGTATCTTATTTGCATTACAGTTCGCAATTTTAATATATAATATGATTTGACTGTAATTTCTTGACGACTGTTTTGATGATGTATCATCCTTCACATTTAATCCCCCCCCCTCGATCCCTCAGTCTTCGCAAACACCGATAATGCTTCTTTCCTTTAATGTTAATAACAATAAAGGATGTACAAACACAAAACGGTAACACGTACTCGAACATACGTCAGATTTACATATTGCTAAATAATATAATGGCCGGTCACGGTAGCCGAGCGGTCTAAGACAAGCACCGTCTTCGCTCGCTCGGAAGCCGGGAACGTGGGTTCGAATCCCACTCAGGGCATGGATGTTTGTGTGCGTTTTTCTGTGTTTGTGTATAGGTAGAGGCCTTGCGACGAGCTGATCACCCGCCCAAGGAGTCCTACCGTATCTGTAAGATCGAGAAAAACCGAAGTGAACAGAGTTCACTAGGCCCACTGGGGCTGTAGTGCCAAGGAAAAAAAAATAATATAATGATCGTGTAATTGGAAGGAAGGGGCAGTGATCTATTTCAAGGTGCGGTATTATCGCAAAATTTTTGTGGATACTGTCATGAGGATAAACAGAACAGGAGACCTAACAACTACACCATTTGACTCGGTAACCCACGTGTCTTCCATACGCACCTCACAACCAGCAGATCTGTGTGTGTGTTCAAACTGAATCGCTCGGAACTTGTCCGCAGTTTAAAGGACGCATCACTTCCGCCTAGTACCTGTCTGTCTGTCTACCTATCCATATATCTACTCGTATCTATCTACCCGTATCTATATATATATATATATATACTCGTATCTACCTACCTATCTATCTTATCTATGGCTCTACAATCCTTCTGTTGGAACTTGGCCGCTGTTTCAATTCCTTAATCTATACAGTCGGTAGGACTCCTTAGACGGGGGGATCAGCCTGTAGCAAGGCCGCTATCTACGAACAGGACAACACAAGCAGAATAAACGCACACAGACATACATGCTTCTAGTGGGATTCGAACCCACGATCCCAGTGTTGGCGGGCGAAGACGGTCCATGCCTCAGAGTGCGCAGCCACTGTGACAGGCAACACCGCCGCCTGGTACAGTGATAAAATTATCACAGGGAGACATGACTTCAAGATAAGGACGCAGAAAGCAATTGCTTTCTCTCTCGTCTTTGTGTACTCAATTTAGAGCCGAGGTTAAGAATGAATGGAGCTATACTTCCAATGCTCTATACGTCTTCGTGACGTGGTGCTCAATTAAACACAGAACAATATTATCATTTAGTGCCGAGGTTAAGAATGAATGGAGCTAACCTCCACTGTCTTATGTCTTTGCGGCGTGGGGCTGAATTAAACACAAAATAAATTATAATTTTGTGCAGAGGTTAAGAATGAATGGAGCTATGCCTCCAATGTCCTATATGTCTTTTAGGCGTTGGGCTTAATTAAACACAAGACAATTTTATCCTTGCCTTGCGCGTGTTTAAGTCTTCGGCTGGCAAAATTCCGCCACCGGATTGGGCATAATACGCACCAGATAGCCATCATGAAAGCAAGCAGCCGGGACCAATGTGTGACTTCTTCAGCAATCGCTGTACACGTCACTGAAACTGGGAATAGGAGGCAACTGGCACCAAGAACAGAGATACAGGACCTACGTTCTTCAGCAATCGCTGTACACGTCACTGAAACTGGGAATAGGAGGCAACTGGCACCAAGAACAGAGATACAGGACCTACGTTCTTCAGCAATCGCTGTACACGTCACTGAAACTGGGAATAGGAGGCAAATGGCACCAAGAACAGAGATACAGGGCGTACGTTCACAGGTTGACACTGGAACCCACGTCTGTGGTGGGGTGGGGGGCATATAAGCTTACCAAGTTGGTTCAAGCGATATTAGGGAGGCACCTTGTTCGACTACCGCCCCGTACACCGAATATACTGGAAAATACGCGTATCTTGAAATAAACGTCCGCTTCTTGCACAACCCTTTCAAGTACACCGAACAGAGCCACTCTCACGTTATACACTAAATAACCCCTGTCTTGACGCAGCGTCGTTTAATGATCTACGATCCATTTATCCGAATATAATCTAAAATGGTCAGGCTATGCCATAGCTCAGGCGGTTAGTCACCGGATTCCCAGAGCGGAGGCCTGAGTTCGGGCCCAGGTGAGGTCATGTGAGATTTGTGGTGGACAAAGTGGCTCTGGGGTAGGTTTTCTCCAAGTACTTCGGTTTCTCCTGCCAGTTCTCATTCCACTGACTAAGCCACATTCGTCATCATCTATCATCCGGGGCTGGTACTGTAGGCCAATTAGTCGCCGACGTATCAAGTGGGCTTAGTCTCACCCCACCCCAAGAAACCGAAAAAAAAATAATAATCCACAACGGACACGATATAAAATATTTGTCTTTACGTTATACACACAGAATATAAAGATATCCTTACCTTTTAACAGTCTTACAACATTAAACTATTAAATACACGGGACTTTTATTATACACATATTTTAGACATGATATACACGTGAAACACTTAATGCGGATATACGGCCGAGGCTCGCATGAATGCTTTAAACCTTCAAGGCGATTAGCCAGAGAACGACCACGGGGACGCTGGCAAGAAGTTTTTGATGCCAGTACAAACATAAAGTTTCCTAATCCACAAAACAGGCGAAAGGGAAGTTGTATACATATCGCCGCAACGGTTTACGACATGAAAGGCCTCCACATTCAACAATACTGCCTACTGCAAGCACAAATTTCGAGCATTCGTCTACAGACTTTGAGGGCTCGAGGAAAGCATTCCAGTTACTCGACGCTGTTAGTTTCTGCAACAGCATAGAAAGGGGGTTACTCGTTGCTAATACGTTCTCAATAATGGATTATCATCCATATTCCCTTTTTATTTTTTAATTTACATGCAATGTTTAAAATATAATTGTAAAAGGAGACTTAATTCAAATCGAAATTGAAGGGGAGGGGAGAACAGCGAATCAGTCTTCATGTGTTCCTCTATTTAGACGACATGGCCTAGAATATAAAGCGTTCCGAAAGTAACGTTTCATCAAAACAGATACTCCAGGCGCTGCTGATGTTACGTCACTGACATACAGACGGACACAAGCTCCAAACGTACAGTAAATTGGAACAAAAAGTGGGGTTAGAGGGGGAAAAATCCGAAGAACACATTTCTGCAAGCAGAAAACAAGCGGTATCCTAGCAACCAGGGTTCAGACTCATTACATGCAGGACTTCACTTTGTTGTAGGCACCAAGAGTCAGTTCGTAATTCGCTTATAGACTCGCTCTCCACATCCAATTAAATTTCTGGCATCACAAAGGTAAGTCCTTCTAAATGGAATATTCAATCCGTCACAGAACAAAACACGCCGGCTATGTCGCATTCACTTAGCCGATGGCTACTTCCTTCTCGGTGATCGCGCCTTCGAATTCCATTAGTTAAATGCTTTGCGTCAAGGCGCCCCTAACAAAAACAAACTCCGTGGCCTGTACTCCACAAGCGAACTATACCGATCGAACGACCGCCGCTTGTCGGCGAAGTGAGTGTCAACTTTTGCGGATAGAGGGTGTCACGCGGTCAGCGCAACGGATCCCCACGGCCGTTAATTTCGGTTTTCTAGACCGGAGGCGCCCTTAACAGTGTTCCAAATTTCACTCCACTCATTGCTTTACGTAGAAGCGCGATCGAGGTTTCAGGATTACTATCTTCTGAGATGTGATGTGCAGTGTGAAGGGTGTTTACTGATGATTCAGGAGAAAGCAGCGCCTCCACGTTCAAGGTACTTACTCTCACTATGGATGCAACGCCTTTACCCGGAACGCCGAAACTACTCCCAGACAACATGGCGTCAATCCTAGGGCACAGCAATCCTCATAGTCACCACCGTGAGAAACTCAAATCGCGCATTAAACTCTGGCAGTGACCTGCCAATGCAATTCCAATGCATTCCAGCAGAATGGATGCAAACGGTATGTAGCAGTCACAGAGGCCCACATAATCTGCTCTAGTACCGGGTCTTGGTTGCTAACAGCGAAGATTAGAACTGTATCGCTCCATACCTTCTGAATAACTGACCTAATGACACAATTTGTCAGGCGGCTTCTGGTATCCTACCAATAATCTAAACCACTTCAATATACCACCGCTACTTTCTTATAATTTTGTTTCCGTGGGAAACCATGAACAGAGAGACTAAGTCCACTTGATACGTCGGCCACTAATTCACCTACTGTACCAGCCCCGGATGATAGATGACGAACGTGGAGCAGAAGATGGAATGATAATCGGTAGGGGAAATCGAAGTGTTCGGAGAAAACATGACCTAGTGCTACTCTGTCCAATACAAATCCCATATGACCTGACTTGGGCTTGAATCCGGGCCGCCGTGGTGGGAAGCCGGCGACTAACCGCCTGAGCTATGGCACGGCCATATTCTGTGTGTGGGTAGCGGCCTTGTGGCAGGGCTGATACCCCGCTCAAGATGCCGTACCGATTCTGCTGCAGAGGTTTACGAAACTCAAAAAGCGGCCACGGTCCAACAGCGCAACCGAGGGCTGTACAGCCATTAATGAATGAATATGATTATATAAAAAGATAAAACAGTTCCGTCCAGTGAGACTGGTGAAGATTTTTCTTATTTCAATTCTTCATGACCTTACATGCTTCGGTCCTCAGAGACCATCATCAGAGGGACATCGATACAGTTCTGAAACCACTATTACAATAGGTGTTCTGAGTGATAAAAAATATATATACATACAATGCTGACAATACACAAAAGGATAAAAAAATCCATAGTTTTCACAACTACAGCGGCTGTCTTAATATATTAAAATGAGGAAGAACTGAAATAAGAAAAATCTTCACGAGTCACACTGGACGAAACTGCTTTATCTTTTTATAATACTGTTAGTGCGACGGACCAGAGTGAAACAAATCAAATGATCATAAAAGGTATCTTCTCTTGCATTCTACAGTAAAACAGAATGATTCATACTTTTCAAGCTTACGTTTGTTTGTGTGGTACGCTTCACGACACTGCCGACAGCTCAGGCTCACATAGCGTCGAATGGAAGGATGAATGGTAAATAATGAACTTGAAAAGTATTTCCAAGGAAGTGGTTGTGCTATCCCGACATTAGCCTGCAGGAAGTGATGAAAACTGCAAATACTTCAGTCCGGATATCAGGCGTCCCGGTCGATCGAAGAACCGAACTGTTCGGTAAGTTGAAATTCCGTAAAGCCAATTTCGAACAAGATGCCAAGGGTATGAACCATTCTAAGAGACGTCAACCATGTCGAATGCAATTCACGACTGATGTTCTAGTGCACTAATATATTCGAAACGAAGAACGAACTGGTTCTTGCTTCGGCTTCATATTCGATGTCAGATTTAGTGACAGTTCCATTAACCCTTCCAAGCCACAGCCCAGTTGCTCCATACGTACTACCTACTTCACCGCAATAAAACCGTACATTCTGCACATCAAGAGCTGAGGCTCTCACGGCGGTGACTATGAAGAAAGCAGTCTTCTGGGATGTGGCGCAGTGTATATATTGTGTTAACCGACGTTTCGGAGGAACGTATCGCCTCCAGCTTCAGGGTAGAAGAAAAGGAAGAAATATGCGAGCGAAAGAGCGTAAACAGGTGCTGACTGTTGCACCTCCTCACGCTGAATCGCTCGCGGATTTCTTCCTTTTCTTCTACCCTGAAGATGGAGGCGATATGCTCCTCCAAAA
>NW_019732856.1:930320-943456 GCF_002891405.2 Cryptotermes secundus | reverse complement strand
GCCGCTTGTCGGCGAAGTTAATACCAACTTTTGTGGATAGAGGGTGTCACGTGGTCAGCGGAACGGATCCCACGGCCGTTATTCTCTGTTTTCTAGACCGGAGCCGCTATTTTCCCATTCAAGTAGCTCCTCAATTATCCTCACGAGGCCGAATAGACCCCGTTCCAGACCCACTACTTCTCAGAAAATCTGATAGTGCTGGTAATCGAAGCCGGGGCCAATTCATCTGTAGTCAGGATCTCTGACCACTAGACCACAGGGGCGGTCGATCTTTGTCAATTGTTCGACATTTCAAAAAGAACATATTTCGGGAGATGAATCTACTCCCATCCTCACCTAAAAAGTTGGGTCCGTCAGGGGGTTTCAGTCTATCTGACCGGCCCAACTGCTGATACACGCTTCATCTGAGCACGGGAGCAGATCCAGTTCCAGAAATGTTTTGATTTCGTTCTCAGAATATCGGTAGATGAACATGGCCCAGAAAGGAAGCAATGTTATACGCAACGTTTCGTATAAGACTGTCAGAGCTCTAAAGGACAGACCTGAAAAGTCAACTGAGCCTCTTAATTCTACTGAAATTAACTCACTTATGGCCGTGCCATAGCTCAGGCTGTTAGTCGCTGGCTTCCCACCGCGGAGGCCCGGGTTCGAACCCGGGTCAGGTCATATGGAATTAGTGGTGGACGAAGTGGCATTGGGGCAAGTTTTCTCCGAGTATTTCGCTTTCTCCTTCCAATTCGCATTCAACCAACTGCTACACACTCATCATCTGTCATCTGGGGCTGGTACAATAGGCCAGCAGTGGCCGCAGTACCAAGTGGACTCAGTCTCACCCCAGTCTCCTTTGTATGATGTTTGCTAACAGATGAAATTTTCATATACATGATGGCTGGTAGCTTCAGAAAGCAAGTCTGTAGCAGCTAATATGGCCTCATTCAGTTGTTATAAAACCTGAAACAGCATATGACTAATTCTGATACATGCTGCAACCTTAGTACAAGTATTTGCATCTTGGCTGGAATTGTTACAGTACGACTAATAAATTGGAAGGTAAAAGTTTCTCTGGAAGAGAGGTGTGAAAATCATGATTATCTTTACAATATAATTCTACACTGTTTTTTCCGAACGGCCTGAACAACAGGGAGATCACGTGACATTTCCGCGGGGCCTGAACAGGAAGATCACGTGACATTTCTGCAACGCCACAACTGGAACAAGATTACGTGGTTTTCCTCAACGCCTAACAAGAACAAGATCACGTAACATTTCTGCAATGGTGCAAAAGTATGATCAATTGCCATTTCCGCAGTGCCCAAACAGCAGCAATATCACATGACAATTCTACAACGGCACAACGAGAGCAAGATCATGTGTCATTTCCATAGTGCCTGAATAAAAGTAGGATCACGTGACAATACTGTAATGGCACAACCGGAACAAGATCACGTGACATTTCTCCAGTGGCACAAGAGCGAGGTCATGTGACATTTCCGTAGTGCGTTCCTAATGTTGGGCCGGTTCACCGGCAACAGACGCCTGCCCTGAATAATACAGCACAGGATATCAGAAACATGCATAAAGGAAGCGAAACATAAATTCGTTATCGTGTTTCCTAATGCAGTGGCTGGTCTATCCAACGGCGTGCCTCCTCAGGACAGAAGCTCGCCCTGCCTGCACATCACTTCGCTTTTAGTTCCTCCTGCTTGCACATCACTTCGCTGTTAATGTTGCAGATAAGGGGTCAGGGTGACACCTCGAGGTCTAGGAAGGTCACAGCTACAGAAAGGACGGCACTCCCCTGTTTATTTCGTTACGTCATTAGTCCAGAATACGAGGGAACTTTTGCGCTCGCAGGAATACAGTTGGCAACAGCAGAATGAAACCACAGCCTGTTAAAGAGCTCTAAATCATTGGATCGCAAGAAGTGGGCTGTGAATGAACCGTTGTCAAAAATAGTAAGATCCCTGTCAAATTAACAGTTAATTTGAACAATTACGACTTGATACACGTCAGATTTATTTTTCTTCTTCCGATTATAATACCTTTTCTTATACAGAATTAATTTATGGAACTATGAAACCTTTTTAAATACGTGGTAGGCCTTCTTGGACAGGGGATCGGCCCCCTGCAAGGCCTCTACCTACAGAATACAACAGAAAAAAAAACGCCGTCATATTCAAACTGCGGCTGATTTTTTAACTCAACGATCTCAGAAGAGAGATGACAGTACAAGTCCAGGATACACAGTCAGTGTGACCATCAGTACTAACAAGTTAGTGGGGGGGGGAACATTCTAACAGACAAAGAGCGTAAAAAGGGAAAATAGTAACATTTTATATGGAAATAAATGAATACAAGACTAATCACTTTCGTAAATAATGAGAAGAGTAAAATCTGCTCTTACATGAATATGCCTATAACATTTTGAAAAGGTGCAGAATCTGCCTCCTGTTAAAGGTGTTAATGAAATTACTCGTATATGAAATTAAATGCAGTCTGCTGAGTAAATCAGTACCCGACCTTAAGCTGGACAGTCTAACAACAGGCGAAAGTAGTATTACCAACTGAGGTACACATTAACACTCGACATCCCTTATTCAGTCCATCAACTTCATGCACACATTATAGGCTAACGCCATGCATAAGAGCCCGTCTTAAGAACGTAACAGTCTCCAATGCAATCAAGTTATTTCAAGCTTTTTATAGAAACCAATCCACAAACAGGACACCTCCTCCCATTGTGTTACTGTAATATCCACTTCAATAGTATCCTCCCATCTACGCCTAAATCTTCCAAGTGGCCTCTTACCTTAAGTTTTCTTTCGGCGACAATGTAATTCTATGCATGCTACATACTTCGTCCATCTCAATCATTTTATGCAAACGCAGAGATGTGGATAATCGATAAACCGTACGTGGCTTGAGAAATAAATTTGTAGTGCAACTGCTAGTCCCTTCTTACGATTATAAATACTGAACTCTTCGTCTACCCTCATAGTTCAAGAGTGTATATTACGTGAAGTTAAAGGAAACTTGGATTTTTAATTCGTTAAGTACGAACCCTCTTATCTCCCCATTATAATCTGATAATTACTTGGACTTCAAAGAACAGTGCATTTTAGTAAATATTTAAGTTACTCAGCAAAGTAAAAGAGACACTTCCTTTTCATTAGCAGAATAAGTTCTCTGTTCAACTAATTTCACGGAGCTGGGCCCTTCTTGAGAAGCCGCCAGTTGTGCACCAACTCAAAAACTTCAACACATTTTATGAAACCCGAAGGTTCATTACCGTGTTCACAAGATCCTACCACTGGTCCCTATCCTGAGTCAGATCAATCCAATACATATCATCGCATCCTATCTCTTTAAGTACCACCAGCCTAAATCATGGACATCCTAGTGATCTATTCTTTTATGGCTTTCCCATCAATATCCTATATGCAAGCTTCTTCCCATCACCCTCCTTCGCCTAATTCGTGCTACATGCCGTGCCTATTCCAACCGCCCCGACTTCACCATTCTAATTACGCTTGGCATAAAGTACAAGTTATGAAGTTCCTCATTATACAGTTTTCTCCAAACTCCCATTAATACATCTCTCTTCGGTTCGAATATTCTCAACACCTTGCTCTCAAATATCCTCAGTCTACGTTCCTCCCTTAACGACAGAGACCAAGTTTCACACCAATAAAGTACCACAGGCAAAATTATAGTTCTGTATATTCTAATTTTTATGTTTTTGGACATCAGATGAGAAGACAAAAAGCTTCTGGACTGAATGGTAGCAAGCATTACCCGAGTTCAATTGCCTCTTAATTTCCACCTGAATCAGGTTTCGATTTGTTATCGTTCCCAAATATCTGAACTTTGCCACATTCTCAAAGGATCTGTTAGCCATCTTCATGTCATAATTCTGCCCAGCATTTTGGTGAAGAGACAGCAACCTACACTTAGTTCTCTCTGTGTTTACTTCTAGACCAACCTCCTTACTAAAGCCAATTGAAGTTTTTGTGGGTTTCTTTATGTTATCTATATTATCACCCAGTAGATTCACATCCGGAGAAGTTCATGGAGGTAGGCCTAAGCCCACTGGGGCTGTGGTGCCAAGGAAAAAAAAATATATTCACATCATCAGCATAGAACAGCTGCTAAGGTATCCCATTTCATTTCGGTCCCATCTGGTTTTTCTGGTCCTTCCCAATGATATATTCTAAAACAAATTTTATAAGCAGTGACGATAAAGTATCTCCTTGTTTTAGACCATTCTGGATTGGAAAACTATCAGACAAAATGTTTACCTATATGGACTTTACTATAAATTTCGTTTAAACATATTTCAATCAGCCTGCCTATTTTCATGAGTATCCAAACTCTATCAGAATACTGAACAATACTTTCCTCCTAACCGAATCATGCGCCTTCAAGTTCATGAATAGCTGATGTACTGTCTCATTGTAGTCACACTTTTTCTCCAGTATCCAGGTAGCGCAGTTGATTGAGGCATTATGCTAGAAGCCGGAAGGTCGCGGGATCGAATCCCGATGATGTAATTCTATTCTTTTCAATTGCCTAAACCTTCCAGCCTCACTACGGCCCTGGGGTCGACTCATCCTCTAACAGAAATGAGTACCAGGAACATTCTTGAAATGTTCTTGGGGGTGAGGGGCGGCCGACGCGTAAGGCTGACAACCTTACCGCCATTCATGAGCAGACTGTCTAGAGAAAATGCGGGAATCTCAACCCTATGGGCCTCCACGGCCTGTTACAGGGATACCTTTACTTTATTTTTTTTATCTAACGAATGCAAAAAAAGTCTTATCAATAGTTGATGTGTTACGTCGAAACCCACACTGATGGTCCCCAATAATTTCATCTATATATGGACTTAACCTTCAGAGAAGAATATTGGACAAAATTTTGTATGAAGTTGATAGCAGTGATATCCCCCGATAATTACTACAGTCAGTTTTATCACCCTTCTTGTGAACTGGTACAATAATAGATTCCTTCCACTGATCAGGCAATTTTTCCTTATGCCAAATAGAAGTAATTAGATTGTGGATCTTAGAACGCAACATTTCGCCTCCTGCATGAATAAGTTCTGACGGAATTTGATCACTACCTGGCGATTTATACCGTTTCAATTTTGCAATAGCACTTTCAACCTCAAAAGGGCTAGGATCAGGTATTAACAGCGCAGCTGTATGGATTTCTGTCTACCTAACAGCACTGACCCTATGTACATTCAATAACTGAGAGAAGTAGTTCCTCCACCTATTCAAAATGTTGTGGGAATCTGCAAGCAGATCACCATTCTCATCCTTCACTAATACAAGTTACTTCTAGGCTGGTTACCCATCTTAAAGTCATTTATTCTTCTATACAGGTCTCTAATGTTCTTGTTCTCACTGTTCATTGCAAGCTCATCAATTTTGTCTCTCAGATATTCCCTCTTTTTGTTCCTGAAATGCCTGCTGGTTTCACATCTTATACTGTTCATATTATCCCTATGTATTTCGCTTGGATCCTGTAACCACTGCAATTTGGTGTTTCCTTTGATCTAATAATTGTGAGCATCCTTCGTCGAACCATGTTTAAGCTACTTCACTTCGTAATAACCCAGACTCTCTTTGGCAGAAATTTTGATATTATCTCTAATAGTTTCCCAAGATCCATTAATATCCACGTCAGTGTCTAAGTTTACCAGAGCTATAAACCTATCTGAGATTTCAACATGGTACTGCTCCTTATCCTCTACCTCATTTCATTTCTTGACATTGAACCTCCTCAGCAGCAAAAGCTGTTTGTACATTTTCAAAAGGTAGTAGTGTAGACTATCACGTTTCATCACAATTGTAAAGGCTAAAAGGTGCCTGTAATTTGATAAGCCTGGCGTCAAAACACTTCGGGTTGGTTTTAGATTATATGGCCTACCTGACTCGCCACGGATAGTTCAGTCAGTATTGCGACGGACTGAAAGGAGAACGAACTGCAGTTCGATTCCGGGCAAAGACAAGAGATATTTCTCGTCTTGGCAGTGTCCAGACTGGCTCTGGTGCTCCTCAAACCTCCTCTCCAATGAGTAACGGGGCTTCTTCCTCCGGGGGTAAGGCGGAAGGGACATGAAGCTGACCGCTCAGCTCCATCTAATACGGACGGAAAGAACAGCGAAGCCCGACTCCACTCTCTCTATATTTTCGGGCCTGCTGCTTAAATAATTATGTAGGAAAAAAATTACCTTTCACCTTTACATGGACTGGCCATTACAGCGTACTCCATGTTGTTCAGCTCTTTCGGTGACGCCCGAAACTAATGTTGAGTCTTGTGGATTCCGAATCCTTCTCTGTCCACAACGGAATGAGGTTATAAATCTTCTGCTGTGATACCCTCACGCAAGCAACTCCGTAGGTGAGTGAGATAATCGGGCATCTTCACGGTTCATTCTGAAGCAACAGATAAACTTCCGATCTTTTCTCCATTATTCAGATATTAGAGCAGCGACTCAACATAACCTACACATGCTTACTTCTGTTTGTACTAATCCACAGTACCAGGCCTCAAGTGGGAGCTGGACTCGACGACCTAGGAGTTGGGGTTCGCTTCCCAGTAGAAGCAATATTTTCTCTTATCTCCATAACTTCCAGAACAGTTCTAGGGTCCACCTTACCATCTACAAAACAGGTACTGGGGGCTGTCTCTCCATAGGCAAAGCACCACAGACGTGAAACTGGCCACTCCATTTAGTGTCGAAGTTAAACAAGGTGGAGCTATACCTCTGTCCCCATATGTTCTCATGGAATGGTACTTGAGTAATCAAGCCTACTTTGCCTTTACCTGAGGATCCTAAAGATAACGGTCTTGTTTGACACGACGACGAGCAGCTTGGAAGATTGCTACAAACATTGCGGAGGAATCTGCTAGCTCCATCTGACAAGGGTGGAGTGCGATAATCTATCACGATCCATTAGCGGCTTCTGGTAATCTACGGTTCGGAGAGCTTCGAGCAATCAGCTTGTATTTCGCCCGGAGAAACGAAACGTTTGCCAAGTCCAAGGCTCTGAAACGTATGGTACGGCGAGAGTCCGTCAATGGTAAATCAAAAAGCTATAAAGTAAATTATCCTTGTAATAGGCCGTGAAGGCTCGCAGAGTTGTGAGGCGTTGAGGCTCCCACATTTTCTCTTGACAATCGGCTCACAGATGGCGGTTAGGTTGTCAGCCTTACGTTCCGGCCGCCCTTTGCCTTCCAGGAAGATTCCTGGCACTCATTTTTGTTAATGCTGAGTCGACCCCAAGGCCATAGTGTAGCTGGAAGGGTTAGGTCTATTGAAAAACTCAAACCTTATCGGAACTCGAAACCGCGACCTTCCGGATTGTAACATAGTGCCTCAGCCAACTACGCTACTGCGTGCCAAAAATCGAAATGGTACGTGCGATTAAATTAAGAACAGATTAAATACAGAAAATGTTATCTTATCGACAAATCAGGCATCAAATTACATCAAACAGGTCAAAACCTGGTTATTTACTGTTCTTTGGTCACTCATTCCTAAGGCCACTGCCTGCACTGGGGAACTTCGAGAATAACGTGATGAGGAACAAAACAAAACTCCGTGGTTTTAGTCCGCAAGCGAACTATACCGACCGAGCTACCGCCGCTTGTCGGCGAAGTTAGTTCCAACTTTAGGGGATTGAGGGAGTTGCGTGGTCAGCGTAATGAATCCTCACGGCCGTTAATTTTATCACGAACTTATGATGTAAAAATGGACTGCAGGAAACTGAACGAAACACGACTATCTGTATGGAGATCGTTACATCGTAACACATCTGCCTATACACGACACCTCAATACTGAGATCGGGGCACGCGGTAGTGTAGTTGGTTGAGGCACTACGCTACAAATCGGAAGGTCGCGGGTTTGAGTCCCGAAGAGGTGGATTTTTCAATTAACTTAATCCTTCCAGCTGCACTATAACCATGGGGTCGACTCAGCCTCTAACACAAATGAGCATCAGGAATCTCCCTAGGGGGTAAAGGGAGGCCGGTACGTAAGGCTGACAACCTTACCGCCATCTCTGGGAAGATTCTCTAGATAAAACGTGGGAGTCTCGACGACTCACAACCCTATGGACCTGCACGGTCTGCTACAGGGATAGCTTCTTTTACTTTTTTCAATACTGAAATTTCAAAACGCATTCCCACGCTCCCAGTGTTTCAAAACAGTGACCTCAGGTTCCGTGTGATCCAAGATTACTTGATCACTATTTTTTTTCCTTGGCACTACAGCCCCAGTGGCCCTAGGCCTACGTCCAAGAACTTTTCCGTTCACTTCGGTTTTTCTAGATCTTATAGATTCGGTAGGACTCTTTGGGCGGGTGATCAGCTCGTCGCAAGACGTCTACCTGTACATAAACCCAGAAAAAGGCACACACACAAACTAAACATCCATGCCCTGAGTGGGTTTCGAACCCACGGTCCCGGTTTCCAAGCGAGCGAAGACAATACACGCCTTAGACCGCTCGGCTACCGTGACCGGCTTGTTCACTATTATCAACAGTAACTAGTACTCCTATGCTAAGAATGTTAGGATGTTGGCCTGTACCGAGGATAGGATAGGACAAGCAGACAAAACTACTCGTCGCGACGCGTTAAGGGAAGAGGATCATGGCAGATGCGTTCTGACAGGCACGGCACTGATTTCATATATTTCATGCAACAAAATGCATAAATTGTTTCTCATGAATTTATAACACATAATGCCTAGATAGCCGACAGCATTGGTCGCGCGGTCTAAGGCACGAATCGTCTTCGCCCGCTCGAGTACTGGGGTCGTGGGTTCGAATCCCACTCGAGACATGTATGTCTGTATGCGTTTATTCTGTGTGTTGTCCTGAGTAGGTAGCGGCCTTGCAACAGGCTGATCCTCCGTCCAAGGAATCCTACAGGTTGTGTATAGAATTAAGAAAGTGAAAAAGTGGCCAAAAATCCGAAGGGCTGTAGAGCCATAGAGGAATGCCTCGATTAATGGGAAAATTCTCCCTTAGTTCAGTCCCTGTCTACTGAATTGGGGAATCCTGTAACTAGGAGCACCGTGTGTAAGCTATTCAACGCCCAGCATTTAGCAACAGTTTACTGAAATCATGTCATCGCAAATGGAAGGGAACACACGGCAGTCACACTCTATAGCAACCACTCCTGTCGTACCGTCATGTCAATAGCTAACACAGCTGCACTGCGCAGGCGCACTCATGTACCACGGTGGTTTTCAGATACTTCATTAATTATACAAAAATTGATGCAGGGCGAGCTAACTGCACAACTTCCATACTTTGCGCTCCAGAGACACGGCCACCCACCCGCAAACCACATCATCCCCTTCTGCCTACCTTGCTGGATAGCAAATCACCAGACAAACTGGCTCAAGCGATAACGCTTCTGTCCCGGGTAGAATATCGCCCCCGGACAATGACTGTCCTTACTCCAGTTTCGTTCGCCACCTCCCGGCAAAGGCCAGGATAGTACTCGTACCTTGAAATAGGCCACGACAGCTTCCTCCCCCATCCATTCCGATTTAACCTCTCACATCACTGGACGCCAAGTAATCGACGCTTCTGATAATGCGTGTCCTTGAACAATCCAGGATTCATCCGACTGGAAAATCTTCACTGACACGTGCCCCGCTTCAACAGCTTATCAGCCGACTTATGTAACCTATTACGTCATGGCGTTAGTAAGCTCGGTTTATGTTCTGGTCCCTTGATATAAATGTGTGTTTATATAATTATTGGTTATAATTCTGTATCGAAGAATTGAACCCGGAAAAGCGCAGTCGGTATAGCGACTGGCTACGGGCTGAAATTCGAGTCCCGGTAGGGTCAAGAATGTTCCCTTCTCCACGTCGTCCAGACCGGCTCTGGGGTTCACCCCAACCTCCTATCCAATGGGTACCGGGGGCTCTTTCCCCGGTATAAAGCGGCCGGGGCGTAAAGCTGACCACTCATCTCCATCTAGTGCCCAGGTCAAGAAAATGTGGATCTATACATCCACTCCCCCACATGCCTTCATGGCGTAATGTTTAATTAGTAATGCACACGAACAACTTCAAATTTTTACCTAAGAATGGAAAGGAACCAGAGGTTGGCGGAAGCTATGTAAAATGGATATATAGTTTGTTCTCTTCAGTTGAAATTTCCTTAGAAACTGATTGAAGAAACATCAGATGCGAGGAAGAAGTTGGACTACACAAATGGGGAAATAAAAATGTATACATTTTGGTAAGGAAATCCAAACGGAAGAGTATATTTGGGACATCTTGGAGCAGATACAAGGATGTCAATACACATTGTAGAGAGGTATGTCATGACGAGGAATCCTCGAATGAAACGCCTCAGGATAGAACCCGATGGAGGTCTTCTGTGGACAGGATCACACACCTTAGGGTTGGTTCAGAACACGGAATTGTTGATGTGTTCAGTAACTATCAGTTTTCGACGAAGAAACTGTGCCACCGACATCAAAAAAATACCAACGACCGTTTGAGCTTCAACAGAGCCACTTAACCAAATGTTTCGAAATTTTAGTCCATGAGATTAATTCAGCAGCTGAAGAAATATTTCTCCATTTTCGGAACTGATTCACCGCTGTCACCTCTCTACTGGACAATTATACCCTCAAAACCTAACCCCCAGAGATCAACAAACGTTTCGAAACAAAAATTTTGTGACCATTCCTGCCAGATACGTGTGCAGTCCATCTCTCGGTACGTGACTTACTATGAAGTTCATGTTCGTGGATTTTTCTCTATTCTGCCGTTATTCTAAGACTGCCGCTTTCGTCCCAAAACTCTTCAGTGGACGAGACGTAAAAAAGGAAGCAGACAGTGTATTCCGCACCTGGTTAACTTCTCACAACTGTATACATTATATAGAAACAAATGACAAACTATTCTCGCTCCCTCCTCCAGTTCGTGGTTTCCCGACGCAATATTTAATCAATCGACGTAATCATTCGTTTGGGTATAATTTAGTTCTGAAAACCCAATTGCCCCCATGGCACCGGCAAAATATTTCAAATATGATCCCGATTAATCTGCTCTGGCTGTAATTACACGTTTTCAATCCGCCAGCCTGATTATCAGGTCAGCTAATGTATCGCACCCGCCAAGCAAACGAAGAGTTATATTTTCTGAGGCGTAACGCCGTGTAGTCCTGTGAAAGCACAGTGGCCGTGCGGTGTAAGGCATGAACTGTATTCGTTCCCTCGGACGCTGGGATCATGGGTTCGAATCCTACTCGAAGCATGGATGTGTGTTTACTACGTTTGTATTGTTCTGTGTAGGTAGCAGCCTTGCGACGGGCTGATCCTCCTTCCAAGGAACTCTACAGACTGTGTATATGATTAGGAAACTGAAAAAGCGGCCAAGGCCCAGCAAAGTGCTGCAGAGCCACATACATAATCCTGTGAAAGCACAATGGCACCGCGGTATAAGGCATAAACCGTCTTCGCTCGCTCGAACGCTGGAATCATGGGTTCGAATCCCACTGAAGGCATGGATGTCCGTGTGCGTTTCTTCTGTGTGTAGCCAGCGGCCTTGTGACGGGCTCACCCCCGTCCAAGGATTAAGAAACTGAAAAAGAGGCCAAGGTCCAACAAAGAACTGTAGTCACAGAAAGATACTTCTGTGAAAGTCATCTGCTTGCTTCCAGCTTCACGGTGGTTTCTTGTCACTCTTCGACCTTGAAGATAAAGGCGACATGTTCCTCCGTAACGTATTCTTTCACTGGATTGCACGCCGTTATATCCCAGTATATAAAACTGTTCGTAGCCATTGCCGTGAGAACGTAAACATTCCCACACCACAGGTTACTGATATACTCCATCTACTATGGGAACAACGTCGCGTCATCGTCAGACTGTGATACAGACCGTTCCATCCTTATAGGCCTAGTATATTATATTTTCGACATGTTAGATGGTCGTACATTGGTGGTAAATTCAAATATACATACACTGGACCGTTTTCCAGTAAAATTGTCCACAAAAGGTATGTCGTACTCTAGTTCAAAGAGTAGGTCGACTATACGATAGACCATCTAACATTCGACACATGCCAGTCTCGAGAGTTTGCTATTCTAAATTAAATTTGTCGCGGTTCTATTCAATCCGTTCATATTATGTGTTTCCTGATGTGGTCTCAAAGTTTAGTTTCTTCAAAATCTTCTTACGTTAACAAGTCCAGAGATAAACGATGATAAATATCTTTAACAAACTTTGTCACATCCGCTACAGATCTACATGTCTACACGAAGAACTCCTGGGTATAGCAATTCGTTTAATATCTTACTGTCTTGAACGAGTTACCCATAACGACGAGGGGCTTCATAAACATCAATTTTGACTTTACACTTCACCTAGGGGCTTAAAACCGCCAAGATTCTAACCCATAAGGCACTTATGCATACTGTCACGCGTATTAGTGACTATAGATGGGGTTTGGATTAGTGAATAGATTTATTAACGCCTTATACAATCAATTCGTACATACAAACAACAAAGAGCTGTCGCTGACTTACACAACGTACACTTCACCGTTAAACACCCACTACAATTCTCATTCTTCACTAGTCGTATCCTGGTAAGGGAATTATAGAAGTCTCACGGTGACTAAATCTTCTAATCACCCACTAAGTCTTCGCAGGCTGACTTCTAATTCTTCTTTAATTACTAACTTCCCGTGGCTATCTCCTACCGACAACTGACTCCCTTATATAGTCGCGGGACCGACCATGTTGCACAGAAAACACATGTCACGTGTCAGAATGCGTGTCCATTGGCAACTTACCCAACTGTGGGCATGGAGCAGGCAATATAGAAAACACCTCTTCTAAAACATTTACTATTTTCGCGTGCGCGTATTTCGGGAGTTGCGTAGAAATTGGTCTACATGTCATAATAATGTATGTGATAATGTATAATAGCCCCGAAAATAAACACAACTATCCAGGCAGAAATTCTGTGTTGTGCTAATAAATTTCTATAACTGTCGAATTCCATTATATAACATTTAATTTAATGTTACAGTTTCAAATCGAAACAACTTTCTGTCCTACACGCTCGATCCCAGTTAAGGATCTCAGG
>NW_019732856.1:857499-930241 GCF_002891405.2 Cryptotermes secundus | reverse complement strand
GTTGGGGGGGGGGGAGACCACTCTAGACGAGACTAGACGCTAGACGAGTGTTCAAACAGAAAGACGTACAGATTGAATTCTAAAAACTTTTACGTGAATCTCTTAGTGTTTCAAACAACTACATTACCCCTTGGAATCTTGAAGCATTTAAAGAAAAGCAGAACTACCTCCCACAATTCGTTGACGCTCTGCAGGTTGTTCAACTAATATGATTCGGAGAGGATTTCATCATCAAATTAACAAGTTCACTGCAGTTTGCATTATAATTGAAACGCCGTCAACAAGAAGCTGGGTTGGTAGGCGTGCCTCGCGAGGGGTGTAAAACTCCGCCCTTATAAATTCCGTAGCACGCCGGGTGATGCCACTATTGATCCCATGATCCTAGTGCGCGGGGGGTGAATGACCACGCCCGCCCCAATGTGGGTCACAAGTGCACAGTGTCCTTGGAAACATTACATTCTTGCTATCAGCTCCGACTAATCTCTGAATGTATATGCTATGGTGCTGCTCTAGGAGGATGAGAGGAATGCAGGCAACGTTTTCTGATTTCATGATAAGCCGGACAGCTCAGTCGGTATAGCGTTGGGCTACGGGTTTCACGGCCGGGGTTCAATTTCTGGCAGAAGCGAGAGATTTCTCTCTCACCACGTCGTCCAGACCGGCTCTGGGGCCCACCCAGGCTCCTATCCAATGGGTATGGGGGCTCTTTCCCCGGAAGTTGCAGGGGCGTGAAGCTGACAACTCACCTCCATCTAGTGCAGAGATCAAGAATGGTGGATCTATACCTCCACTTCCCCATATGTCTTCATGGCATAGTGCTTAACTGGGCACCGGAGAGCATCAACTTCACCTTTTTTAACCTCACTATATTACAAACTCTGTGGTTTTAGTCCGCAAGCGAACTATACCGATCGAGAGACCGCCGCTTGTCGACGAAGTTAGTGCCAACTTTAGCGGATAGAGGGTGTAGCGTGGTCAGCGTAACGAATCCCCACGGCCATTAATTTCGGTTTTATTGACCGGAGCCGCTATTTCCTTGAAACAGCTCCTCAGTTATCCTCGCGAGGCTGAGTGGACCCCGTTCTATACCCACTACTTCTCAGAAAATCTGGTAGCGCCGGGAATCTAACCCGGACCTCTGGATCTGCAGCCAGGAACTCTGACCACTAGACCACAGAGACGGTCCCTCACTATATTAACAAACTGCCTTGTTCACAAACGACATGTATGTTTGTCCAAGGAACCAGGCGGATATGAGTAGTCAGCTTCAGGCTGCGGCCACTTCACATTCTAGGCGAAGTTCCCTCTGCCCTATGGAGGGGAAATTATGTGAGTCATAGGGCCCTTCTTGATGGCGTCTTGGAAAGAAAAATTATCCCTACATTCTCAGTTAATTTGAAATTTGCCCATCAGTCTCGTAACTCGTAAAGAGTTATCATGGCAATTGACAAATTCAATTCACAAAAAGTAATAATAATAATAATAATTATAATAATAATAATAATAATAATAATAATGTGTAAGACGCCACGGTCTACAACCCCATGTGATAACGACGAACCCTGAAGACATTTTAGACTGGCAACAGTAGTAGCGAGTAGTAAAGATAAGCTGGTCCCTGTTCTTAATTAAGCACCGCAACACGAAGACGTACAGGCAGGTGAGTGTATAGCTCCTCGCGTACTTAACCTCGGCACTAAATGGAGGTGTTTCATGCTTCGACCGCTTTACCCATGCAGTAAGAGGCCGCGGTAACTATGGTGGCTGGACGAGCACACGTACTGGTCTGGACGCTGTGAAGAAGAGTGTCTCTGCCGGGAATCGAACCCTGACTCCTTGGTCGTCCAACCGGTAACGTTAGTTATACCGACTGAGCTATCCCAACCATTATCATTGTTATTATTATTATTATAGTAGTAGTAGTAGTAGTAGTAGTAGTAGTAGTAGTAGTAGTAGTAGTAGTAGTAGTAGTAGTAGTCCTTCTCCGGTCAGTTTCACAGTACTAACACAAACAAGTGAGCCAGCCAGAGAGAGCGCTTAGCTCAGATCTATTTCAATATCGTTTTAATTACAAGCTGCAACATCATCGGGTTACACTCTCATTCGAGAGCTGATTGCAAATGGTAAACACTGGGGAGGGGGAACCACAATTAACGGCACGGCCAGCTGTAACTGAAAGAGTCAGGAATACAATCGAGGGGCGCCATTTAAAAATACATGCCCATCCATTATAACGTAAACAGAAATTTCCCTAAGCTACATGCATTAACCATGTTCGAGAATTCGATCTCGTGAACAGCGAAGAAAAATTAATGGAAAATTGGATGCAATGACCTACATATGTACCTGTCATTCCACTTGCACATCTCGAGACAACTTTCTGCTGCTCAGGTCGTTTCAAGGAAATGTGGAGTGGATTAACCTAGCTCAGGAAAAAAACCGGTGGGGAGCTAATGAGAAGACGGTAATGAAACCTCAGATCTCATAAAATGCTGGAAGTTTCTGAGATAGCTAAGCGGCTATCAGCGTCTCAAGGATTATAATCTAGAAGTTAGGTAGCCAGTTACTTTACGGGAGTTAACTCCAGATACGGCCGATCACAGTGGCCGCGCGGTCTAAGATACAAACCGTCTTCGCCCCCTCGAACACTGAGATCATGGATTGGAATACCATTTGAGGTATGGATGTCTGTATGCGCGTTTATTCTGCTTTTGTGTTGTTCTGTGCGTAGGTAGCGATCTTGCGAGGGCTGACCCCTCGCCCAAGGAGTCCTACTGACAGTGCATAGTGCTAATGTAAACTGAAAAAAAAAAGCGGCCAAGATCCACAAGGGCTGTAAAGCCATAGATTCATTCATCAATGGCTATACAGCCTTTTGTTGGGCCTTGGCTTCTTATTCAGTTATGTAATCATTTTTCACAGACGGTAGGACTCCTTGGATGAGTAATCAGGCCGCTATCTAAACACAGAATAAACGCACACACAAATATCCATGCCTTGAGTGGAATTCGAACCCACGATTCCAGAGTTCGAGCGAAGACAGGTAGAGCCATAGATAGACATAAACTCCAGAAACGAGAGTAACGTTCGGTTGTGAACTTGTGTACACATAGAGTATACTGTACATATTTCAAAGTATAATAAAGCAAACTGTTAACAGTAGCAGGAGTCTATCCTGTCTCAGCACATACGGTATACGGAAAGCATAACGTGAAACAGACCCAGCCTTCTCTACTGTACCCACCCGCGATACATGCAAGAGGCGTGAACAGAACTATCGACACTATAACGAGAAGTCCGGAGACTTGACGAGCGTGCAGTCTCTTCACAGGCCTAGGTTAAGGTGACAGGAAATATTGACATAACGGTAACGTTTCGATCCTGAATTAGTGTATGACATTTAAACAGACGATAAGTTATCTTCACTGCACGACCTGAGACCACAGCCCAGTTCTCTCTCAATAGTCATCGGCCTGTGTATGAAACTGGGCCGATGACAGTGCCCGCGCGGTCTAACACATGAAATGTCTTCGCCCGCTCGAACAGTGGGATCGTGGGTTCAAATCTCACTCAAGGCATAGATGTCTGTCTGCATTTATTCAAGTCTGTGTTACCCTGTGTAGGTAGCTACCTTATGTCGGGCTGATCCCCCGTCCAAGGAATCCTACGGACTGTCTAAGATTAAGAAACTGAAATGGGACGAAGTGTTTCACAGATGCCCTATGCGCCAAGTTGGAGCATTAAATGGGTGGGTGGATGGATGGTATGAAAATACAGGGTGTCAAGCCTTCGGGCAGAAGACGGAATTTCTTAGGGAACATACATTTACAACACAGTGTCAAATTTTTCTCAGATCTGGGTCTCCCTCGGCGTTCATTATGAAGTGTACTATCATCTCACACGTAGCGGCTGTAGTCTTGTGGAAGTACAAAGATGTTTCAGACGAACGTTCTGTTTCCATCTTCAGGGTCGAAGTTTAAGCCTAACAAGCCAGAAGCATCGAACTCCACTTGCTTCTAGTCTTTTGTCTGTTTAGCCTATTTCCGACCCTGAAGATGGAAGTACATTCTTCCGAAACATCAGTAAACGTTTACCAGATGGTACGGCATCGGATCCCAGAACAGAGTATGCATCAATTTTCTGTAATATTACGGACTCAATGCTACAGTTACTAACTCGTTTCTATTGCTCCAGGCGCGTCCCGGACTCGTCGTTTTCGACGGATATTCGTCCCGCCTTAAAACGAGTGAACCACTCAAGAAGTCGTGCTCGGATCTTATTGCATCCGCAAATGGTATTTACATAAGTGTATACGTTTCAGTCGTCATCTTTCCTATCTTGTCGCAAAACGTAACGCACAGGCGTTCCCCTGTATTCAGCCTCACTGTTAAATCGACCCCAAACAAATACTGCGACATTAAACGCTGCTTAAGAAATCGAATGGACCGTCACCACTCCTGGGCAAGACGTAACATGTTAGGATATGGCCACAGCAGCCTCGTCACTGCGCACTGCGACCTGACCGAGGTGTGACCTCGGTCCCGAGTTTTCTGGTCTTCCTCTTCTTGCACCCCTGTTGCTCCCACTTGCAGCATAGGGCATCCGTGAAACACTAATCTTCTACACAGTCGGAACGACTCCTTGTGAGGGAGAGTATCCCGTCCGAAGGCTGATACCTAACATAAGTATAGAATAATCACAGACAGACATCCATGCCTTCTGTGGGATTCAAAACCACGATCCCAGCGTTCGAGCGAGCGAAGACATTTCATGCCTTAGACCGCGTGGCCACTGTGACTGGCAAGTTTTCTTACCAGACATCGTAAAATCATTACTGCAAAATTAATAGCATTACATGAATCACTAAAATGTCGGAAATTATCTTCACAATTCAGTCGGTATAGCAAAAAGGATACCAGCTGGATGACTGATGAATTGAAGTTCGATTCCTGGCAGAGGGAAGAGAATCCCCAGGGCATGACGTCCAGACACGTTCTGCGGTCCACCCAGCCTCCCATGAGATGGGTACTGGAGACCATATCCTTAACAGAAAAGCGGTAGGGGGGGGGGGTAAACTGACCACTCATCGCCAAAGAGTACCGAGGTTGAGAATGGTGGAGCTATACCTCCACTCTCATACGTCTTCATAGCATAGTGCTTAATTAAGAAGAGGGATAACTTCACACTCACCTTATTCGCCATACCGAAGAATGTTCTAAATATAATTCACAGATATTAACGAGGGTTACGCTGTCGTGGGCTGAAGTCCCGATGAGGTCACTGGATTTTTTGCAATTAACCTAATCCTTCCAGCCGAAACATGGCCCTGGGGTCGACTCAGCCTCTAACAGAAATGAGTACCAGGAATATTCTTGGAATACTCTTGGGGGTAAAGGGCGGCCGGCTCGTAGGGCTGACAACCTTGCCGCCATTTATGAGCCGATTGTCTAGAAAATGTGGGAACCTCAACATTTCACAACCCTATGGGCCTCCACCGTCTGTTACAGGAATAGCTTTACTTTACTTTTACGCTACTTGTTGGAGCACGCAGTAGCGTAGTTTTTGAGGCACTATGCTACAAGCTGGAAGTCGAGGGTTCGACACTCGATGAGGTCGCTGAATTTTTCAATTCATCTAATCCTTCCAGAAGCACTATGGTCATGGGGTCGACTCAACCTCCAACAGAAATGAGTACCAGGAATCTTGCTGGGAGATAAACAGTGGCCGGCATATGAGGCTGACCTCACCTCCCTCTGTGAGCGCACTGTCTAGAAAAAATGTGGGATCCTCGATGTCTCACAACCCTATGGGCCTTCACGGCCTGTTACAGGGATAGCTTTACTTTTACACTGCATGCTACAATGTAACGTTCATATAAAGAGCACTTTATGTAAAGTACTAGCTAAAAGTGGTTGATAATGTATAAAACTATTACATTCGCTCGTCAGCGTTTAGTGTGGACTCTCAAACCAAAATTTCATCGAAATCCGCCCAACAGTTTCACAGATGAGAAATGCTAATATATACACGAGACACCTCTCTTTATGCATATTATACAACTGCAAGAGTTACATCTCCTGGGATATAACACCGAGTAGTCCGTTCAGAACCATACAATAAGCACAGCTCTGCTTCCTGCTGGCTTCAAACGACATGTTCCTCCGCAACGTCTGCTGATTTTCAATGGGACAGTTCTTCATAACCACCGCTGCGTACTACGGAGCCTGTCAAGCGCCAGGGGACACAACCGCCACCCCAGCAATCACACCGACACAATGTGCGACTTAGAGATCGAAAACGAAAAGGCTGCGTGAGAACAGCACAGCAACCGGTCTGCAGGACAGTAGGATGCATCTCAGTTTCAAATTGTGCAACATGTGTCATTCTTTCACTCACTCCTGTCACCGTTTGCAGCAACCAGATGGTCCAACTAAATTGCTTTTTGGATGGCGAGGAAAGGTTAGGGCAGGGACGTGTCTCCCAGACTGTGGACCGAGACCCAAGAGCTTCACCACGAACCTAAGCAGGGTCTCCAGATTCAACCGGTTTATGTTCTAGCATTAACCAGTTCTAACTATGGTCCATACTTAACAATGAATGGGTTCCCACCTTCCCGATTCACATTACACCCTTAAACAGTGTAAGTACATTTTTATTTCGAAAAATATTCGGTATGATAGGCTACTGATGCCCATCACAGTGGCCACGCGGTTTAAGTGCGTCCGCACACCAACTGCGTCAAGAAAAGCATCAAGACATGAGACAAAAAACACAGTCTTGCTTCATTCGTGATTCGTCAGCATGAAGCCGACGTCAGCATCATGACTCAGACCGGTGTGCGGAGGTTTTCATAATTTCATTAGTTTCAACTGTGCTCCTTTCTTTGCGTCATGTAGCAGACATCGTGTTTTGACTGTTACATGTCTTGACGCATACCGGTGTGCTGCCTACCTAAGGCATGAACTGACTTCGCCCGTTTGAACACTGTGATCGTGGGTTCTAATCCCGCTCGAGGCACTGATGTCTGTGTGCGCTTATTCTGTGTTTTTGCTATTCAGGGTGTAGGTAGTGGCCTTACGAAGGGCTAACCCCCGTCCAAGTAGCCTTACCGACTGTGTATAGAATTAAGAAACTAAAAAAAAAGCGGCCTCGGTTCAAAGGGCTGTGCAGCCAGAGAGAAGAAAAACAAAGAAGTAAGAAATTACTGAGATGAGCGTTTAACAGGATAAGTATTTTATCTTCGAACCGGGATAGCGCAGTCGGTATAGCGAATGGCTACAGAACGGATGACCAAGGGTTCGAAATTCGAAACCCGGTAGGGGCAAGATCTTTCTACTCTCCACGTCGCCTAGATCGGTTCTGGGGCCAACTCAGCTTCCTACTAAATGCGAGCCGGGGGTAAAGCGACCGGGGCGTAAAGCTGACCATTCACCTCAAACTAGTGCCGAGGTCAAGAATACGTGGATCTACACATCCATTCTCCATGTGTTAGTGCTGATTTAATTAAGCACATGGACTTAAGTATTTTATCTTAAATGCCTTCCCTTCATTGCGCCAATATTGCCAACATTGTCACATGCATTTCAGTGGAGCAGAGTTCCATCAGAGAGATCCCGACCAACTTACATGCAAAACGAACCCAGTTACTTATCAGTCATTTCCCTCCAGTGTCGCAAGAGTGGAGCGCCACCTATCATCGGTGAATGAATATTCGTAGCAGTCATTTGATAGACAGTAGCTCCAACAAGAATTCATTTTGTTGACTACACATAACACTGCTGCAAGCTTGTACAAATAAATGACTGACATAGGCACTACACGGTGAGATGTGAATATACACGTGAAGAGCGCTGGCAGGACAACTAAACAGCGACACAGGCAAACACTGAAACCGTCACATATCGCTCACTCCCTCAAGCTGCCATATATTGCGTTTCTCGGTCTTCAGTTCCTACAGCGAATGGGCTATGGTACGGACGATAGGGGAACAGGGATGAGTGCCGGTAGGAGCAAGATTTTTATCCTCTCTACGTCGTGCTGAAGGGCTTTATGGCCCACCCAGCCTCTTATCCAACGGGTACCGGGGGCTCCTTCCCCGAGGGTAAAGTGGCTGAGGCGTGAAGCTGACCACTCACCTTTACCTAAGGTAAAAAGGTAAAGTTGTCCCTCCGCTTAACTAATTAAGCAATATGTCATGAAGGTGTATGGGGGAGTGGATGTATAGATCCACGTTTTCTTTACCTCGGAATTAGCTCAAGGCGAGGGGTGAGCTTCACGCCCCTACCGCTTTACCCCCGGGGAAAGAGCCCCCGGTACCCATTGGATAGGAGGTTGGGTGGATCCCAGAGCCATTCTGGACGGCTTGGAGAAAATTCTTGCCCCCACAAGGATTCAAACTCCGACCCCTCGGTCGTCCAGCCTGTAGCCAATCGCTATACTGACTGCGCTATCCCGGTTCCTCACCTTTACCTTGAGCAGAGGTCAAAATGGTGGAGCTATACTCTCACTCACAATATCTCTCCATGGGATACTTCTTAATTAAGCAAATGAAAACGTGTATCTCTTACTTTCCACATGGAGACGAAATAAAGTGTTTTCTAGACAGAGCAGCCGCCAAGAGAAAGTATGCGTTATGGATCCGCCCGATTTCAAGGAACGCGTGTCTGCCCCACCCGTCTCAGTTCGCGCTTGTAAAATTCTCACCTTTTTTAGTCAAATATCCCACAGCTCACCAGAACATGTAATACTGCACGGCGTGCCTGCACATACTATATTCATATTATTTATCGTACCTTCCTTATGTTTTCAGTCTTAGTGTTCAATGGGTACCGGGGGTAACGCGGCAGGAGCGTGAAACTGACCACTCACCTCCATCCAGTGCTGCCAAGGTTAATATGGTTGAGCGATATCTCCATTTCCGCACAGTCTCCATGCCGTGCACTTTACATTACTTTACGAAAGGATGTAGCTAAACGTACACGCGAGCCCGGATTCTGAATATCTCGGAACAATGAGACCCGCATAGGTTATGACACGTGTAACTCGCTGATCAGCCAACTAAGTTGGCTGGATTCGTGTAGCTCAGGACAGGGAAAAGTGACGTGCTGATGATTCTGATAACGAGCAGATTCTAAAGGGTTTTCACTATGGTGTATAATACTCAGAATTACTGGGGTTTCGGACTTTCTCCATCGGCCGGTATCTAGAAGCTAGAAAACGCAACGTTTCGGAAACTGATCTATTTCCGTCCTCAGGTGTGAGAGGGACACACCCACTATGTTGGGCCCCTTAGAAAGGGCTAACCTCAATCACTGGAAAACCCCTGTCAGATTCACTACAACTATTTAATCACCAGAGACAATGCTAATTCGGAGTGAGATAACAGGAAAATATGCAATAAAACTGCGATAAAGTACGCACATTCGTGGAACTAGGAAATAAAGGGGGGGCAGAAATTTATGCTACAAAAACCTAGCCATCAAACCAGGTCCATGAGCACTAACGCGCAGGAGAAAAAAGGGGGGGGCTAACAGAGTAGGTATTTCCCCCCTCCCCACCTGAGGACGGAACCAGATCCAGGTTCCGAAACGTTCTGTTTCCTATCTTCTAGAATACCGGACGATGTAGAATGTCCGAAACCACAGTAATTCTGAGTAATAACGAATATTTTCCACTACAGCTCCTTATGAGCCTTGGTCTTAGTGTGGACGCACAGTCTTTCTCTCTTATCCTCTCCCCAACCTTTCGCCTTCAGCACTAAGCGGACTTAAAAGCGCGTGATCATGTCCCGAGGAAACAGCCCAAGGTACCCGCTGGATGGGCCTCACAGCCGGTCTGTATGCGGCGACGAGGAATCGAACCCTTATTCTCCGGTCATGCACTCAGTAGCCTAGTCAATATACCGACAGAACCAGCCAGTGGTCATAAACCTAGGGGTTCCATAAAAGGTGAAGATTTTCTTTACTGCTTAAGGGACTCTTTGCACAGGTACGTTAGCGCGGTGACTTCACAGGTTCCTAATTTAATGGTGTCCATGGGGAATGGTCGTGAGCCCACTTGCACCGAGCGATCGCAGCGTTAACATGCCCCGATCTGTGGACCGACCCCACCACTGTGCAGACTTCTGCTGCTCCCCCAATAAACTGAAGTTCTCCATACTGAGTTCGATACCAATGGCATCACCGAGTAAGCTAGTACACGGGTAAAAACACGCCCTACTCTCATTTGGAGCTGCCGGTTTCCTTCATGCGGCTCACGCTCATCTTCCTCAGTCCCTTCCGGCAAAATGCAATACTTTTCCACGATACCGCTAGATTAACCGACAAAGGTCGTGCCATATCTCATCCAACGCTAAACTAAACTTCAGAAGCTTACAAGCCTCTTTTCCCTATTAGCTACACTATGACCCTGAGGTCAACTCAGCCTCTAAAAAAATAAGTACCAGAAATCTTCCTGGAGGTAAAGGCCGGCGACTAAGGCTGACACCCTCACCGCCATCTGTGAGTTGACTGTCTATGAAATGTAGGAGCCTCGACGTCTCATAACCCTAAAGGTCTCCATGGCCTGTTAAATGGATAGCTTTTTATATGTCATTAGTGACACGTATTACGGGACGGCTTGCGTCATGTCCTATATGACAGAGCTAGCTGTGATTCCGGAAACATGGATGACAGCAGACGAGAAAACTGGATGTCCCTGTATCCATCACAAGGTTTTAGTAATTACTGCTTATAGAAATGTGATATAAACCTTAACCAGAATCCAGATGTTGTGGGTGTCGACAAACAAATGCATTTCTTAATTATAATTCAATTCAAGTAATCCAAGGAAAATGAACATTAATATACAGAAATTTTTCAAAGTGTAAGAAGTTTTTAGAATTGCTTTGTGCAAAATGAAAAATAATTATTTTATCCTGTCTGAAGAGTACAAACTATAAAGTTTTTTGTCCAGTATTTTTCTTTACTCCTTTTTAATTTCAACCCTTTTGGTTCATATACCAGTATACCCCTTACATATTTTGATTCTAAACGCCTTGAGGCTTCCTTACTTTCTTGGTGCGACAGATGAACTTGGTGCTTAGTTTCTTGGGGCAGGTTCTTAACCTAAAAGAACAAACTTTCTTATTCTGTAACCAGCAAAGTACCGGGTCAGCGATGGAGACCCCAGCTTAAAAATAGATAATATGGTAATGTCGTGCCTCGTCAGAGCTATCACACACTTCAAAAATCGATCACAAAAGATTACTGTGCAATGGCGGTGAACAGAAGGCAAACCCGAAGAAACTCGCAGATAAACCTACACCGGTGCTACGTGAAGTCAGTCGGAAATGAACTAGAGGCTTTGCTACGAAAACCCGGCGGCTGCCTCAGCTATACCAAGGCCCGTATCGGAACACTCTAAAACTTTAAGAGAATGTCAACATACAGGATTACGGTTTCCATCAATATTCCATTAATTTCGTCAATTTTTTAAAGACCACGACCGAGCGTACGCCTAATACTATACAAACTGCAACTATACAGAGTCTACTGAGGGTGCGCCATAGCGAGATACTGAAGCAGACCGTTACACTGTCATTACAAACCCAACAGATATGAAGACAGGGACTAGCTCTATCGATTGGGCCCAAATGAGTAGGCTTTTATCTAACGATGGAACCAGAGTCTAGTCTCCGAAACGTTGTTTTTAAATTTAAAAAAAAAAGTGATAATGGATAATGTCCAAAAAAACAGGTAACGGTATTACTATATTATATTTTAAACACACGATGCGAACCAGAATATCCATATCGGATATTCTGTTAAACACACAGGACGTTTCTTCCGTGCTCACGTTATGACGTGTCATCAGAGGTGTTTCATACAGCACATGGGCGAATACTGCAGTGGTATGAGAAGGTATGTTCAGTTTAGCCTTACACTACTTTAATCGCTTAATTCCCGCACAATACCACTTCATCTGCATAAGCGTGAAGCATAAAGACAGCTTAAGTGTGCTAAAGCCGCAAGCGAAACAAATGGTTGTGGACACGAGCTGAGCCGTGTAATGGAAACCAGAGTTTTGCGATACGGGACAGTGTTGATATATGCGTGTGGTGCAATAAGCGACTGATTTATTTGCCAGCACAAAGGGGTCACAGGGCTGTCGGTAGGTGCTCCGAAATGACGGACTTGTCAGCAGAAATATGGCCCTGACAGTAAGACTGCAGTATTGTTGGTACATTCCAATAAACAGACAGTACCAAGACCACTTGCCGTCGCAACGTTAAGGCATTAAAAGGACTCATTTCGGGCTAAAATTAACATTAACTAGTAACTTGTTCGCCGGTCACAGTGTCCGCCTTCGCCCGCTCGAATCCCACTCGAGGCATGGATTTCTGTGTCCGTTTACCCTGTTTGTATTGTTCTGTATGTAGATAGTGGCCTTGCGACGAGCTGATCCCCCTTCTAAGGAGTCCTAAACAATATGTAATAGATTAAGGAACAGAAAAAGCGGCCAAGGTCCACAAGGGCTGTAGTGCCACTGATAGATAGAAACATGTTCAAGTGAGCGTCTGTTCACCTTATTCCCGTTAGATGTCAGACAGGATTTGTCCTGGCACTTCAAATTTTGAAGCTGAAGAGTGTGTGGACAACTTTCATTAGGCAAGCAATGGAAATGGAGCGAAACTGTTAAACCGGTATGTCGTAGCTGGTTGACTGCTCGACGCTTTTGTTGATTAGTTTCTGTGGATGGACAATGATTAAAATATCTGATAAACTGAAGAGAAGATATTTTTGGACGTTATCGACGTTTCGGAGGAAAGTGCTGCCTTCGTCTTCATGGTACAATAGTTTGATAAACTGTTTTAAAAGGCTGTTCACGTAAATGTACAGCATTTGAAACAATTATTAAGATTCCCCAAGTTTTCAAAGAGATGAAAATTTTGGATGAGATCCTCTGGGTTATGACACAGTTCCATCCCGTAGGCGGTTACGAAAGTTTCCAAGCAGACAGATGTTTGGTCTGCTTGGTTGTGACGCAATGTAATCTCGTATGTGAGAACTAATATTTCGGAGGTAGCGGGTTCCTGACAGAATTCACGGTGTCATGATCCAGGCGACTGTAACCTAAACATCTATTAAAATTAAAGTCAACCACTCAAAAACGGACTGCTACCATGTAAACGTTGGGAGAGTAATGGGGGGAGGGGGGATTATTATAAATAAATGTGATGTTAACTCTATTGGAATAAACTTTTTCTCGCCTCTGAACAGATGATATGACCGATCGTCTAATAACACGTTTTAAAAAATGGACTCCGACGCTTCAACCCTTTCTCCGTAACACTACACGTATTCCTTTCCAATAAATTCCCCTTGCACAAATGTTGCCGGCTCTCGAAATATTTCACCCATCCAGGGCGAAGCAACATACGTATGTCCGTTACAGCAGCGTTCATCACACAGCATAGAAGCAACGGGGAAGGTTCGAATTTATGCGACAAACATCAAGTTCACATCAACTGACTAACACTGGAATCTATTAAAACGGAAACGTATCATTATCAGAAGACTTCTCTGCCCCCGACAGAATATAATGAAAAAAATATGGAAAGTGCCTCTACTGACGGAAACTGCTTATCGCGCAAAGGTGAAAACAAGATTTTGACGGACAAGACAGCTTAGCTGTTTTCTTGAAGAGTTATATCTCTTGGATATAACGCCGTGTAGTCCGATGAAATTTAACCAACGTTTTGGAGGAACAGTCGTCTCCATCCTGATAGTCGAGCAGTAAGTCAAGCAAGAAACGAGCAAGCTCTGGTTGCCGGCTGTTTCATGCTGGTATAGCTTAATACGTATATTCACATTCAGTAGGAGTTGGGATAGCCCCAGATGACACGGCGAAGGGGTACAGGTCGGACGGCAGGGCTTCGCCGGAGGCAGGGTGAATTTTTTTTTTCCAGACCGGCTCTGGGGTCTACCCAGTCTCCTATCCAACGGGTACCAGGGGTAAAGCGGCCGGGACGTCAACCACTCACCTCTGTCCAGTGACGAGGTCAAGAAAGGTGGAGCTGTGTCTCCATTACACTAGTCTTCATGACATAGTGCTTAATTAATTAAGCACAGGAACAACTTAACCCTTCATAACTATATGCATTACGACTATACCAAGGTCTACAGCATTTTTTTATAGTTTTCTCATGGGGTGAGACTGAGTCCACTTGGTACGTAGGCTACTAACTGGTCTATCGTACCAGCCCCAGATGATAGACGATGATTGTCGAGCAATCGTTGGGATGAGAATTTACAGGGGAAACCCGAAGTACTCGGAGAAAACCTGCCACAGTGCCACTACGTCCACCACAAATCCTACATGACTTGACCCAGGCCGGAAACCCGAAGTACTCGGAGAAAACCTGCCACAGTGCCACTACGTTCACCACAAATCCTACATGACTTGACCCAGGCTCGAACCCGGGCGGCCGAGGTGGGAAGCCGGCGACTAACCGCCTGAGCCAATGCACGGCCTAAAGTCTACAGTAACTGTATAATAAGGTGCTTTTACTACGGAGCCTATGTTAGGGGCCGGAAAACGTGAAGCCATATAAGAGCTGAACTGAACTTGTTTATAACGGATGTTTCGTTATTCCAAAATAAAACACTTTGCCACTTTATTAATTAGTCAGTTATTTAGTGACGTTAAGCAGCTACCCAGTCGGCTGACTAGGTAGTCAATCGGCCGGTCCGTGTGTCGGCCAGTCTAGCCGCAGAGAACGTATACTTTAAGCTTTCTTCTGAAACGCCGACCTCGATCCTGCAACTCAGTCCGGACAAACCCAATTTTCTACACAGTTACAGAACAGAATTTTATCACATGAAGCAATTTACGCAGAGAGAGGAAGAGAGTTCAAGACGATTGTTTAATGCAGGGCGAAGGAGAGCAAACAAGGTAAAAACGAACGATATCAGCAAAAAACGAGGTTGGAAACAGTAAGAGAACAACAGCAATAAGGAGAACAAAAACAAGCAAATGGCTTACGAAGGGCTGCAAGATACGCGTCAGCTGCTGTGATCCCACGTCCGTGGTGAGGAACACGGCGATCCCCATCGCACCAAGGGATGAAGTACACAGCTCCAGTAAGCGTCGAGGAATTAAGAGACACTGTGAACCGAGCTTTCATAAAATATTCGCGCCTCCAACGATCCATATCAAACAAAACACAATCTTCCTCAATAATTTTGGAGGTACATGACGTCATGGGGAGGTTCAACCATTCCCGGTACACGAATTCACTTCAACAACACCGGGGAAGTGTAAACTTACTTTATTGGAAGAATGTCGTTTGGGATGTGGCGTCGTGTAGATCCAGGGTAAAAAGACGTGTCGGAGGAATGTATCGCCTCCACCTTCAGGGTAGAAAATCCGCGAGCGAGGAACCAGCATGTGCAGGTGGCTACCCTAAATATGGAGGCGATACTTTCCTCCGAAACGTCGGTTCACACAAGATCTACACGGTGCCACATCCCAGATGATGGCATTATTCCTAGTCACACCCGTGAAAACCTCAAATCCTACTTACTTCATTGGATTTGAAGTTCTCACAGCGGTGGTTACGAGATATAACGCGCCTGTAGTCTTCTGAAAGTCAACCCACGTTTCGGAAGAACATAACGCCTCCATCTTCAAAGTCGAAGAATAAGCCCAGCAACAAACCAGCGTGAACGCAGTTCGTAAGGACAGCTCTGCTTGTCACCTGCTGTCACTCGATGAATGCGATGTTCCTCCGAAACGTCGGTTGACATTCAAACGAACTACATGGCGTTATATCCAAGAGGATAGTACTCTTTACTTCAATGGGGTCCTCGTGTTCTTTGCTATGCTACCCGTACATCCCTCACGTGATACGGGACGGCTCAGGCACTAGCTACTAAGCTACGAGTTGGATACCAACCAGGGCTATTCATCTTTCCTTTCGCACTAGGCCACTGAGGCCCACACAGCCTCCTACCCAATGGGTACCGGGTACCTCCATCTATTGCCACGACTGCAAATGTGGGAGGCAAACGCTCAGCTACTGCATAGCGCGATGCTCAGTTGGTCTCGACGACTTTACATACATACAGCTCTTATTGGTCTTGATGTTCATTTTTCGCTTAGTGGGGGGTGGAGTCCAACTTGGTCCACTCGGCACGGCGGCCACTGATTGGCCTATTGTAGCCTGCCCCGGGTGATTATGATGCTGGAGAATTTGGTGGAATGAAGATTGGCAGGGGAAACCGAAGTACTCGGAGAAAACCCTCCCTAGCGCCACTATGTCCACCACAAATCCCACTTGACCAGACCCAGGATCGAACCCGGGCCGCCGCGGTGGGAAGCCAACGACTAACCGTTTGTGTTATGGCGCGGATAGGCGCAAAATTCAACCAGTGTTCGTAAAACATGCACTGCACTGGAAATAACTGTAAACGGCATACAAACGTCATGCCTAGAAATCCATGACATCTAAACATTATGTCATGTACAATTTTCTTGTAAGACGTTTTTGCGAAATTTTATAAGGTTTCTTTTGAATTTCAAATACATGGGGTTACAGTGAACTGTTACGGACCGAAATATCACATTTTCTACCCGTCACGTAATCTGGAAAGATAAAACATTTACCATAAAACAATCACTCACTCACTCATGGAGCTAAGCCCTTCGCGCGAAGTCGCCAACTGTGCAGCTACTCAAGAACTTCCAAGCATTTTATGGAACCCGAAGGTTCATTATCGTGTTTATAAGAGCCCTCCACTGGTCCCTATCCTGAGCCAGATCAATCCAATCTTTACCATTCCATCCTATTACCATAAAAAATAATTAGGTTATTTAAACTGTCAAATGTTGAGAACAAGAATTTTCTCCAAGTTTCGAAAGTCTGTTCTGAAATAATTTAGTTGCGCAAATGTGTAATTAAGCGGACACGCTGCAACTGCGTCATTTCTAAAATCACACAATTCTTATGACAGGAAGGCAGCTATCCTTATACGTTCACTGCGCATGCGTTAAATGAACTATAACGATTCGTCTGCAAGTTTCGTATCCAAAAACATTCTTCATGGATTTCCAAGAAACATGGTAATCGAGTCTACACTACAAAATGTCAAGCGATTAATTGTGGATCATATCGCTCTAACACAACACTTACGTCATGGACGTTCCAAAAACGCTCACCGTACAAAATATTTATCCACGACATACAATATAAGTTGGTTTAATTCACTAAAACCTACAACTTTATTTTAATTAGGGGCACGCGGTAGCGTAGCTGGTTCAGACACTATGCTACAAGCCGGAAGGTTGCGGGTTCGATTCCCGATGAGGTCACTGGATTTCTTTCAATTGCCCTAATCCTTTCACCTGCACCATGGCCCTAGGGTCGACCCAGCCTCTAACAGAAATGAGTACCCGAAATCTTCCTGAGGGTAAAAGTGGACCGGTACGTAAGTCTGACAATCTCACCGCCATCTGTGAGCAGACTGTCTAGATAATGCGGGAGCCTCTACGTCTCACAACCCTATCGGCCTCCACGGCCTGTTACAGAGATAGTTTTACCTTACCTTTTACTTCATTTTAAAATAGTTTTATATGTGTTATTTAACTAAAACTAGAAGGAAATAATTTCTGATTCTCATGTATTGTCACCCGATCTGCAGCGTGAATATTTCTACAGTACTGCCACATCGCGGTGAACGGTGTTACGAAATACAAGGAAAACAAATCTTTGCACACTTGCTCTTACATTACTTGCAACCAAACGAATTCTACATACAGACAGAAAAAAGCAATAATACCAGGACATCATTTCATTTCTTTCCTTCGGAGGAATTCCAGCCATTCCTCACGGTCCGTTTCCTTCACTTATGAATGTAAACATCGTTATCGTCTTCCTCCTGTCTTTCTGCGTTTCATTTCCAAGAATTCCCTCCACATGACAGTTCTGAGTCCCTCAAAATTACGTTTAACGATTGCTCGCCGGCAGCAACAGAAATCTCAGCAAAGCGAAACAAAAGATTACATTCTGCCTTCAGCTCTTTTTGTGAGTTCAATCCTGAGGTGAGCAGAATCGTCCATGTGACGCCGTGTCGTGACGGCAACTTCTCCGACACACATGTAACGAGTGTAAACGACATCAAAGGCACCACAAAAACCACGCACATTTATTAGGGAAAGTCTTTGTTAGTAATGACAAAGTATTTCATCTTTCCTACTTGCGTGTTGAAAGCAACATCGGGAAATAAAATATGATTTCTATTATCGTGATATTTAATGACGTACGGGTTTCGGAGACGGGATAGCGCAGTCGGTATAGCGACTGGCTACGGGCTGGACGACCGAGAGGTCGGAGTTCCAGTTCAGGTAGGGTCAGGAATTTTCATTTCTCCACGTCGTCTAGACCGGATCTGGGGTCCAACCAACCTCCTACCCAATGGGTACCGGGTCTTTTTCCCTGGGGATAAAGCGGCCGGGTCGTGAAGCTGGCCACTCACGTCCAACTAGTGCCGAGGTCAAGAAAACGTGGGTATCTACATCCA
Organism: Cryptotermes secundus; assembly: GCF_002891405.2. Taxonomy (NCBI): domain Eukaryota; kingdom Metazoa; phylum Arthropoda; class Insecta; order Blattodea; family Kalotermitidae; genus Cryptotermes; species Cryptotermes secundus. The sequence goes on along the minus strand of NW_019732856.1, from coordinate 911,681 downwards.
CTCCCCTATACGCCTTCATGGTGCAGTGCTTACTTAGCTAAGTATAGGGACAATTTTACCTTTCTTACCTTTACCTGTTTCGAAGGTCACATGGTGATGAATAACATGACTATATATCGCCAACCGGGACTGCTTTAGCCGGTACAAAGGCAGGCTACGGGCAAGGTGGCGGGAGGTCCAGTTCCAGTAAGAGCAAGATTTTTTTTCTTCTCCATAACCTAAGAAACGGGACGCGGAGTTGACCACTCACTTTCGCCTAGTGCGGAGGTCAAGAACTATGGAGCTGTAATTCCAATTTGATTGAGTCCAGCGTTTCACTATCCTCAAGTGCTTCAGGAGTTCTTCACGCGGCTGGACAATGCTCACGGTTCTGCCCGTGATCTATGCCGTCGGCGTTCTTCTTGCAGATTTTGTCTACAAGCCGTTGAATACAAGCTCGTCAATTGTGGGTCGTCTTACATCATTTGTCATTCACTCATATTCAGTTTATCGCACGTTCTTTAAAGAAAACAAAAGCGAGCTTATCAGATCACCTTGCTCTCTGTGTGTCTATCCCCTTCAAAAGCTTTTCAATGCCTGAACCAAATTTTACCAAACTTAGTATGAGTATCATGGTACCTGATTCCATCTCAACGGCGTCATTCATAAACCTTTCCGATCAGTAATAACACAATTAAAGACTCACAAATTTCTGAGCAGACTCAAGGAGGCAGCAATGCGACACGACGCCTGAAAGCATGAATAATTGAACCATAAGAGATGAGCGGTACTATGCAACAGCTCGGTAAAGACGTTCTCGAACAACAAGCACAAGAAAACAAGAAATACTTGACGCGGTGTCCTCTGTGTGGTCCGTGCCGCGAACCAAAGGCACAAATCGGACAGTCGCGAATCGTAACTCTTATGCCAAGCAGCGCCAAGTCACCTCACACCAACTGAGAAACATGCAAATAGAGTATTGTCACGTGTTCGTGACCAGACAAGGGGTTTGGTTTAATAACTATATTTACTGTACGATTATAAATTGTAACTACAAATAATCATAACACTCCCACTCAACTAAATACTCTTCAAACCGCTCCTGCAAACATTAAGTCTTCTACGTCTTCAGTAGACGTTGCTTGGTAAAAACGGAGGTTGCTCTGGTTCCATGATCACGTCCTTACTGGCTGGCGACACGCCAAAGGATGCTTAATTCATCAATACAGCAAATATAAAGTAAAAAAAGTAAGTAACGCTATCCCTGAAACAGGCCATGGAGGCCCATAGGGTTGTGAGACGTTGAGGCTCCCACATTTTCTATACAGTCGGTTCACAGAAGGCGGTGAGGCTATCAGCCTTACGAGCCGGCCACCCTTTACACCCCGGAATATTCCTGGTACTCATTTCTGTTAAGAGGCTGAATCGACCAGAGGGCCATAATGCGGCTGGAAGGATCAGGTAAATTGGAAAAAAAAAACCTAATCGGGATTCGACCCCGCGACTTTCCGGCTTGTAGCATAGTGTACAGCAAATACAGAACACGAAATTAAACTGTGGCACAAAGGCACTATGTACTCCACAAATGTCCTACATGTTATGAATATAAAAATATTCCTTCCAGCGAGTACACCTTAAGGGGGCGTGAAGCCCCGGCTATAGCATTTTTCTTCAAAAATCCAGCTGAAACACAGGCAACAACCCATTCTTTCCCATCCTATAAACATATCATATCATCAGATACCCTATAACATTAGTACCTGATGCAGCGTCGTTCAAAAATATATAAATAAGAATTAAGTCTCCCCGATTTTAGGGAAAGGAGGACGCATTCTCGCAAGAAGGCTAAGTCTCTACTGCATGTGTCCGTATCAACGGAAATGTAAACATGGGAAATCAGCGACGAATTAGTCATTTCTAAAAGCAAATGTAATGCGAAACAAAGTAAACACCGAAAAGATTTTCTCAGAGAGTTCGCACACGCTTTCGTTGCAGTTTTATACTGCGGTCCGTATCGTCTGAACTCGTAAGCCGAAGTTGCACAAAGAGTATGACATCCACTTTACTCGTAGCAAAGCCTGTAACAGGTCAAAGGGGAATCATTTCTTTCATCTCTCCATCCTTCCCACGCCTTTCTTCGTCTCCTTTATTCCTTTCGCAAGTTCCTCTCGTTCTTCCTTCCTCCGTTCAAAAGAGTGGATTAAGCTACGTCTTTGCCCTTAAGCAGCAACAGTCTCGAATGCAGAGCTGCCATCTGTGCAAGTACGAGAAAACCAGGAATAACATAACATACAAACATTGCCACATAACACATATGGAGTCATAAACTCTCTTCCCATATATACCACACACATAATACATATTTTTTGATAGTGGGCTGAGACTAAGTCCATTGTACTGCGGCCACTTCTGGCCTATTGTACCAGCCCCAGATGATAGGTGAGGGTGACTGTGGAGCAATTGGTGGAATGAAGATTGACAGGGGAAACCGAAGTACTGAGAGATATCCTGCCCCAGCGCAACTTTGTCCACCACAAATCCCACTTGACCAGACTCGGGATCGAACCCGGGCCGCCGCGGTGGGAAGCCAGCGACTAGCCGCTTGAGCTATGGCGAGGCCCTAATACAAATTTATATTTATTTATTCATTCGTTCATTCATCAATGGCTTTACAGCCCTTTATTGTGCCATAGCCTCTTCTTCAGTTTCGCATTCTCTTTTAACACAAACGGTAGGACTCCCTGGACGAGTGATCAGCGTAAAAATTTCTTCACTCATATGCTTAAACTGTAGATCTTAATGAGAAGTGGCATCTGTCGCGTGTCCATCCCTCGCGTCCTGTACAGGACCACAATATGAAGAGCTGGTTTTGGGAAATTCCGTGTTACATTTGAGGTTCCACTCACCCGTGGCTATAGTACTCGTAGATCTAAATAAAATTTTCGAGGGTAGGCCTAGCTTAATTTCTTTATTTTGAAAAACACAAGTAGATTTTGAAATCTGTGCGTCGGTATCCCCTTCAGCAACTTTGAATGCTTAAAAACAATCTTTATATTTTTATGTATATCGTGGGACCTCAGCCCACTTGAACGGCGTACTTCATAAATCCCTGGCATCAGTCTCTGTGTCTGTATGTATATCCCCTATCGTTGCTACGCAACGGTTCGGTAAAGCTTTACCGCAACAAATACACACTCAACAAAAGATGAGCTGTTGGTGGCGTCGTTTTAATTGCGGGTCAGTGTTGTATCAAAAGAAAGTAGGTCATTAGATCTTCCCAGAACTTGTTTTGGTTAGTTATTTAATGATGCTTTCAATAACGAGACTATATACCTTAGATGACAGGGATGATTAACGCATGTGACGCAGTTGGAATGATAATTTGGCAAAAAAGATTCCCCAGTGTCCCTTCGTCCACCATAAATCCCACATGACCTGAGCTGGTATCGAACGCGTGCCGCCGCGGTGGGAACCCGGCGACTCGCCATTTGTAACATAGCGCGGCCCAGACCAACCATGGTTTAAATCCGCCGATACTGGGAGGTCCAGACGGACCAATGATCCCCCACCCCACCCAATTAAATTTTTTAGTCTAACACACTCAGTGCTACGGATGCATGCATGCGGTCTGTCGCCTCGGTGCGCGCTGCTGACAGTTATGTTCTCCTACCTGAAGGTTCCTGCGTTCCACTCTCGAGCCCAAATTTCCCCTCATTCCAATGCAACTTCCCCCTTAGCCCATTTACGTTCCTCACAACGAGATAGGGGTGGGTGCCTCTCATTCCAGAACTCTTCTTTCTTCCACACTTCTCCCGAGAGTGCGCCAAAAGGGAACCTCGATAACGCGTGATGGATGTCTGGGTCACCGGGAAACTCCCAAACGACCTCGGGAGCTCCTAAAACTCTCCTGCACCATAGAAAATGCTTCTAAACTCGCCTCATCAATAACCCTTATTTGGAACAACTATATATTTGTGAATACTCTTCTACAAATTTCGCACCTCTGTTCTGTGTTCGGCTAGAAGTTATTTAATGATGATGTATCAATAGCTTGTGTCTATACAGTGTTCAATGAGATTCGAACATCACATGTACGTGTATAACGAGCCTCTTTTGACCCATTGATGGTGTTATCATTATTATATCATTATTATTATTGTCACGTGTGTTAGTGATTACAGACGGGGTTTGGACTGGTGAATAGTTTTACTGAACACTTACAGGCCGTAACTATAAATAATTATTATACTATTGCAGATTTGCCCACTACAAATCACTCCACTAAGTCTTCTCAATCTGTGCTTTCACTGGTCTTTACTTGTAACAGCTCTCCACAATGGCTATCCCTCTACAGTGTTTTCACTAGATATTTTCTGGTAACGAATCTTAACTTCCGTTGTCAGCTGGTTAACACTCCACACCTGAACCCTGAACTGAAAGCAATTCGACTACAGCGCCATCTCTTCTGAGAGTCGAGTCAACTCCTCAACTGACTGCAACTTGACTTTAGAAGAAGAAGAAAAACTTTGCGAGCGGCAAGTTAGATCGTGCACTCAAGATGAGATTCACTGACCTACCCCTGGAGAAGTTCTGGATTTCTGTGAAAGTAGAGTATCCTGCAATTCACAGCAAAGCAATAAACATACTGCTGCAGTTTTAGACTCTATACATGTGGGAGCAAGCTCTTTCTTGTTTAACAAGCATCAATGGCAAACAGAAATCACCTCCTTTCGGCTGATGATAAACTGTGTTCTTATCTAAAGTTTGATCAAGAATTAAGTATTTGTGCAGCAAAAAACAAACACAGGTTTCACATTAAGGAAGCAAAATACATTAATTTTATTTTTAAAACACTGTCTTAGACGATATTTCTGTCCATATTGCTTTGCATTATCCTATGGTTTTCGGTAACCGTGCTATTCAACATTGTCAATACATTTTCATGTTGTAAACATCACTAATTAATATAGTATTTTTTTCCTTGGCACTACAGCCCCAGTGGGCCTAGGCTACCTCCATGAACTTCTCCGTTCACTTCGGTTTTTCTAGATCTTACACATTCGGTAGGACTCCTTGGGCGGGTGATCAGCTCGTCGCAAGGCCTCTACCTGTACACACACACAAACTAAACATCCATGCCCTGAGTGGGATTCGAACCCACGATCCCGGTTTCCAAGCGAGCGAAGACAGTACATGCCTTAGATCGCTCGGCTACCTCGACCGGCCATTAAAGTAGTATACAATCAGTGTATTTACACTAAACCCAGAGCCTACCTTTATAATAATTTTTATGCACGGGGTCCCTAAGACTTGAAAATTAATTCAAGGGTTCACCTAACGTAAAAGGTTGAACTAAACTATTTATAGTCGAACTGCTAGCGAAACTTGAAAGGATACGGAAGGAATCAGTGGGACATAGTAGAGGACCTGTCTACAGAGACTGAGGAAAACCATGAAAACTGCAGACAATAGAGCCAGTGCCCCGGCTGCGATCCCATAAAATGCTGCAAAGTTTTTAGTAGCGGCACAATTGGCGGCTTCTCAAGAAGGGCTCAGCTCCATGAGAGGGTGAGTGGGGCTGAAAGGAAGACAGGAAAAAGATCGTCTTTGGAAACAGGGGAGGGGGGAGAAGACACTTGACATTTAAAGAAACGACGAAGGGAAGGAGAGATTGACTCTGCTCTGCGACTAAGTCATCCCGTGTCTTTGGTATCAGCGTAATGAGGGCAACAGCTACCCGGCCCCGAGACATTTCAATACGGTAAAGTGTGGCTAACATTCGTAACTCTGCGCGTGTAAATATCCGTTATACGCGATACCCTGCTGCCTTGTTCCCATCAGTGTGGATGAAACTGTAACCGCCACACGCGTGTGCTTGAAGAAAGGTGTGCACTCTGCCAGACGTCAAGCATCTTTTCCAGTGTTCGCGGTTCATTTTTTCCTTGGCACTACAGCCCCAGTGGGCCTAGGCCTACCGCCATGAACTCCGTTCACTTCGGTTTTTCTAGATCTTACACGTTCGATCGGACTCCTTGGGCGGGTGATCAGTTCGTCGTAAGGCCTCTACCTGTACACAAACACAGAAAAACGCACACACAGAAACTAAAAATCCATGCCCTGAGTGGGATTCGAACCCACGATCCCGGTTTCCAAGCGAGCGAAGACAGTACATGCCTTAGACCGCTCGGCTACCGTGACCGACGTTCGCGGTTCATTAGTTCCATTAATCACGTTAGACTCGTAAAGTGACGTCATGACACCGATTAAACATGAATCCTATCATCTGTTCTGAAGTAAAGGTAAGAAGATAAAGCTATCCCCTTAACAGGCCGTGGAGGTCCATAGGGTTGTGAGATGTTGAGGTTCCCACATTTTCTGGACAATCGGCTCACATACGGCGGTGAGGTTGACAGCCTTACGTGCCAGCTGCCCTTTACCCCACCCTCCGGAATATTCCTGGTACACATTTCTGTTAAAGGCTCAGTCGACCGCAGGAACATAGTGTGCCTGGAAGGAATAGGTCAACCAACCACTGACCTCATCGGGAATTGAATCTGCGACCTTCCGGCTTGTAGCATAGTGCCTCAAATAACTACGCAACCGCGTGCCACCACTTGCTCTAAGGGGACATCAAACATTCAGCATGGCAAAACGAAGTTATAGTTCCCAAAAAGAAGGCTGAAAGTAAATGAAATTACCATTCTGCTCATTGTTCCGTGAAATTGTGAAATATGGTTTTACTGAGGAAAGAACACAAACTCCGGGTGTTTAAAGGGCAATGCACAAATTAAGTAGGCTACGATGAGATACTCGTTGGAACGTAATTCTCAGAACTCAATGCCAGTGGCTCAAGAGTTTTTTTTTTCTTTCTATGGCGCTACAGCCCCAATTTGGGCCTAGGCCTACCTCCATGAAACTCTCCGTTTCAATTCGATTTACTAGATCTTACACATTCGTAGGACTCCTTGGGCGAGTGATCAGCTCGTCGCAAGGCCTCTACCTGTAGACAAACAGAAAAACGCACACAAACATCCATGCCCTGAGTGGGATTCGAACCCACGATCCCGGCTTCCGAGCGAGCGAAGACAGTGCATGCCTTAGACCGCTCGGCTACCGTGACCGGCTGGCTCAAGAGTTTATACAATGCACAAACAGATGCATAGTATGCCCTTACCGCGGCTTTCATAATGTCCTCCGGTACGATTTGCATGTTTTAGATTGCGCAAAATTCTACGAAATGTTTTAGACACAGTGTAAGGAAACTCGGAAGCCGTGTCTCTTCATTTCCACCGGCCGCTAAGTGGGCTTCTTCCGTTTCGCCCGAACATAACTTGCGGCCTTCAAGTTCCTCAATGGAACAGGCGATCTCTGACTTACGCCAGGAGTTTCAAGCGCCATTGGCTCAGATTCAGCAACAGCTACAAGATCTCGTACCTTCGAGATCGCATCAAAGGCGCGATCCCTCATCCGCAGAAGAAGAGGACGACGAGCACGAGCCACAGTTCCAATGGCAGGAGCTGATAGCAGAACTTCCGACTGCACCTCGCCTGCCTCCCGAGTCGACACCCAAGGTGTTCAAGTTTGAACCGGAGATCAGACGACGAGCGGCTCTGATAACACAAGGTCGGAACCTGCACGATATTCATACAGTTCTGCACCTGCTAGCCGTCTGGGGGAGACTGCCTCCAGCGACCGAAGATTATGCAGCCCACAGACTCAGGCTGCTCTATATCGCAGTAACCAAAGGTTGGCCAGCAGCTCTATATTACGACCAGCAAGGGGCCGACGAATTTCTCGACGTCGGTCCAGACTTCTGGACCCAGTTCCAGCTGCCTCCTCGGCCCAGAGCGGCCCAGCAGAGGGCATCTCGAGCCAGGGGACAGCCCTCCATACGTCGGGCGAGGGGACGACATGGAACCTTGACCCGTTAGCTGCCGATGATGACACACAGCCAGTGACCGACCAACTACGGGCCAGGTTTTGATCACAAGATGAGAATGAAGCACTACTTTGGCAGCTGTCAGCAGATTATCCTTGTATTTTAACCTAATATTTTCTTTTCTTTGTTTTAACTTTCTTTAATTTGCTTCTATTGAATTCTACAAAAGTTACAATGGATTTCATGTACATGAAAGACAGTACAGTAAAGACAACACCACACGCTGTGGAGGAAACACGCAAACCAGGGGCATATGGCAGACATAACTGAAAAGTAGGCTACGAACGTGTGGGACAAGCTACCGAGACAAAACACCCTGGACAGACATACATTTATGAACAATGGACGACACCGCGTGTGAGGTGAAATAAAATGCACCAAAATACGGTAGGCATAATAGAAATGTTAATGGATTTGATCTTGTTTTACCTTGGAAAGAGAACTACAGCGTGTGATTTTAACACGAACTAACACAGTGTAGCAGTTCTAACATAATTTAATAAAATATTTGTAACATATCAAGACACCTGAAGACGGCCATTTGGGGCCGAAACATAAAGTGTCAAAGTGTAAAATGTTAAACTAAAATTAAAATTAAGTAGTGAATAAACAAGTGTTGCAATACTGACGGACGATAAATAACTGGATATTATGTTAAGCAATTGCAACATGATGCTGAAATACAGAATTATATGCTTTAATCATTGCATAAATACTATATACATAATAAATGGGATTTCAAAAATAAATAAACGTTAATAACGCGAATGCAGGTGTCCCGCGAGACTTGCTTTACAAGGGTATCACCAACAGGAGGAGCGTTAGTCTGTAACAAGGTTTAATTCGTACTTCAAAAGACATATGCCTACCAGAAGTACCGTATTTACGCATGTATAGGCCGCGTGCGTGTATAGGCCGCAGCACAATTTTCAGACAGAAATTATAGAAAAAATAATTTTCTTGGAATATTATTTCAGGAGTATTACACCCTGTATTACTAATTATGAATATATTTTTTTTAAATGAAGTGTGATTTCGAATATTTCGAATATAAGCCGCACCCCAATTTTCCTCTTGAATTTTTGGCAAAAAATGTGCGGCCTATACATGCGTAAACACGGTAACTCGCACATATAGACTGTGTCATAAATGCGACACATTTTGACCTGTTATTTTACGTAGTTCAAGTCAATACAGAAGGCAGTGGATGTCCACTTTTCACTGTGTCCTGCTTCTTAACTACTGAACAGATGTAGATTAAATTTGGTACAGAAGGCAGATAAGGGGCACGCGGTAGCGCAGTTGGTTGAGGCACTATGTTACAAACCGGAAGGTCGTGGGTTCAAGTCTCGATGAGGTCAATGGATTTTTTTCAATTGACCTAATCCTTCCAGCGGCACTATGGCCCTGGGGTCGACTCAGCCTCTAACAGAAATGAGTACCAGGAATAGTCTTGAGGGTAAAGGGCGGCCGGGGCGTAGGGCTGACAACCTTGCCGCCATCAGCCGACTTTCTAGAAAATGTGGCAACCTCAACATCTCACAACCCTATGGGCCTCCGTGGCCTGTTTCAGGGATAACTTTACTTTTTTTTCACTTACACAAGACAGATATTAATATCCTTGGGCAAATTCAGTTGTGATTCTATCGGCCAAGCATAACTCCTACGTTAGTCCAAATCGAACTTTATGTAGATTTTCTGACACACAGCTCACTGTGAAGAAAGTATACCTGTATCATATAAAACAGTTGTAACTGTCACCTTGATAGTTCTATTTGCAACAGTTTTCTGTCTGTCTATGCCTCTACAGTCCCTGATGTTGAACCTTGGCCGCTTTTTCAGTTTCTTAATCTATACACAGTCGGTAGGACTCCGTGGACGAGGGATCAGCCCGTTACAAGGCCGCTACCTACACAAACACAGAATAAACGCACACAAACATCCATGCCTTCAGTGGGATTCGAACCCACGATCCCAGTGTTCGAGCGAGCGAAGATGGTTTATGTCCTAGACTGCGCGGCCATTGTGATCGGCTGCAATTGAAGGAACTTCAAAGAAAACTAAACTCTGATTATGTGCAGCGTGGTCATTAACATTGCGCCAATATACTCGTATTTATATCTGCAGTGCATGAACACCAAGCCTACTGGGATATGCAGAACAGGAAAGGATGCATTAGGAACACGTGTGTTCTCCACTGGAGTACATGGAAACGTTGCATAAAAGCATAATTTGCTTGAGAGCTTTTTGCCTACACGCAGCTGTACCATAAATACAGTCAAAATTTTCGAGTTAAAAAAAATACTGTCACATAGGGGCCGTTTCCTTAACAGAGGAATGTCCGTAAACATTCTCACGACAATAGAAAAACTTCCGTTTCTATGCGACAGTCGGTAAACACCCCCCTTAAGAACGTGAAAATATGGGGAAACTGTTTTCTACGTCGTCCGCGCCAGGCAAATGCACGGAACAACAGGACGTCTACTGCCATGCAACGAAGCTGTAAACACGTATCCTTAAAGAAAACAAGACGGTGTTTTCCGTCGGGTCCGTGTAAAGGAGTTATCTTGAAGACAACTGGCGCTACGACTCAGTCACTTCTCGGTAGTAGACAGCCACGGAAAATTCGTAGTAGAAGAATTAGAAGTCTGCCTGTGAAGACTTAACGTGCGAATTGAAGACGTTATGCGCGCTGTAGTGCAGTGATATCTGGAGTGTGACGGTTATAGTTCCTGTGTTAAAAACCGTTGTCAGGAAACGGATGGGGAAAATTTTTCAGAGGAATAGCCATTGTTCAGATCTATTACCTAGCAGACGGCTAGTTCAAGCAGATATAGAAGACTTTATTTACTAAGCTTCATAATTACAGTAATCTTGAAAATTATATAGTTATTTGTATTTACGACTAGTGAATATCCAATAAATCGATTAACCAATCCAAATCCGCTTCTTTAGTCACTAAGACATGTGACAACACGATAACGGATTCACTGATTGAACTGTCTCAGAATCAAACATGGCCGGCAGATTTAACAGACCTTCATGACACTTCCGTCAAAATGTTCGGAGTCAACTTGCAGGCCTTAGCACAAAGACCTACATGCAGCCTCTCTGCCATTAAACTTTCGAGACTCCTTTAAAACTATTAAGCCTCACTAAATAATTCCTTCGTGGCAGTAAACTTCATCAATAAATTTCAAACAAGTCTCGGACATTCTGTGTAGACGATCCCAAGAGGTTAGACAGCTCGCTGTAGCAGCAACAAAAGTCAAGTCATTTACAAATTCTCTCGAGGGATGGAGTTTATACAGAAACAAATGAATGTCTTGCCACATCAACGGCTTCACATTTCACCGAACGGCCGTGTCTTCTTGCAGTGGCCAGAAAGAAACGTGGCAGCAGGTGCCGTCTTTCGGAGCGCCCCCTGAAGCTATGTTTGTTCTCGCGCCAATCACTATGCGACTTGACGCCATGTAATATGATAGATGTTCGTCAGAAACGCCGGTATATGTCTACAAGAATATACGGCGTCATATCAGAAAAGAGTGAGTTCAAAGTTTTTTTTAATCGCTGACCAAAGAACAAAAAAATCGCCGAATGACATCCAACATTCCCCATAACACTAACATCCCGGTAGCAATTAAATCGCTGTTGACCCTTGGGTACCGTGATAGAGGACCTAAACTACGACTAAACAGGGTGACCTCCGTAGTCTAGGGGTAACGTTCCCACCTCATGACTCAAGGTACGCAGGTTCAAACCCGGCGGAGGTCGTGGAACTTTTAAGGGCGGAAAAATTCAGGGAACAAGTCCTCCGGGAGGGACTTTAAGCCGTGGGTCCCGTGTCGTAGATTTACGGCACGTAAAAGATCATGTCTCTAGGAGACCTCTCAGCAAAATTAGGCAACAATTTCCCGTCCAAGTAGTTTCCAATGCATCTGGTAGATGGGGGAAACATCTGGTACCGACGGCGAACCTCGTTGCCTGAACGGGGCTGATAGCATGCACCAGTACCAGTAGGGTATGGCGACAGTAGAAATTAAAAGGGGGACGCACAATGGACCAATAACTGGTCTAAGTGCACGGGGAAACCCACCCCCTCTAATAATAATAATAAGAAGAAGAAGAAGACTAAACAGGAGTAAGCTTTGCTGCAGGCGCCATGTATCACAAATAGACATATCGGTACGTGTGTTCGGATTATGTATCAGGCACGAATTTTTTTCCTCTCCTCTTACTCCCACTTTGGAGCACAGAAGGTAGGACTCCTTGGTCGGGTGATCAGCTCATCATTGTCATCCTCGCGGGTACAAACTTACTTCACACTTACACGTCGGAACACTGATTAAATTAAACAAATTTGAAGAACTCGTGTTCTTATTGTCCGTACTATGAAAACAAACCACTGCTGCAGAATTCAACATAAAGATATTAAATAAAAAGTACAATTCTGTTGCCCGGAAGAACACATCAGGTCTCCTCTGTAATTTCATGAAAATGTGTCCGTTTATTTATTACGGAGTTACACTGACTCTCCTTTCGTTTTGCCGTGAAAATCACTTGCAGCTAAGGGAAGCTCTCCTACGCCTCACAGCATTATGAACCAAATGGAAACAACACATAAACCAGAATTAATGTAACCATGGTAACGACTTCCCAGCACGGGAGGGCGTAACATCTGTTAAGCCTAAAATCGCCGGTTTCATGGCGCACTAACGGCTCCGACAAATCGTGTCAGAGGCCGCGCCGACGTCAGCTGAGAAGCAAAGCGTCACTGAAAATGCACGCTGAATTTGCTTGTGGTCTGGAGACCGTACATAGCGACTATCCGCAAACACAGTGCCATGGAAAATACCTGGATTTTCAGCAAATGAAAAAATCCAAGAAGAGGACCACCAAGATTTACAGAAATCACCTACACTTCAATGAGATTAAGACAGGTTCGGCATGTACATAGGAGAACGAAAGAAAAATACAAAACTTGTATGATTTGAGGTTCTCACAGGGGAGGTTATGAAGGGTTCTACCTTCTGCGATATAAGGCCGTGTAGTCAGCTAAAAGTCATCCTGCTTCATGATGTTCTTTAGTTCATTCTTCGATCCTGAAGATGGAAGCGACATGTTCCTCCGAAACGTCTAACTTCCAACGGACTACATGGTGTTATATCCCAGACGACTCTTTCAACACAGAACTTGATAGGAAATTGGGGATATATATATATATTTTTTTTTTTGAAGGATTAGAAAGAGACAGAAGGATTAGAGCTTATGCTGACTAGACACTCTGATATCTACTTCACTTTATACGCTAAAGCTGCATGCAGAGTGTGGCGGGTATTATAACTGCACAACTGTGATCATTTCTTGACATAATGACCACGAACAGGCACGAAGACGTAAAGGGAAGGGGACGTATAGCTCCACGCAATCTCACCCTAGGCGCTAGAAGAGGGTAAAATGGTCACCCTCACAACCCGACCCATTTAACACCACGGGAAAGAGCACGCGAAACCCAAAGTATAGGAGGTTCAATTTATCCAGAGCCGGTCTGACCTCTACGGAGAGGAACACAATATCTTGCCCCTACTCCCAGTCTACTAGCTACATCAACTGAGCTATTCGTGCTCTCCAAAGGTAAATGCCCCTGTATTCAGTCAACACGCCATGAATATGTATGGGGGAGTGGAGGTATAACATATCCTCAAAGTATCACACCTTCGCATATATCTACATGATCTACACCCACATTAGAGTTCATACTTTTGGCTGCTGTAGTTCCTTCGTTACTGTCATCACATGGAAAGACAGAAAAAAATATCTCGCAACATCATATTGTTACTTTACCTTCTAAAAGGTAAAGTTGTCCCTGTGCTTAAATAATTAAGCATTACGTCATGGAGGCGTATGGGGGAACTGAAGTATAGATCCACATTTTCTTCACCGTGGCACTAGCTGGATGTGAGTGGTCATCTTCACGCGCCGGTCGCTTTATCCCTGGGGAAAGTGTCCCCGGTACCCATTGGATATGAGTTTGGGTGGAACTCACAGCCGGTTTGGACGACGTGGAGAAAATTGACATTACAGGACTCGAACTCCGACTTCTCGNGCTATCAGCCCCGTTCAGCCAACGAGGTCGGCCCTCGGTACCTGATATTTCCATCTACCAGAGGCATTGGAAACTACTTGGGCGGGAAACTTGTTGCCTAATTTTGCTCAGAGGTCTCCTAGGTACATGAGGATCTTTTACGTGCCGTAAATCTACGACACGGGACCCACGGCTTAAAGTCCCTTCAGGAGGACTTGTTCCCTGAATTTTTCCGCCCTTAAAAATTCGATGATCTCGCCGGGTTTGAACCCGCGTACCTTGAGTCATGGAGTGGGAACGTTACCCCTAGACTACGGAGGCCGCTTCTGCAATAATTGGTGTTAGTGTCATTCTCAACTCGGATCTCCGCCGATTAGTTCAAAATCAGGAGTGAAAGACGATAAACAAACAAATACAGACGTGAGCGAGGATGAACAAACACATGAAATGATGAACTATAAGCTTAACATCCTTTAGAATGGAAAGTAGACTGCAACTTGGTACGCACTGGACCGGCTCCACACATGTTCGGAAGCGTGACGTTACATCAGAGAGTTTCTGCTTTCCTGTTCTATTACCAGGGCGTTAATCACGACATAATTCATCATCGCCTCACTGTTCTCTCTGACCGCAGGAACATACACGAGTAATCGAAAATAAAAGACGAGCAACTAGACAGAGCCTCATGCGACGTAGTACACAAAGCCGATGAATTGAAAGCATATTAATGACATCCTGAAGCAATTGCTTTGGCACTGCCTCGCCTGAAACGGAAAATTATTCCTCCGGTGATGGCGGTAAAACATAACGTTTAATCGGTGACTTATTTTTGTTTTAAAATCTGAATTTTATTTATGCATCCGCAATACCGTCACGTGTTAGTAACCAGGCACGGGTCTTGAATTGTCAGTTAGATTTACTAAACTCTTATAACCAGTAATCACACTGAACACATCTTCAATTGACGTTGCTTGGTTACGGCTCTCAACAATGAAGACTCCTCCGCTTGCATGCTCACACACCCATGCCGGCCAGAATCTCCTAGCCATAAGCAACCGCTGACTCCCGACAACTAACTCACATTCTAGATTTATAAATTTAAAGTTAAAGTTGCTTGAAGACTGGCGGTTTACCGCCATCAGTTCGTCTTGAAGCCAAGCCCCTTGAGATTCACAACCGGATATTTTTTTCAACTGAACCCCTGCAGTAATAGTCCTTACGTAACATCCTCTCTGAAGAGAAGATGGGTTTGTCTCTTATGAATACGTTTGGCCTTTGGTCAAGTGTACGTACCACACTTATAGCGTGTTATTGATGATGCTTTCTTTTGCACTACACAGAAGTTCTCTGCCAGTACAGGTTTTGCAAAGCCCATCATACCTACCTTACTTATCTTATGAGTCACCGCACAGAGATCACCACGTCCAACAATCCCGGCTGTTGCGTGGCAATGGATGTCTTTTCTTTGTCTGCTACTCAGGGTTTCATCCGCCATATCACAATATGTAATCTCATTGGGCCAAAAGTCAGCCGAGTGGATAGCACTCCTGTTTCGCATTCGAAAACTGCCGGGTTCAAATCTCGGCCAGATGACCGGCTATCCTGACAGGTTATCGTGAATTTCTTCATTCCTTCCAACAAAATGACAAGACAGACGCTCAAATGAAGTTAAAAATGTTTCCTGTCATGTCATTTTTAACTAATTACTAATTAAGAAACTATTAGTTGATGCCATCGATCTGCAAAACTAATCACAATTATTGAAAGCGCCATCCATTATACAATACACTCATTTGGTAAGTCTCCGTTCCTATGAGATAGAATTTCCGTGAAAACATCCGAATAAAGGAGATGTCTGCTAGGAAAACTTGCGAAAGGAAAAGTCCGACCCTTCAAATAAGAGGCCCTTACAACCTGCGGGTCTACACCAAAAGGCAGAGAAAAGTTCTACGTCATACCTACATGCTTCCGCACTGTCCAGGTAAACTTCCTGCGGGGAAACGACCCACCTGTTCGAGAAACAATTCCAATATCACTGAGACACTTCTAGGTGCAGTCCTACAATTAAAAAGCCACAAGAAACTTCTCGGCAGGTCGGTGGCAGTGGAGATTTAAGAGTTCAATTTAAAGTAAGAGCTTGATCGCGCCATCCTTATGAATTTTAAAGTAGGAGTGCTCCTACTGGAACGGGGCATTTGACTACCAAATAAAGTGGCGCACGTGGTTCAGTAGGAAGCTTACTGTAACTTATCTTGAGGGGAGAATAAACTGTGGTAGTGGCGTCTTGCTGAGTTATTTTTTGATGCTATAGGACATCCAGCGTTAAAAGTACACTACGGTGTCTCACGGGATTCTACTTGCACCGACGCCAAATATAAGGAGCCATATATCTTGTTTATGTTCCTTCTCACTAGGCTCAAATATAGTTACAACTGTCTTCCTGTTAGGTGAAAGTGAAAGCAGAACAACGCTTGCGCAATAACGCGAAAATAATAGTCTAATAATAAAGAAAGTACAGAAAAGTACCAGTTTCAGTCGGGTCGGACTATACCGTACAGTAAACAGGTGGACTGACATCCGAGTATACTTAAAAGTGTAAAAACTTTCACAGCTGACACAAAGTTACTCGCTTTGAGCAATTTACACCGACCTGCTGACATGGTGTATGAACAGGAACCATGTACTTCAGAAATGGTACAAAACGATCTTACCGAAAGGCAGCATTTGGTTGACCAGTTTCTGCCAACTTACCTGAAAACAAGGAAAAGACAACACATTAGATCATTCTGAAACGTCAAGTTTTTCATGACGTGATCAATAACTAACACGAAATAACTAACTAAAAAGTAAAGTTGTCCCTGTGCCTAATTAATTAAGAATTATGCTATGAAGGAGTATGTGGGAGTAGGGGTACAGAGCCATCGTTCTTGACCTCGGCACTAGATGGAGGTGAGTGATCTCCACGCCCGGGCCGCTTTAACCTCAAGGAAAGAACCCGCGGTACACACTGGATTGGAGGCTTGGTGGGACCTACAGCCGGTCTGGACGCTGTGGAAAGAAGAAAAATCTTGTCCCCGCCGGGAATCTAACCCCAGACATCCAGCCCGTAACCCGTCATTATGCCAACTGAGATGTTCCGACTCCTAACTAACCAAATATCACTACCCAAATTGCAAACTTCCGTGACTAGAAAATAGATAAAATTACATATTTTAGAGCTTCGTATGTTTTCGATATACAGTACCAATATAAGGCCATTAACAACCAACATCTATTTGTCACTTAGATCAATAACAATGCAGTTTTTACAAAAGATTTGCTTCGACATGCTTCGACTGTATGTCACCATGATCACTCATACTTAAATCTGAGACTTTACACATTTTTAATTAGAACAATATAGAGTTTCTCCGCTGTGTGATAAAAGCGTTTAAGCAAAATGACAATTTGGCTATAAAAACACAAAGCTGAGTTAAAAGTTGATATCACCTGAGCAAAATGCATGTATAACGTTACTATATTAATAGGCACAATATAAACCTGTAACTCTATTCTTTACGTGTTTACGACAGTAAATACTGGCAAGACGAGCTGCAACAGTATAGATGGGAAAAGCAAACCGCTATCTGGGAACAGCCGTACAGTTTGGAGGAAAATAAACGTAATCTTGGCTAAACAATGGTAATTGAGAAAATGTTAATTGCTACATGAGTCCAAAGGCGGCATTTTATGATGTGAGTGCCGAACCTTCGAATTCTATTAATATTAATGTGCTACGAAATGTGATTTGAAACCCGAAATTGGTTCGCGGAGTGTTGTCATTAGGAGAAACAAAATCGTAGGAGAGAACTGCCTTAGAATTGTATAAAAACAACAAAATATAATCAGTAATGTCACGGGTATAACAAATTAATATAATTAACGCTAAATTCTGTATCGAGCCTGTTTTACAAAGATATGCATGGCAGTCACGTATAGCGGTTTGTGTTAAGGGATTCGATTACATGGGCAGGGTACGTAACCCGAAGATACTTCACTCACTCATGGAGCTGAGCCCTTCTTCAGAAGCCGCTAATTGTGCAGCTACTCAAGAACTTCTCAACATTTTATGGAATCCAAAGGTTCACTACCGTGTTCACAAGAGCCCTCCACTGTTCCATATCCTGAGCCAGATCACTCCAATCCATATCATCCCATCCTGTCTAAGATTAATTTTAATATTGTTCGCCCACCTATGTCTTGGTCCTCCCAGTGGTCTCTTTCCATCTGGCTTTCTCACCAATATTATATGTATTTCTCTTCCAATTCGTGCTACATGTCCTGCCCACGTCATCCTCCTCAACTTGTTCATTTTAATTATACTTGGAGTACAAGTTATGAAGGTCCTCTTTATGCAGTTTTCTCCAACCTCCTGCCACTTCAACCTTCTTCGGTCCAAATATTCTCAACACCCTGTTCTCAAACACCTTCAGTCTATGTTCCTCTCTTAATGTCAAAGACCAAGATTAACACCCATACAGAACCAAAGTTAAAATTATAGTTTCGTATATTTTAATTTATACAAAACAATAATTTTGCCTGTGGACAGACACTTCAGAAGACAGAATTCTCTAAAACAATGACACTGAAGCTGTGTATCACTTGTTACGAACGCACAAACTCCATTTCCTGAGAAACATGGCACCACTCCGTTTGTGGTGTATATTCCTCGTTAAGCTTCTTGACTTTGCATGCCCACTGCTACTCCGTGTAGGAAGGAACTGCAGCCTACAGGGGAAGCCCCCCCATAAATGCGAAAAGCCGTTGCATAATTCCCATTAACTTTAACGGCACGAGTCAGGATGTGCATGCCGTATCGGGCACCCAAGGAGTCGCGGACCCATACGTGCTCACAAAACGTTTCGAAAACAAAGCTGTTCTTGAAGAAGGGGCTTAAACCAACCGCGTTATACACGTGTTGAGCTTAAACTGATTTATAATCCCTTGAAGCCAGGAAACACAAACACCTGTGGTTCTCTAATAATGTACTGAATTCCAGGGATCCGCCAGAACACCATACACACCCACACAATGTCAGTGTGTTCAGCATCATTACCTGTAACCCGTAAGTAACATTCACTTGACAAGGAACACTCCCTTGGCTGAATCTGCGGACGGATTAATATCCAAGTCGCTGATTCCGACAGAGACAATGCAGAGGCTATAGAAAGAGTCGGAGTTCATACGCTTGTGGCTCCTACGGTGACAGATTAATAACGGTCCGAAATGTCAATATTCTGATTTTCATTATGAAAAGTCTAATATTTCAGCCCCTGCATACGGCTTGAAGCTTTCATGGCGACTGTATGCAACGGTATCAGCAGTGTGAAGAAGTGTTAGTATGCAAACGTTTCGGAGACTGTCTCTACCTCCATCATCACGGGTCCGCATCTCACAAACGTTGGATACTGACTTCCCCTTCACACGGCTAATCACCCGAGGAAACTTCGTTTACTGAAACATCTCTAAACATTATAGTATCGTACAAACATTATGTTTCTGGACATTATCCATCTTCCTGTTTATCTAAAATCACTGTTCTATATATTTTTCAGGAACACGACGCTTCGGAGACTGGATTCTGTCTCTGTCTTCAGGTAAAGACAGGTTGGACACCCGATGGATTGGAGTTTTGAGTCCTGGTAGAGTCAAGAATTTTCTCTTCTCCACGTCGTCCACATCAGCTCTGGGGCCCACCCAGCCTCCTATTCAGTGGGTACCGGGGGCTCTTTCCACGGGAGTAAAGCAGCCGGGGCGTGAAGCTGACCATTCACCTCCATCTTGTGCAGAGGTCAAGAAAATGTAGATCTATGCATCCACTCCCCCATACGCCTTCATGGCGTAGTGCTTAATTATTTAAGCACAGGGACAGCTTTAACTTTTTTTTTACCTTTATGGCTATGAGGAGAAATCTTCGTTGCCGTTTCACTTTATGGGCCGAAGAGAACTAATTATACGACGTATAGTAGGAACCTAACAAAACGGCGGCCGTCTGTTAGCTCCGCGATCGCAAGGACTGCCACGAGGAGAGAGTTAATTCAATAAGTGTCAGTCAGTCATCGGCATTGATCGCTTTCACAAACTACTGAAGTTGCGATGTTTGTGAAATAAAGAGTATTCTATACAGTCATTTCATTTTGCTGTGCCTTCTCTAACGCTATTTCAAAGGCGGCCAACAGGGACAAACACATCAAATTCTACTCAGGCGAGAGACTTGCATCCCCATGTGTCTAATTATTTCAAGCGAGAGGACGCTTGTCAGAGCATGCGGTATCGGACTGAGGACAAGTAGAAGACTTCTATCTTCTAGTATGCAACGCCGTGTAGTCTGTTGGATGTCAACTGACGTTTCGGAAGATGTCTTCATCCTTACGTTCCAAAAGGATGAAACTACTCCGAAGCAGAAAGCACGCAGAGCCTGCTTCATACCTCCTCCTTGTTTCGCTTACTCTTCAACCATGTTCCTCCGAAACGTCGGTTAACTTCCAACGGTCTACAAGGCGTTATATCTTAAAAGAAATAAGTCTTCGTAATCATTGCTGTGAGAACCTCAAATCCTAGAAGGGGTATAACACGGCCACCTTGTTCTTGGGGGATATAAATACGGAACCTGGCCCTCCAGGTTGGGGGAGTCTTCGAATCTGAGACAGTAAAATGTGTTCGTGAGTCCCGCGGGACTCGGACCTGAGAACGATTGCGCTGGCGAGGACCAGCAGCAATTGTAAACGACAGTTTCATCCTCTCGTTAGAAAGGATGTTACATGAGGACTATGAAAGCAGGTGTTCTGTCGAAAAAATGCTGGTCGTGAGTCTCAAGGGGCTTGTCGCTAAGATAATCTGATTGGCGGTAAACCGCCAGTAGTAAAATAACTCTGTCTCTGACTCTGATTCGGGAGTTAGTCAACAGTTCAGTTCAGGAGAGTTCGTTCGTGAGCTCATTCAGTCGTTGAGTGTTAACCAGCGGACAACGGAAGTGAAGAAGTGAAAACTCGTAAATCAGAACCAAGTCATTAACACAGTGGAAGAGAAGACACTCGTAGTCCAGTAAGGAATTGAGCGAGTCTGAGACCGTCATCGATCGTGAGCTGTTATAACTGATTGTAACTGTAAAGAAGGTGCTAATAAATCCGATCATCCAATCCATAACCAGTTATTATTAGTCACGCAAACCCTTCATACGTGAAAATAATTTAGGAATGTTGTCTGAGTATATCAGATCCACTTCTGAAGAGGCTAGGGCTCTGAATGAGTCGAGTCGACAATTGTCACGAGGAGGGGATGTTGAGATTACAAGAATTTGTCATAGACAACTCCGGCTGACTGCCAATGTGTTCCCTTCCGACCTCGTGGAGGCCAAAACAACACATCCCGAGATTCGTGTGAACTGCCGTCGATGGGCAGCTCACTACAATGCGTAAGCCAATCTCAATTCCAGTCCTGGTCCATACTAACAGATATCATCCACACACAGCATAAATCAAACTCAATCTCCCCCTCAGCTTTTCAACCGCAGAAATGTTAGGTCAAGTGCGGCGACCCATTACCCTAGTACAAGCACAACACCCTGAACAAATATGTCAGCTACAATGAACCGGCATTACATTATTAATGGGAAACAACGCAACATCGGCCTCCGTGCTACCAACCTCCGACCGACGCATTAAACACAAGATGGTTCTTTGAAAGCAGCGAGCATCTTGCATTTATAAAGAAGTTTCTACCGGGATAAACAATACTTCTTCTTGTTGTTGTTCTTCTTCTGCTATTCCTGTTGCTCCCACTTGGAGAATAGGGCATACGTGAAACGCTTCGTTTCACTTCACTTTCTTTACCTTAGACAGACGGTAGGACTCATTGGACGGGGGATCGGCCCGTCGCAAGGCCGCAACCTAACATAAACACAGAATAAACACAGACAGCCATGCATTGAGTGGAATTCGAACCCACGATCCCAGTGTTCGAGCAGGAGAAGACATTTCATGTCTTAGACCGTGCGGCCACTGTGATCGGAAAAACAATACTAGCATTCAATAAAATTCTATTACAGCCAATAAGACAGAGAGCTTCGCTTTCTATCCTTAAAACTGGGAAACAGTGGTCATATAATACACAGCACGGGAGTTAGCTTACTGAAGGTTAATATTCATTGAAGCCCATTCTACTTGGAACCACTGGGAGATCCAGGCGTAGATACAAACTGTATCATTAACATGAAAAGACTGGGGATGTGAATCCGATTTGACTGACTCGAATTAGGACTCAGGCCACATTTCTATAATTACGGTCATAAATATGCATATTCCTTAATTCTTTATTAGCTGAACTGTCAAGGAAACTCCTGTAACGTGTAGGATCTGCGGCTCTCACAGCGGTGGTTATGAATAGTTCTATCTTCTGGGATATAGCGCCATGTAGGATCTGAGGTTCTCACAGCGGCGGTTATGGATAGTTCCATCTTCTGGGAAAGAAAGCTGTACATTCCGTTGAAAGTCAAGCGACGTTTCTGACAAATACGTCACATCCATCTACGGGGTCGGAGATGTAGGAAATGTTACTCTGAAACGTCCGTTGAGTTTCAACGGGGTTATATCCCTGAAAACAAAACGCTTCCTGTATCATGAGACAATAAAGTGAGTAGCTGAAGGGTCACTGAGTTATTCCATCATTCAGTCAGCTAATCAGCGAAACCGTCTATTGGCAATGCAGTGTTAGCTTGTTGGTTAGCCAGCGAGTTGTCGGTCAGATACAAGCCAGCCTACCAGTTCTAGCATTACATAAATTCTCGGGATATTACAACGAAAGACGCTACAGACGCTTCTGCCTCGCTGTACAAGATGGATCATTTCGGGAAGAGTATTTATCCGGCGGGCCGCGCCATAGCTCAAGTGGTGAATCGCTGGCTTCCCACCGCGGCGGCCCGGGTTCGATCCCGGGGTCTGGTCAAGTGGGATTTGTGGTGGACAAAGTGGCGCTGGGGTGGGTTTTCTCCGAGTACTTCGGTTTCCCCTGCCAATCTTCATTCCACCAAATTATCCATCTTCATAATCACCCGGGGCAGGCTACAATAGGCCAATCAGTGGTAGCCGTGCCGAGTGGACTCAGTTGGACCCCCCACTAAGGCTGTCAACCTTACGGCCATCTGTGAGCCGACTGTCTAAAGAAAATGTGGGAGCCTCGACGTCTCACAACCCTATGAGCATTCACGGCCTGTTACAGGGATAGATTTACTTTTTTCTTTATATTTATCATCCTATCTTCCCTTAATCTTTGTGGGATTTTAGGTTCTTACAGCGGTGGTTATGAAGAGCACTGTCTTCTGAGATATAACGCCGTGTAGTCCGCCGATACTCAGCCGATGTTTCGGAGGAACAAACCGCCTCCATCCTCAGGGTCGAATAAGCCGAGCAAGAAACCAACGTGAGAGCAGGTGGCAAGCAGAACCCTCATATTATTTTTACTAACAGCACACACTTCACTGTCTTTTATACACCGGCGGCGCCTGAGTTCAACGCGTGAGAGACATTCAAGAAGAATTACTGTGGTTAATAAAGGATTAAACGTCTCTCCCACTTCTCTGACACATGCTGTTGGCCGTGTTCCCCCTACACCGGAAAACAGAAAGACTATTTGAAGTCATGCATTTATTGCAGAATCGCTCATACTGAATGTTTTTAACTTTGTCTCGACAGAACAACCCCTGCATCATTCATGCGACTTCACTCAATGTCACAAGAGCGAGTTCAGAAACTGAGTTTAGCTGCTGAAGAGGCCGTCACTGGCCTCAGAACTAAACGAACGACTTGACAGAAGATAACACTTTGACAGCAACTGGTACAGGTTGAACACAGAAAAGTCTTAAATAATATCAACCGCTGCATTTGTCTCACGTCAATTCGAAGACGTTATATCAACTGCACAGATTATAGAGCGTCGACTGAGGGTGTCACTGTAACGGATGTGTAGGCAAAGGATAACAGTCTATTATGGGGTACTTCTCCAGAATTTTTCTGTAGGGACCGAGGAAAACTAAGAAAAATTCTGGAAGGATCGCAGACATTTTGTTCCAGAACCGAATGAGAGCATCCAAAATACGAGGCAGGGGTGTCAAACCAAGCATTCAGCCGCGATGCTCGGTCTGTGATGTGAATCACTAGACCAGACCATGACCACAGATTGTGCAGTAAGGTGAAAGTTTATTGAGTTATGTTTCGTTATAATACATATATCTATGTCCATGTTACACCAAGTTTGGCCGAGCCATAGCTCAAGCGGTCAGTCGCTGGCTTCCCATCACGGCGGCCCGGGTTCGATCCCGGGTCTACTCAAGTGGGGTTTGTGGTGGACAAACTGGCGCTGGGGCAGGTTTTCTCCGAGTACTTCGGTTTCCCCTGCCAATCTTCATTCCACCAATTGCTCCACAATCACCCTCACCTATCATTTGGTGCTGGTACAATAGGCTAGAAGTGGCCGCAGTACAAGGGACTTTGTCCCACCCCACTAGCAACAAAGAAAAATACACGAAGTTTTGTGGCGCACAGGTTCTTAACGTACATAAATACTTTTATTTTCTCTTTTCCCTTTTATTTTTCCTGTTCCTCCCACTCTGGAGCATAGGGCATCCGTGACACGTTTTGTTTCACTTCAGTTTCTTAATCCTAAGACAGTCAGTAGGACTTCTCGGAACGGGGATCAGCCCGTCGTAAAGCCGCTACCTAGACAAACATACCATAAACGCAAACATCCATGCCTTGAGTAGGATTCGAACCCACGGTTCCAGCGTGGGTAGTTCATACCTTAGACTACTGTGATAGGCAGCTACATTTGTTACTTCAAATCAATTCATTAATAGCTACTATTGCTGCTATTGCTGCTATTGCTAATACCATCAGCACTGTACCAGTTCAATTTATGTTATATTTTGTCTTCTCTCACTTTACGTTTCTATTCCCTTGTAACCTCAAATGGCGTCTGTATCCCTGTAACTTGTCCTCTCGTTTGCATCTAGTTTCGAATAAATATCTTCCAACGTAGCTTAACTGTATTACATTTGTACAGTATGTAACAAGTGGGAAAATGTTCTGGTAGCTATCAAAATACAATTAAGCACATTTCACTTCCCACCCATAAATGAAACGGTTCTCCAGATTTTATTTCGTGCTTAGAGGCTACTCGATAAAGATGGCTTTTCATTTCAAATGCTGTTCTGTCAGCCACGTACATCAGTACTGCAAGACGTGATGTTCAGAATCAAAAGGAAGCATTTTATTCTGCCTCTGGTAAACCAAATAATTAGTATCACGATTAAACCAACTTCGAAATGCAGAAAAAGAAATTACATTGTGCAAAAGTTGACATACAGAGATGAGTACTTGTGACGATTCTGTTACTTTCAAAGCGGTATTTCCACTCTTTCTGTGTGGCACCTATGCGGGGTTTTAAGCCGCAACATACGAATGCATCACGTGACATCTGTAGCGAGAACGCATTGCAAGGGAGACTAATTAGGCTAATAACGATGCAATGAGTGAAACATTACGCTGACAGAAGTCTAGGAGTAGAAATCCGTTACTGGAAATGAAGCACACCTATTTTTTAAAAACCTGCAACCGTGGATTCACACTTCTTAAATCTCACACGCACCACTAATATCGACGGATTACAGAAATTAAAATCTTCAAACAGGAAGCAAACAAATGAAACAAAATTGTCCAAGATTAAAAAGACTTCGCTAAGAAAAACCAATTAAATGCTTTTGTAGTAGAAATTTCCGTATGTCCCTTTCTCTTGTGCGGCTCTATACAACCGACGCTATAAAAAGCGAAAGCTAACCATAGTACAGGTAAAGAGCCTGAAGTGTTAAACGCCGTGCCTAAAAGGCGCAGGCTATAGGGAGGACAGCTCCATTGATTCCATACCTTCGGATAATATGAAAATTTGATAAATTTGACGCTTTTGCTGAGGAAAGATGTCGAACTCCGTCTCCCGATGAACAATTATGGGTGCACTGTCAATGAATGAAAGAGCGGCCATATTTTTCTTTATGGCAGACATTGTCCTTAGCCCTTACACTTTGCCTGCCTATCTATCTATGGCTTTACAGTCCTCTTGTTGGGCCTTGGCCACTTTTTCAGTTTGTTAATCCTGCACACAGTCGGTAGAACTCCTTGAACCGGGGTTCGGCCCTCCGCAAGGCCGCTACCTACACACAGTACAACACAAACGGAGAATTAACGCACAAAGACACCCATGCCTTGAGTGGGATTCGATCCCACGATTCCAGTGTTTGAGTGAGCGAAGACAGTTCCAGCTTTAGACCGCGCGGCCACTGTGATCGGCGCTTGCGTTGTACAACCTATAAGTAAAATTAATTTCCATTAGGTGCAACAATGAATTTTAATAATAAAAGAGCCGACAGGTTTCGGCCAAGGATGGCCAGGATCGGTAAGCAACCAGCACTTCAAACGAAATGTTTCGTGGGCATTATGCTCATGTTTTGTCTTGTAAGGGTTAAACCACTGTCATTTAAAAAAGGTTTTGTTAAGAAGGCGAGTAAGACTGACAACCTTACCGCCATATTTGAGCCGATTGTCTAGATAATGTGGGACCCTCAACGTCTCACAACCCTATGGGCCTTCACGGCCTGTTACAGAGATAGCTTTATCTTTTTTAAGAAATAATGACATTTTTCGATCGCCTTAGAATTTTGCTATGAATCCCAGTGATGGTCCTGTTCCTCCGTCTGCAATGTGTTGGTCCTGTGTGTGTGGGCGGGGTTGTGGTGTTGCGTGCGATGAGGTTTCCTTACTTATAATTTAAATGTTTCTGAAGTTTTTCTTCTGAGACCTGATGAGGGACGAAAACTATCAGAAATCTCAGCCAAGTCACCTTCTGCATGGCATCCTTCTTCTGTTTCACCTCTCTATATGAATACGCCTTCGCGACGGTGAGAATCATAGAGTAAAAATACAGCTCCTACTTCAGGAACGACAATAACCAGGACTCTAAGGATAGCAATTACCAATCACAGACCGAAATTCACGAAAACACTGCAGTAGATGCCGTATAAGTCTTCTTCGTCTTATTAAGTAAAGTGTGTTTCCACATACTGCATATTAGTATAGATTTCTTTTTAATACTGTCACGATATGAAGGTGTGCGTGACTACTCTTCTGTGCTCCGTCTACTCTGCTTCTATTCCCACTGTCCTGCCGAACACTCCTTATAACCGCTTTGCACGGACCCCACGGAAACATTGTCTTATATTGCCCAGAGTGCGTGTTTACTGGGCCATTACCGAGCACTGAATGTCTACTGTTAAGCGCTTGTGTTGCGGGAAGGTGTTTACAGACCCATTGTCTAGCAATGGGTATATATGTCACAATATGTTAGTACGTACTTTTAACAGTTCACCTTAGTAAAATTTCATAATGTCTAAATTGATGTAAATTATGAAATAAAACTGAGTTTTTGACCTTGATGTTTCCATTAACCTATGAAAGCACTCTTCTTACGTTACTTCCAACCAAGAAAACCTACGTCAAATTAAATAAAAAAGTGGACCGCGGAGTGCTAGACAATTTGAAAGTGTGGAAAATATTGACCAGGATAGGTCACTGGGTGGTCTCCCGGGAATCGAACAGTGGCCTTCCTGCTCGTAGCCATTAACATTATTGACACAATACAGCAGAAACCAAAACTACTTTGGCTGAACGATCTAATAGTTGTAAGGAACCACGAGGCCGCACCATAGCTCAGGCGGTTAGTCGCTGGCTTCCACCGCGGCGGCCCGGGTACGAGCCCGGGTGTGGTCATTTATATTTGTGGTGGACAAAGAACCACAAGATCATATGGTGTAAATGAGTATATGATGATGATGATGATGATGATGATAATAATAATGATAATAATAAGCGTTATAATAATTATTACTATTATTCAATTCCTTGTTTATTTATATGCTAATTCAACAGTCCAAAATCCAATTATAAAGCACAAACAAGAGTGGGAAAATAAACATAAGTAGAAACAAAAGATAAAACAATTCAACTTGTATCATTTAGATAACAAGGCGAAGGTATAGGTAAAGCTGTCCCTGTGCTTAACTAATTAAGCACTACACCATGAAGGTGTATAAGGGGTAGATTTATAGATCCACATTTTCTTCACTTCGGCACTAGTTGGATGTGAGTGGTCAGCTTCACGCCCAGGCCGCTTCACACCCAGATGAAAGAGCCCCCGTTACCCATTGTATAGGAGGTTGGGTACACCCCAGAGACGGTCTGGACGTGGAAAAAATTCTTGAACCTACCGGGACTCGAACTCCGACTCCTCGGTCGTCCAGCCAGTAGCTAGTCACTATATCGATTACGCTATTTAGGCTCCCATTTAAATAATAATAATCATGATGATGATGATAATAATAATAACACAATTCTATTAGGGCAATTATACGGACCATAATGAGGTGAGAAGAAGTATGTTGCATATCGGCTGTCATGACAGTTCTGAGAACGGGCTCCAACATCAGGCGGTGACCTGCTGTTCCATCCGTCAACGCAAACCTTGCGCACGCAACAACAGGTGCAAGAACATTGGCGAATCCAGCGGCGGAGCAGCAAGCAAACTTTGCACATCAATCAAACGCAGCTTTCCGTGGATCGAGCTATTTCTGGCCCTACAATAACGCTTTAAACCTTTCTACGTAAAAGGATGAACCGATAATTAATCCGCGTTAATGTTCTATAGAAAAAAGGCAATGGCGCAGTTACTAATATCACATGGGGTTATCTTATTATTGAGCGAGCAGGTACACTCAGTCCGTATAGCGACTAGACTATGGGCTGGACGGCCGGGGAATCAAGGATCGATTCCCGGCTGGGGCAGGACAAATATCTCTTCTCTCTCAGCATTCAGACTGGCTGTGAGGCCCAGCAGACTGTTTCCCTTACTGTATGAAGCTGACCACTCACCTCCATCTAGTGCTGTGGTTAGAAATACGTGTGGTTATATTTCCACTCCTCCAAACGTATTGGTGGAGTGGTGCTTAACTAATTAAACGCAGTATTATCATCACCACCACCAAATAATGAAGGAATAGCATCATGATTACAAGGGAATGAAAAGGTAGAATTGTCCTTGTATAATGTTGTATTTTAGCGTCCTGTTGCACTGATTCACGTCCATGATGTGTATGTATTGACCGTCTTCTAGTGCACACAGTCTCACTTGTCACTTCGCTACTACATTTTAGATCATTTTAAAAACGACACATGATGGCGAGCAGTGCAATAGTCTAACGTAAATAACACACCTGAGGATGGCACAGTGATGCCGAAACATGTAGTGAAGTGACAAGTGAGACTGTGTGCACTAGAAGACGGTCAATACATACACATCATGGTTGTCCTTGTATCTTAATTACGCACTACACCATGAAGATGGGGAAGTGGATGTACAGATGCACGTATTCTTGACTTCGGCACTGGTTCGATATGAGTGGTGAGCTTCACGTCCCGGTCGCTTTACCCCCGGGATGAGAATTGGTGGGCCCTGGGATCAGTCTACAAGACGTGGAAAGGAGAAAATCTTGCCCCTGCCGGGACACGAACTCCGATCCCTCAGCTATTCAGCCCGTAACCAGTCGCTATACCGACTGCGCAATCCCGGCTCCTGATTACAAGAAGTGTCCGAACTTATTTTAACTAAAAATATATCTGAAGAGGTCCTCTTAGAGCCAGAACGCAGGTGGAGGGATAAGATGGGTGTTGAGACAAATCTGTGTGGTGATAGAGACGGGAACAAGGGTTCCTGAGCCATACTGTTTCCATGCTATCAGAAACGAAGTTAGTCTTCATCTTTATGTTTACCTTCACTTCAGATCATAGTAAATGTTTTTATTTCGGCTTCAAACTCCCACCTCTTTCTTGGTCGGCCAATACATCTTGTTCCTCTTAGTGTTTAATGTAAGCCACGCAATAACTCAGGCGGTTAGTCGCTGGCTTCCCATCGCGGCGGCCCGGTTCCAACCCGGGTTAGGTCATGTGGGATTTGTGGTGGACGAAGTGACACTGGGATTGGTTTTCTGCGCGTACTTTTGTTTTCCCTGCCAATCTTCATTCCACCAATTGCTTCAGAATCATCCTCACCTATCATGTGGGACTGGTAGAATAGGCCAGAAGTGCCCGCAGTCTCTTTCTCTGTTTCATCATTTCTAATATCATCCAATATCGACTGATCTTTTTTTTATTGCTAGTGGGGTGGGACTAAGTCTCTTGTACTGCGGCCATTTCTGGCCTATTGTACCAGCCCCACATGATAGGTGACGGTGATTGTAGAGCAATTGGTGGAATGAAGATTGCCAGGGGAAACCGAAGTACTTGGAGAAAACCTGCCCCAGCGCCACTTTGTCCACCACAAATTCCACTTGACCAGACCCGGGATCGAACCCGGGCCGCCGCGGTGGAAAGCCGGCGACTAACCGCTTGAGCCATGGCGCGGCCCATCGACTGATCTTACTCATT
This sequence comes from Cryptotermes secundus, assembly GCF_002891405.2. NCBI lineage: Eukaryota > Metazoa > Arthropoda > Insecta > Blattodea > Kalotermitidae > Cryptotermes > Cryptotermes secundus. The sequence goes on along the minus strand of NW_019732856.1, from coordinate 881,119 downwards.
TATGGACCGAAAATCTTCTTCGTTACTACATCATCTTTATTCCCGTTACTTAATCAACTGATCACCTAGATCTGAGTGATTATTAGTTTCATCAGAATACTCTTATGGCGACACGATCCTATTTTTATAAACGTATTAAACGTATTTTTCTTTGCATGACGAGTGACAGTATATTTGTATTATTGTAATATGTTCCTCGAAAAGAGAATAGGGTAGTTTCAATGAAACACGAGGGGTCGGTAAAAGTGGAAGAGCGAGTGTTAAGAAACTCCTCCCACCACAAGCTATGCGCGGGATTTGACTAGGAAGGCGGGGTCTTGTTCGAAGTTGCGTGACACCGTCTATAACATTGATGTCACGCTTGTCGATTTATCTGAACACAAGCAATCATCAGCACAACTTTCACTGCAAATTCAAAACTACGGCAGCTCCTTCCGACTTGCTACAGCCTAACACTTGGGCACATTTCGTGTACTACATTGTGATGCGGGCTGCAAACCGCCCAGGCGTGCTACTTCAACTCTGTAAATACATGACGCGGAGATATGAACATAATTTACAGCACAACAATACACTTTCACACTTGTTGTTCAAGGCTTGGAAGGATCAATGTTTATAGACTTGTATAAAGTAACGTTCTTTGTGTTTATGAATAAGGGGTAAAGGTAAAGCTGTTCCTGTGCTTAACTAATTAAGCACTGTGCCATGAAGGTGTATGGGGGAGTGGATGTACAGGGTAATTCATAAGTCACTTCGGAACTTCCAAACTCGGCAGCGCAACAATCAAGATAAACACAGCTGAAAAGGGCATACAAGTAGGTATAAAATCTCTCCAAGTTTGTTTGGGTGCTAGGTGCCATGACGTACTTGCAAGTCTCCGCTATGGGGCAGTAGTGACGAAACATCGTGAGAACAGGGGATAAGTAAGCGTTCTGTGTCTTGAAGTTTGCCAGAATCGTGTCAATTGTGACGATGCAACGGAGTTTCGGACCAAGTACCACGCAGGACCACCTACGGATAAAACAATTCATAGTGCTACAAGAAATTGCAGCAGAGCGGCTGCCTGTATGCTGCGAAACGAAGAGGCTGGCCGGAGCCATCGGCCGAGACCGTCGAGCGTGTGTCAGGAACTACCCGGACATGCTGCAACTGCGGCTAATGCCACAATCACAGGAAGATGGCGAGGACTTCGTTTTCCAACAATAAGAAACCCCGTCACACATCCATTTTGACGTCCGTATTTACCTCAACACTGTGACGCGTTGCGCTATGGATGGCGCCCCTCCCTCCCCGCCAGCCGTGATGTGCCGAGCGGAGCCGAAGTGAGCCGAGTCCCAGCATACTGGTCGCTATGCAACGCGAGTAAACAGCGGTGACGTAACACGGGACGTCGCAGTTACTACGCAGCGATAAACAACACCCAACAGTGTTGCTAGGCTATCGGCTACCACGGCGGCAGACAACAGTGGTGCCGATTACGTGGCTGTTTTCTGTGCTGTCCGGAACGAGGCTAAATAAGGAGCAGCGAAGACTATTAACGGTTACAGTTCTCGAGATCTCTAGTTACGAGTCAGTCACCAGTTAATTTCAGTACAGTATTTGTGATACTGCCAATGGCAGTAATGTTGAGCTTGTAAATTGTGACTGTAAGAGCGAGTGGAATAAATTCGCTATATCCAATAAGGCATGAAGTTATTTGTCGCGTATACACCCAACACGCGACAATACTAACCTTCCCGATCATTGACTTGGGCACGCTCCTGACAATGACTTTCCTCTTCTTTCCTGGCCTCCACGGTCACCTGACCTAACCCCGTGATTTCCTCGGTTTCCCCTGCCAATCTTCATTCCACCAATTGCTCCACAATCACCCTCGCCTATCATTTGGGGCTGGTACAATAGGCCAGAAGTGGCCGCAGTACAAGGGACTGTCCCACCCCACTAGCAATAAAAAAATCAATCTGTTTTCGTTTGTGGATATTACTGCTGTACAAACGGCCCTATTAATGCTATTCTCTCTATAATGCTCTAACATAAACATTAAGAACTGATTTGTCTCCAAAATGAATGTTCTGCTTTCAGTTGTCCTCATCGACAGAGAGTGCTGGTGTGGCATCGAATGGCGGATCGTACTAATAATAGACCACGGATACAGAAATGAACAGGATCTCTCCAGCTCTCGATCTCATAAAGAACGCCTACTAAAGGAAGCTCGAAGACTGGCAATGCAGTTTTATTCATACGACAAACAAAGCATTCAATGATTTGAATTTCAATTCCAGGCTACGAAGTGAAGTCTGCTTACATATTTGCATTACGGATTTCACAGCCGAGGAGAGCGAACCGTAATCAGTAGCACAATATTTGCAAGTAAAATCGAAAAAAAAAGAAGACAGAAATTAACAGTTTAAATAAGCATTTTTCTTCCAAACGAACGCAGAATCTGTCGGATGCAAACAAGTAATTCGGTAACGAACTTGCTACATTCGTCTTTTCCAAATAACATGGATGAGAATTTCTGTTCTGTTTCTGTTCATAATTTAACTTCTAAAACCACGAATCTTTATGCTGAATGCTTTACTCTTTGCCGACCGCCTCTGTGGTCTAGTGGTCAAAGTTCCTGACTACAGATATATACGTCCCGGGTTCGATTCCAGGCGCTATCATATTATTCAGAGAAGTAGTGGGTCTGGAACGCGGTTCACTCAGCCTCGTGAGGATAACTGAAGAGCCATTTCAAGGAAATAGCGGCTCCGGTCTAGAAAACCTAGATTAACGGCCGTGGGGGACCCGTTGCGCTGGGTACGGGACACCCCCTATCCGCTAAAGTTCTAACTTCGCCGACAACCGGCGGTCGCTCGGTCGGTATAGTTCGCTTGCGGACTCAGGCCACGGAGTATAGTTTTTTACTCTCTGCCAATGCTAAAGTTGTCATATAGAAATCTGTAAAGACACGCGATGAGTCCTTACCGTATAACATCGTGAAAAGTCAACAAAACCAAAGTAATTGATTTTAAAAGAAAATATCCAATTCGTTGTAAAATAACTTTAAATCCGATTACAAAACATTAAGTACTGATAAAATGACGTCTTGTATTAAGTTATGATGTAAAGAAAATATAGGCCTGAATTTTAAAATAACAAATACAGAATGAAATAAGTTGAAATCCCAAATGCGATTGTGACTTCATACCTTTATATGGAAGCGAAACATGATTTAGGGATAGCAAAAATTTAGTATAATTCAAACAGCGGAAATGAGATTTTTATGTGTCAAGATTAGAAAAAATTACAAACAAAGATATAAGGAAGTGGTTAAATATCTATTCAGCATACAGAACTAACGATTACAAAGAAACACAACGAACAACGATCGACTTGTTCATTTTAAACCAAACGGATACTGGGGGACCGTTCATAAGGTTGCTACGAAGTCAGAGCAGACTTCGGTCTGTCTGCGGAGCGCAGAACAAACACAATCAATCGTTTCGGACATTTGGTGGGACGGTCCATCGCAAGTTTTCTGATTGCACAGCGCAACATAGCATAGGAAAGGGCGAGATGCACCCACCCCCCAAACATAGCGTCCGTGCCCTCCAAGAAAAACCTTGTGATGGGCCTCTTCTTTAGAATATTCTACTTGACCAAGGCCAGATGAAGTAACAGTTACATAACTAATTATCTGTGCAACTGTATTTCATCCGATACAGCTCTCATTGTTACGCGATGTTTCTGTTTTACACAAAACTAATCTTACAGCACATCTATTTCAATATTTCTACCACTTGATATACTGAGAACACAAAGGCGCCAAGACTTCAACTCAGGATCTAAGCTCTTACCATTCGACACACGGGGCATACAAGACAGGCATTCAAAATATGTTATTCTCTCTCTCTTCGCTGCGTCACCCACACCGGGCTCTGGGGCCTATCCAGGGCGTTATATAGTGCGCAGCGCGGCTTCTTTCCCTGGAGTGAAGTTGCCGAGGTCTGAAGCTCCACCCAGAAGGCAAAGTGACCGAGGCGTGAAACGCCATCTAGCGGCGAAGTAAAAAATCGTTGAATTATGCCTCCGATCTCCAGACGTGGCGAGCGCGGAGATGATTTCACCTCACAATGTACATGACCTATTTGTCATCATCATTGGCAAAATAGCATATCTTGAGCCATAGCCTTGCTTAGGAAAGTCTGCCAGATTGTATCCGTTTTCAATTCTTTGGATTTCGCAACAATAATTGTTTTATAGAACAAGGTCGTCAGCCTTGTGTCCAACCCCCAACCTGGAGGATCAGCTCCCTGTATATACGTCCCCCAGTGACAGGGTGGCCCATTTATATCCCAGGCATCTGGTTCCCTTTTCGTCGCCTTCTAGGACGTGCAGGGCTACGGTGAAGGTATCCTAATACGCGCTGGGGCTGCGCCCATAAGCACCAAACTGACAGCAAAGCTATAAAACTGATGTCGCTGAACAGTTCATTATGAGATATCTCATACAGAAACATTGGTTCCTCTAACCTGGGTTTAGGTGGTGTTTTCGAACATCAGAACAGAAATATCTCCTGCGGCTTCACAATAGTTAGACCTCTCCTACAAAAGAAATTAGCACTACAATGCAAAGTGGGAAGGTTTCTTTAGCTAAAAGCTTAGCACCCGGAACACCAAATAAATCGGACAACTGGTTCGAGAGTTAACTATGACGGCAACATATGAATTGCCAATACACCTATTTTGGTTTCGGAAATCAGGCTAGAGCATTTGCTCCACGAGCTATGCTGATGCATAAGCATGTTACAACACCAAATACATAATCACGGCAGTTCACCAAGAATACAAAACTTAATCTTTAACTTCGCCGATTATAGTGGCCGCGCAGTCTAAGGCATGAACTGTCTTAGCTCGCTCGAATGCTGGGATCATGGGTTCGAATCCCAATCAACGCATGGATGTCTGTGCTGTATGCGTTTATTCTATGTTTTTGTTGTTCTCTGTGTAGACAGCGGCCTTGCGACGGGGGTAATCCCCCGTCCAAGTCCTACCGACTGTGTATAGGATCAAGAAACTAAAAAAAAAGTGGTCAAGACACAAAAATGTATGAATTCATTAAACAAATTAAACGCAAAAGTTTCAAAATGTGGTATTAAATAGAACTGCATTTGTTTTAGCCGTGCACACGATTCTCGCGCTGCGCAACATTAAGATTAAGCCACGCCCAAAATAGTTACAACCGAATTATATAGGTTTCACTGTTACTTCTTCATTTCGGTTTAACTGCATTTTCCATAGGGGTTTGAGGACCTCTTCTATTCCGGAACTGACACAGGAATAGAATCCTTTTAAGCACGGATATTATTTCCACACGATGAGGGGGTTTCCTGGCAACTGAACAGACAGCTCCCACGAAGTATCGATATCTGAAGTAGTGAAGCCGCGAAGACAAATGTGATTTGGAGACAGCGATGTACCTAGTTTAATAACTTGGATATAGGCTACACGCAAGACAGTGTAGCTCTTCACAAAACCCTCTAAAACACAGAGGCATAGTTGTCAGAAGTCGCTCCATATTCGAGAAGTACCAAGTACAGCACGAGACTCTAAATTTGAGAGTTATGAGCAGGGCCCGGATTTTGATGACATGTCATCTTTTTTTCCTTGTATCCTATGCGATGCTCTTAAATATATAAATCTCGGATATGAGCTGCTCGTTACAGAAATGTAAATTTTACACGTAATTTTTTGTCATTTTTTACATTTTTAGGTTTAAGGTCATTTTTTCATTTTGGGGGTAATTTTTTGGTAAATTTTTGGACTTTTAAGGGTACTTCTTGTCACTTTCGGCCATTTTAGGGAATTTTTCTTCATATGTTTTCTGAAAAGTGAATAACATGGAAGCGAAATGTTCTTTCTTTTCTCCTTTGGGTCATTTTTCTGGATTTTTCGGTCATTTTTAGGTCATTTTTTTTAATATCTTCAGGTCATCAAAATCCGGGCCCTGCATGTTACATTTTTGGGTCACATTTTAGGTCATTTTGTGGATTGTTTCGGTCATTTTTTAAATATATTCAGGTCATCAAAATCCGAGCCCTGGTTATGAGCAATGCAGGAATTCGGAATCCACTAAAGGCATGGTGGCAGCATAGATCACCAACTACTACCTGAGCCAAAACAGAATTGCTTTACTTCAGTCAAGCTCACAAGTACGCTAGTGGCCAGTGCGTTCTGAACTGATACAGTAAACATCTATGTATTTAGTCCACCAATAATGCTACAATCATTAAAATATTCAACACCAACACGAGATGTTTCGGAGGCGGATAGGATTTTACGAAAGATTTCAATTTAAGTGGACTGAAACGCGCAATATTAGCGCGGATGAAAACAGTGTAACAATTCAGAAACATCGAAACACCTGAGGATGGCCGTCTGTGGCCGAAACATGTTGTGTTGGTGTTCAATGATGAATATTTTAATGATTGTTCCATTATTGGCGGATTAAATACATAGACGTGTAATTAAAGACGTGCAACAGGATGCTGAATTACAGAATTGCTATATACAGTAGGTATGTCTGTTTCCTTCCCCTTGGCGGTCCTTTCATCCGTCACCCCGCTTCATTTTGCAACTGTCAAGATAAGAGTCTCCACATAGAGACTGGCTACGGGCTAGGCGGCCGAAGTGTTGGAGTTCGAGTCCCGATACGACCAAGAATTTTCTCCTCTCCACGCCCCCCATAGCGGATCTGGGCCACACCCAGCCTATCCAAGGGTAAATGGGGTTTTTTCTCTGGGGGAAAAGCGGCCGAGGCGTGAAGCTGAACACTCCCAACCAGTACCGAGGTCAAGAAAACGTGGACCTATATATCCACCCCCCATACGCCTTCATGGCATATTACTTAATCAGTTAAGGATAGCGACAATTTCACATTACCAGCCCGAATCACAGGACGAGAATAAATTATCCCGAGGACTTTCAACTTATTCACCCACTCCAGAAAAGACTCATAAATTTCCGATTTAGGATCTTCCGTTTTTAGTCGATGTTATTTATCCTAAACAGACGATAAAGCGTCGCTGAATACAAAACAAAATCAAAATCCAATTTAAGCAACAAGACACGAGAAAATTTAAGTTTTAAGGAAGTGAATATTCATGTTAGGGTTCCTGGATCGCGCAGTCTGGTAACTTCGTACTAATGAAGGTACCAGCAGTAGGCTCCTCCGAAACATTCGTACTTACCAGACTACACGGTGTGATAACCCAGAACGAAAATTACATGACAGCAGAATAAATACGCACTTTGACAAGGCAACAGACTGGACGACAGAGGATATTAGGTTCGATTGCCACCAAGGGAAAATGGTTTTTCTGTTCTCCACACCATCCCGACAGGATATGGGCCCCATCTAGCCTCCTATACCCGGGGGTAAATTGGGGGCTGAGCTCCCCTTTACCTTCATATATCTCTGACGGCAATCTCTTGTTTTCGTCTCCGTGCAGCTCCACAAAATGTGATGGTGTTTCGGGAATTAGGTCCACACCTTCCAATCCGCTGTCTATTATGATATGCATCAACACAACAGAGCGAAAATAAAACATTACATTTTACAGTGTGCCTAACACTTTCAGTATGAAGTTGTATTAATGATACTCCTTCAGTATTCAAAATCTTCTGGTAGTCTTACGGTGCGTTTCGACACCAATGAGTCAAAAAACTGAACATGAAAACATTGCGGGCTTGCATCTTAACATTTACCCGACAGCGAGGAACGTAACCATGTGACTTCGGTATGTCAACACGCCTGATTGTATCTACTCTGAATTAAAAGATTCAGAATATGCATGTTATGTCTTGAGAGAAACTTAAAAGTAAACTAAAGCTATTCCTGTAACAGGCCGTGGAGGCCCATTGGGTTGTAAGACGTCGAGGCACTCATATTTTCTATAAAATCGGCTCACAGATGGCGGTGAGGTTATCAGCCTTACGCACCGGCAGTCCTTTACTCCGAGGAAGATTTCTAGTACTCGTTTCTGTTAGACACTGATCAACCCAAGGGCCATAATGCGGCTGGATGGACTAGGTCAAATGAAAAATCCAATCACCTCATCGGGACTCGAACCCGCGACCTTCTGGCTTGTAGCACAGTCCTCAATCAACTACGCTACCACGTGCCCCCTACAGAAACTTACGGGTACAAATTCAATACCAATGAATAGGACAGTTTTCACACCCATACATTTAAACAAAAAGGGCAAAGATGTTGCTGTGTTTGATTAATTAAGAACTATGCCATGAAGGCATATGGCGGAGTGGAGGTACAGCTCCACCATTCTTCATCTCGTCAGCAGATCATGGTCAGTGATCAGCTTCACCACTGACTTCCGCCTAATACAAAGGTCGAGAATTGTATAGCAGTACTTCCATTCCGCCAAACGCTTTCATGCCGTGCAGCTTAATTAAGCACAGAGATAACTTCACTTTTACGTTTAACTCGCAGAAGAACAGATTCACGAACTAGCTCAATCCAGAATACAGGGCCCCCTTCAAAAGTGGTCAAAATATTCCCTCCTTTAAAAATCGTGGCCACAGAAGCCCACCCCTACACCGTATCCTGTAGTAGCTAAATCCACACCGTATTTTGCTGTTTTTGCAAGATGCATATTAACATAAATTATCCATCTACGCTTCAGTCTCCTAAGTGATGCTTTTCCTTTAGATTTCCTGTTTATTTCTCATGTGTCATGACGAATGGTGGGGGGAGAAAGAATATCCCCACACGAACGAAATCTTCAAACCTGAAACTTACCCAGAGTAAGTTTCCGTGTTCTTATCTCTACCTTCTATTTCTTTCCTAAAATTTTAATCCATTCATGCATATATGCATAAATACTTATATGCAAGAGAAATCGGGAAACACGGGAGCAATATTAATAATGGCCTCCATTCAAATGACAGCCCTCTGTTGGGAGGAATTGCAACTACCCGGCCTGCAAGACAATATTGGGCACCAGCACACAACACAGGAGAAACATGGATTTTCCTAGGAACTTAGCGTGTTGCTTTTGTTTCCATTCTCACATGAATAAATGATCGCTCTGGGAGCCCGCCTCTCAGCGCAGGAAGGGCTCATGGGCCATATCCTCAACATCCAATAAAATGCATCAGTTCTTTACTGTTTCCTTAAATTAAATCTGTTGGCATCATGAGCTACGCTAACTCTCTAAGAACACGCCCCGAACAACCGGAGTTCCACTTCCGGCAAGAAAATTGCTATTAGTTCCAAAAGTGGTTTCCGATGTCATTACAGCAAATACGGATCCCTTTCGGAATCACCGCGTTTTTGGACTTCGCCCATCGTCCGGTATCCTATAGAACAACGTTGTGTTCTTTAGAATACAGGACGACGGAGAAAGTCCAACAACCCAGTAATCCCGTGTCTTTAACACCATAATTAAAACTCTTCAGAATCTACATGGATCTCTTTGTACGGAAACAACAGATTCTTTCTATATGTACAAACTCCGTGGCCTGAATACACAAGCGAACTATATCGACCGAGCGATCGCCACTTGTCGGCGAAGTTTGTGCCAACTTTAGTGGATAGAGAGTGTTGCGTGGGCAGCGCAACGAATCCCCACGGCCATTAATTTCGGTTTTCTAGACCGGAGCCGCTATCTCCTTGAAATAGCTCCTCAATTATCCTTTCTATACGTACACAAACTGAAAACCACGGACATACACAAACTGAAAACCACGGATATACAAAAGCAGACAACGTAGTTGCCAAAACTGAATACAAGTGGAAAACCATAGGTACTTGAAATATGCGATTGGGGAGGAACTGCTGTGCTAGGAAACAGAAAGGAACGTATTACGTATGACTTCAGACTTCACTGGCCAATGTCTTTCTTCACCTTCGAAGCCTATAGAATGCATTCCTGGTCATGTTCTAACCTGCACGTCAGGATTATTATAGCTGCAATGGTATAGCATGGGCATGAAATGAATTTATTAATGCAATGTGTAGAATCAGAGACATTTGTAACCTCTCCGGCCATCGCTTAATGGGAAAGCGCTCAAAAGCTGTTCAGGAAAAAAAGAAAGATGCTACTGCATAAATAGGTATGAGCTGAATTTCAGTTTAACACAACGAACTTTTAAACTTTGCACTTCCGTCTAAATAATTCCATTCTGATTTGTATTCGTATTTCTTAAAGTAAGAAATTACTTTCTCTGGAATCAGACAGCCTGTAGCGATATGATTCGGGTACTAATGTTTCCAATTACCCGCTGATTGACTCGCTCTCTATTAATATTATATGTACAGAATGCTTCGAAATGTGGTGTTGGAGGAGGATGGAGAAGATCAGTTGGACCGATTATGTGAGAAATGAAGAAGTGTTATTTAGAGTCAGTGAGCAGAGGAATATCCTACACGAAATAAGAAAACGGAAGGCTAATTGGATTGGTCATGCTTTACGCAGAAACTTCCTTCTAAAAGAAGTTACTGAAGGAAAGATAAGAGGGGCGGATAGAAGTGACCAGAAGACGAAGAAGAAGACGTAAGAAGATGCTTGGGGACAGAAGAGGATATTTTCATTTGAAGGAGAAAGCTCTAGATCGCATCAAGTGGAGGAACTGTTTTGTAAGAGACTGTGGACCTGTCGTCTTGACAGATTACTGATGAATGAATGAATGTACAGAATTAGAATTCTTTACTGACTTGTGACAAAGCATACCCAGACACAGGTCTGTGCATGCTTCATGTACTTTTCCCTGTAACTCCCATTGACAAAGTCTGATCTCAGGCGTTTACATAGCTGTAGTTATATTGACACTGGATGTTCGGTGACTCAGGTTAGCTCTACGGTATCTAACAGACCCAGCAGAATGTCTCCCCCCTCACCTGAGGACAGAAACAGATCCAGTTTCCGAAACGTTGTGTTCTCTATTGGTTTTTGGAATACCATACGATGGACAAAGTTACAAAAACCAATTCCGAGTGTTATGCATCATCGTCAGAACCATTTCATTCAATCAATGCTCCTGCTGCTCCCTCTGAAGCACAGGGCATCAGTGAACCGCTTCATTTTACTTCAATTCATTATCATGTAGACAGTCAGCAGAACTCCTTGGACGGGGATCAGCCCGTCGCAAGGCCGCTACCTGCACAGGACATCACAAACACAAAATAACGTATACAAACACTCGAGTGGGATTCGAACCTACGACCCCAGTGTTCCAGCGGGTGAAGACAGTCCATGCCTTAGACCGTGCGGCCACTGCAATCGGCTTAGAACTCTTTAGAATCTACTAATTCAAGAGTATACTTTAAGCATCTTCATTTCCTAAGCACAGAGGACAATTTGCTTTATTCATTCCTCTTCTATCCCTCAGAGTTTTCACGTGCCTGATCTCCTCCAGGTTGGTCTCTTTCCTCTCCTCCTCTTTGCTTCAGTTTTGGTACGCTGTACTATAAATATGACAGCAGTTACATCCTCAACTGAACTGAACTGAACTGAACTGACACGGAGAAAAGCAACGCGGATGACAAATGAGCGGTTGGCGAGGAACTGCTCAACTCTGGCTATGCGACGTCTAACATATAAGAATACGGACACAGATACGGGGACAGAGGCAGTAGGTTGGAAGCACAGTAGACAGCGCATGCGTAAGTGAAATAGGACGAATAAAAAGCGTTCCTATTTCAAATGGGTAATGTGCCCAAGCAAATAAAAGTATCTTGTTCCCATTTTACGGACGTCAAAGATCGCTCTCAGAGCTCCGACGTCAGAGGAAAGCACAGAGCACTGGACACTGTAATTCACATTTTACTTGGCAAAAGAAAATTGTTCTGAGGTATTTACTTGCAACGTACAGAAGAGAGAGCGGACTTTGCAGGCATCTTTCAGGACAGAAGACAGGTTCGACTTCTGAATTTGTGTAAGATTGAAAGAAACGCTTCCCTTCTTCGTCAAAAAACGTAATGTGCGTACACAAGAAACATAAGAATTCTGCGTATTTTACCGAAATGAGAATTGATGAACCCCGCAACAGGACTGACATATCAGTTTTGTTTGGGACCAACAGACGTGTGAGAAGTGTCTCCGTGTCCACTACGACAGGAACGAAATAGGTGGTGGCCAAGCCTGTTCACGCACGTGCAGTAGCACACACCATAACCTAAGCAACGCGTGCATAAAATTCTATCAATATTGTGAGCATACACTTATATGAGACTGCGCTGTCTACGTACGTGAAGGGGCCTGAAATTTTTCCCCACAGAAGAAATTTACAGGCAGGAGAGAGAAACATGTAACTTTGTCCCTAGAATTATCGGTAATGTCCCAAGGAGAATCTGACCAAAATAAATAAACTTATTGGCTAGTCACTGCTGAAAACAATGAACACTGAAACCCACACGTACAAATCAAAACAAACTCGATAAATTAAGGCTTACTTTAGCAGAAACCCCTAATGGTATACTAAAACAAATCTCAGAACTGATTAAGTCAGCGCAGAACTGTGAGAGTTATCTGTCCAGTATATCCAAGATTATATTCGCAAACAAGTCAGAAGGTGATCGCCAAGGACTTGAAGTTCATTTCCCAGTTTCTCGTAAGTGAACAGGCTGTTCCTACTGCATTTCAGTATCCTGTCGCAATCCGTATTCTCTCTTCGCCGTCACCGTGCAACTTCGTCCGTATTTTAAAATTCACACTTCGATGGTTCTTTGTCTCTTCTAACAGTACATGTTTCGGCCTAATTGGTCATCATCAGGTGTATAAGATTACAGATGAAACGTGCTGCTGTCTTGTTACTCTGTATTATCTTGCGGTGGTTACTTCTGCTGTGCACACAGCTACACAGCACGAAGCAAGGAAACCAACACACCAAAACACATACATCATACACACGTGCACAACAGAAGTAACCACGGAATGATGGCCGCGCCATAGCTCAAGCGGTTAGTCGCTGGCTTACCACGGCGGCGGCCCCGGGTTCGATCCCGGGTCTGGTCAAGTGGGATTTGTAGTGGAAAAAGTGGCGGTGGGGTAGGTTTTCTCCGAGTACTTCGGTTTCCCCTGCCAATCTTCATTCCACCAACTGCTCCACAATCACCCTCGCCTATCATCTGGGGCTGGTACAATAAGCCAGAAGTGGCCGCAGTACAAGAGACTTATTCCCACCCCACTAGCAATAAAAGAACCATAGAATGGTAATCTACAAGAAAACTTAAAATATTTTATAAGCACTTTATATTACTCATTGAATGCAAAATACAACAGCGTAACAAGAGAGCAGCAGGTTTCATCTACAATCTTATACACCTGACGATGATCAATTAGGCTGAAACATGTACTGTTAAATAAATAATAAGATACAAAGAGCCTTCGAAGTACGAATTTTAATATATTGTGGAATATACGCCCTTTGCGAGGCAACGGTCGAGAAATAAGCAGCTATACAATACCCGTTGCTAAGTATTGGCTCTGTAAACAACGTCCGCTGCTAGGTAATGGCCGCAGCACATTCGCAACACGCAATAATGGAGTAACCGGGTTGCACTGTTCTCTACGTGGTCCATGCGGAGGTTATATAACCAGCAGCAGCTGCGATTATGAGAGTCTAGAGTCCTCACACGACAGTGAGAGGAGCACGAGGTTAGTACGGGATGACCGCCAGCCTGGTAGTCAGTCAGTTGGAACAATGAGTTGTGAGACAGTCGCCACCAGTAAGGAAGTGAACATGGAAGCTGAGCAAGCTACGGCGTTGGAGCCGTTACCAGGCGAAAACCGATGAAGATACATGAAAGTAAGAATACTTCGTACGTGCTGTACTGAATAGCAGAGTGTATGAATTAGCAACAGTGATATAGTTACTTGTAGTTACGAGCTGTGTTTATAAGTGTGCAATAAACCCGATTACCATTCCAAACTCCGTCTATAGTCACAATCACGTGACAATATTGGCGAAGTTACACAAGGGACGGTACTAAGATTAGGCTATTACTGTTTCATTCCACGCTCTGTTTCCGCTTGATAGCTAAGGAAACCTTCCATAATAGAATTCACCCAAACCTATTTCACTCCCCAGCTGTTCAGCCAATTGCAACATCATACTTCCATAAGACAATAATTTCAATTACGCAGAAATCTTCATGATAAACTAATAGTCACTCAACCTGTCTAGAAATACAACCATGGAAATTGAAGGAATTCAGAACAGCCCGCCATTCGCCCCTATCCCAAGCCAGATAAATATATACGGTTAGGTAAGGTTATCCGTCAGCACAACAAAAATGTATTTTCAATCAATCGGTACTCCTCAGATTGAATTTTATTTCTTCCTGCTGCAAGTTTCGGCCCTCATGTGACCATCATCAGGCAGTATTGCATAATTCGACTGAGGTTAACTGAAGTCTAGTCCACATACTCCTTTCCCAATTATTTTGACGGTCAATTTTAAAATTATTCTCCCATCTACGCCAAGGATTCCTAGGTAACAAAATTCTTAAAACCGCTGGGCGTATAATGTGCAAGCGTCCTACACAGACTGGCTTTACGGTAGTACACTACGCTCGAAACCTCCCAGAAGTGACTTTAGCTCCTCGGCCCCTCGGCTATGGAAAATGTTGAATGCTACACCCACCGGGTTCCACTTTTACTTTTCTTGAATCGGTCTATAAGCTAGTCCGGTTATAAAACACTCTCTCCTGTTGTAACTCCATCCATCTATTCATTCGACTCTTCAAAGAACGCCGTGTTAACTAATCCAAAAGTTTCATCGCCGTCGCTATAAAAGAATACATTCACAGCAACTTCAAAATCGCCCATTTAACCATATCAACAATACGAATGCTATGTAATTTTCTCCATTTCCTTATTACTTCGAGCCGGGACAGCGCAGTCGGTATAGCTACTTGCTACTGACTGGACGACCGAGGGGTCGGAGTTCGTACCGGGGGTAAAGCGACCGGCGCGTGAAGCTGATCACTCACCTCCAGCTAGTGCCGAGGTCAAGAAAACGTGGGTCTATACATCCACTCCCTTATACGCCTTCATGACGTAGTGCTTACTTAATTAAGTACTTAAGTACTTCACCTCTCTTTTTTTTTCCTTGGCACTACAGCCCCAGTGGGCCTAGGCCTACCTCCATGAACTTCTCCGTTCACTTCGGTTTTTCTAGATCTTACACATTCGGTAGGACTCCTTGGGCGGGTGATCAGCTCGTCGCAAGGCCTCTACCTGTACACAAACACAGAAAAACGCACACAAACATCCATACCCTGAGTGGGATTCGAACCCACGATCCCGGCTTCCGGGCGAGCGAAGACAGTGCATGTCTTAGACCGCTCGGCTACCGTGGCCGACCTTCACCTCTTAGGTTAAATTATTTTCATTGGGGTGATGAACTCAAGGAAGAGGTGAAATGCATACAAAATTTTAGTCGGAAAACCTGAAGATACCAGTCGCGAGACGTAGGCTCAAATGAAACATATACATATACAGGTAGGAGTAGTGACTGGCTGCTGCGAACACATTAATGAACCTTTTGGTTCCAAAAAGGTCGATGAATTTCTTGATCATCTGTTAAGATTGAAGCACTTGGCTCCAAACGACTGGTGTTTCATCATACACACTTCATTGCTTTTCTTCATTCAAGACGTTTCATGCCTACTCAGTTAGGACAGTTGGAATGTCCAAACAAGACCCACAAACAAAGCTGATAGATACGGTGTGTCAATTAAAGAGGTCATCGTGTGACGTGTTAAGAAAGCCTAATTACCGAGCGCCATTATTCTTGAGAACTTAATTCAGCCTCCTGCGTGGCGAGGTCCCCGAATTTACCCACAATACCATGCGCTGAACCAACGGACCGAGGAATAACATGGTGTACGCATTAAGTGTTGCGCTTGAATCCGAAGGAGTCCAAGGAGACGGAACACTGTTGGCATCGCGTCCTCTGCACTGAAACGTCATGGTTACAGATCGTTAATCCTTAACTATTTAACGATGCTATATCGGTGGATATGTATGACGGAATGGCGAATCGGACCCAAAACATTCACGCATATTACATTGACCCTACACAACCAAACCTGTCCGACAGTGCAAATGGGCAATGTCGATCTACCTCAGAAAAACGAAGTGAATTACGTGTGCCTGGGCATGTATTTCGAGAGAAGACTAACGTGGGCAAAGGACATGAAACCCAAAAGAAAACAGCTCAACCAAAAAGCGAAACAAATTCACTGGCTACTCGCAAGAAGAGCCACACTATCAATAGAAAGCAGACAACTCCTAAACAAAGCAGTATTCAGACCCATATGGACCTAAGGAATTCAGCTATGGGGGACAGCCTCCAACTCCAACATAGAAGTCCAAGACTGTCCGATCCATTCTGAACGCAATTTGGTAGATGAAGAACCACAGGATCCACGAAGATCTACAAATGAACACAGTGCTCAAAGAAATAAAAGGGTGGAATACCAAATACTTACGAAAATTATAAAACCACACTAATGCACTGGCAGCGAACACACTAGACAATAGCGAAGACTGAAAAGATACACCGCCCTAATTCTACCAGACAGACCTGAATAGAACCCCAATACAAGAATTAAAATGATATATAAGTGGGAGGAAGAAGCATAAGAGTTACGCCACTGGGCACAACTCATTCACGAGCCAGTACTTATTGCAGATTATGTATAATAAATGTGTGAAAACCCCCTTTTCAGAGCCATCGTCCTGAAATTGGCATTGGCCGACTGCAGAAAGCCTGGTCAGTTCTCCAGCCGAAACCTAAACCAGGTAGTTCACATGTACAAGTACGACAAGTGTCATCACTGAACTTGTTCCGCTGCGTGTGCTTGGATGAATGATGAGACCATTTACAGGCTTCTGTTACCACTGTTTATAGAGGAAAGTACAGAAACAGGCCGATATATACAGAGGGAGATTCGAACTCGCGACTCATGTATCTGCGAGCCTTACACCGCGCGACAACCGGATGCTCTTAGTAAGGACTTGCGGTACAAAATCCGACCGTACGCTCCTAAGTAAGGACATCCGGTGCTAAATCCGACCGAATGCTCCTAGTAGGGTCAAAATAAAAAAATAAAGCTATCCCTGTAACATGCCGTGAAGGCCCATAGGATTGTGAGACGTTGAGGGTCCCAGATTATCTAGACAATCGGCTCAAATATGGCGGTAAGGTTGTCAGCTTTACGCGCCGGCCGCGCTTTACTCACCAGGAAAAGTATTTAATTAATTCCTGGTATTCATTTCAGTTAGAGGCTGAGTCGACCCAGGGCCATAGTGCGGCTGGAAGGGTTAGGCCAACTGGAAAAAATCCAATGACCTCATTGGGACTTGAACCCGCGACCTTCCGGCTTGTAGGATAGTGCCTCAACCAACTACGCTACCGCGTGCCCCCACCACCCTAGTAGGGTCATCCTGTGCAAAATCCGACCGGATGCTCCTAGTAAAGGCATCTGGTATAAAATCATACTGGATGCTCCTAATAAGAGCATCCGGTGCTAAATCCGAATAAAACAGAACAGTCTATTTAAGCTTTCAAAGATATGCCTATCTATTTATCTACGACTTTATAGCCCTTTGTAGGACCTTGGCCACTTTTTCAGTTTCTTAATCTTTTATAGTCGGTAAGACTCTTTAGACGGGAGATCAGCCCGCCGTAAGGTCGCTATCTACACATAGGACACCACACAGAAAAAACGTACAGCCACCCATGCCTCGAGTGGGATTCGATCCCAGTGTTTGAGCGGGCGAAGAAAAATACGGTTCGTGGCATTCGTAAGCGTAAGAAGGCTCCGTAATGCAACACTTTGCATGTAAATACATTCCGCGTCTGTATCATTCGACTCTTGGAAGAAGAAACCATTCAGAAGAGCTGGATGCCTCTGTTACTGAATTTCAAAAGGAAATATCCCATTACAGAGGGTGAAGATACGCTCGGAGAAATGAAGCGGAACTTTGCTCCACGGCAACGGAAACTTGGTATAACAGGAACGCAGACTTCCTGACACAAGATTCAGCGTTCGAAAAATAAAAAGGAGATCCGCACAGGGCACATGGGACTCAAACCACAAGCCATACTTTCGTCACTTGCAGTATATACTTTCTGCAACAGAATTCTTTAGTAGGAATGAAAAAGTAAACCTTACAACTGTATGAAATTAAAAGGAAAAAGTTCTGCGAAGAACTAACCGCCTATTTTCCTTCGATACAAGGGTCGCATAGAAAACGACGAGTTCAACGATTCTCCTATTGTCGTATGTGTATTAGCGGTAACGTTTTTACCGAGCCATTGCCTATATGGAAATATACACACAAACACTATCTGCTTTGAGGGATTTATAAAGTACGCCGTTGAGATGGGCTCATATCATGCATATGTCATGATATGCATACAAAGTTTGATAAAGATTGGTTCAGCCAATCAAAAGTTGACGGGGTGGGGGATATATACACAGACAGCAGGGTGACCTACTTCCATTTTTTCAAAATAAGGAAAGTATGCTGCAAGATGGCCGCGCCATAGCTCAAACAGTTAATTGCTGGCTTCCTACCGCGGCGGCCCGGGTTCGATCCCGGGTCTGGTCAAGTGGGATCTGTGGTGGACAAAGTGGGGCTGGGGCAGGTTTTCTCCGAGTACTTCGGTTTCCCCTGCCAATCTTCATTTCACCAATTGCTCCACAATCACCCTCACCTATCATCTGGGGCTGGTACAATAAGCAAGAAGTGGCCGCAGTACAAGGGACTTAGTCCCACTCCACTAGCAATAAAGCAAATGCTGCAAGATATTTTTCCTGCATTAAAAAGAACAAAAGTCTTGTTACATTCGAATGATGGGCAGAAACAATGAAAATTAAATCCCATGCTGGTAGGACAGTTGTGTTCCACTGACTACGCAGGTTTATCATGTCTAATGCTGACAAGCAGCCATGAAAACCAGCTCAGCGTGTCTCAACCTCATGAAAATGTCGCACAGCTGAATAGAAAAACAAATCTAAATCTATAATATGGTCTATATACGCAAAGAAGAGTGACATACAGTCAATATAAAATATATTCAAACATAAAATTAATAAAACTTATTAAACAGCAGCCATGATACGGCAGACGGATTTTTAAAGAGAATGGCATTATACAGCTAAGGCCGAAACAGATCAGCAAACGATCTAATTTCATAGACAGGAGATAATACAAAATTCCTGTTTTTAAATAAGCAATACTAAAAAAAACACTAATGCACTAGCAGTGACCCTACTAGACAATAGCGGAACTACATATAGACTGAACAGATATACCATCCTAACTCTACCAGAGACCTAAGTAAAACCCCAATACAAGAATTAAAATGATACCTAAATTAACAAAATATCTAGTAATGAGTTACGCCACTGGGCATGAACTCAATCACGAGCCACTACTTATTGAACATATTACATTCATATGAAAATCTGTAAATTATGTATAATAAATGTGTGAAAAAATAAGCAATATGTTAAATTAAAATAAAAATTACAGTTCCTTCACTTCTTGCCACTAGGAAGGCCTAGATATAGGTGGGAGGATAACATTAAAATGGATGTTAGAGAAACAGGACGGGGTGGTTAGACAGGATTCATCTGGCTCAGGATAAGGGCATATGGCGGGCGAGCTATTACAAACAAGGTAATGAACCTTAGGGGTTCCATAAAATGGTGCGAAATTCTTCAGTAGCTGAGCGACTGGTTGCTTCTCAAGAAGGGCTCAGCCCCGGGGAACGTGTGGGTTAGCTGTTTATTTCGTTCACCTGCTATTTTGAGAGTAGGTCGATTGGTATCTTAGGAATCCCAACAGCGCCAAATAAATATACTGCCACTTTATTATTCTTTATTATTGTTCTGGTCCTACGGGTTACGACATCACGCAGTCTTGTCAGAGTTAACGACGTTTCGGAGAAACAGACTGCCTCCATATTATATCCTGAAGATGGAGGCAGTAGGATCATTCATCAATGGCTCTACAGTCCTCTGTTAGGTCCTGGCCTCTTATTCAGTTTCATAATCTTCTTTTTACACAGACGGTAGGACTCCTTGGACTGGGGATCAGCCCGACGCAGGACCGATACCTACACACAGGACAACACGAACAGAATAAATGCACATACAGACATCCAATCCATGAATGGGATTCGAGCCCACATCCCAGCGTTCGAACGAGCGAAGACGGTTCATGCCTTAACCCCGCGCGGCTTCTGTGATCGGCAGCAGTAGGACTATGATCCCCCGAAACGCTGGTAGAAAGCAACCAGACTGTAGGGCATCACGATTCAGAAGATCGCAATACAAGTCTTGGCCGTCCGGAAAAACTCAAATCTTACACTCATCTTCTGTTTGTGGCCTACGATACCAAGGCCATCTTGTCTAATCCGATATGTAAAAACAAGCTGTCACAATGTGTGACTACAGATGTGGTATGGATTGGTGAATCGATTTACTGACCACTTACAGTTGGTAACTACAAATAACTATATCACCATCGCTGATTTCTACACTTTACACTCCTGGCTACAGTGTCTTCGCTAGTCGTTGCTTGGTGACAGCTCTCAACAATGGAGATTCTTCCGCTTCTGTATTCACGTCGTTACTGTCCAGCGAATGTCCCACAACTGAACTGATTCAGAGTCACAGTTACTTTACGGCTGGCGGTTTACCACCATTCAGTTCGTCTTCGCGACAAGCCCCTTGAGACTCACGACCAGAGATTTTTTTTTCAACTAAACCCTTGCGGTAATAGTCCTTATGTAACATCCTCTCTGACGAGAAGATGGGTTTCTCTTACGAATATGCTTGGCCTTTCGTCACGTGTACGTATCGCACATTGTATTTTAATAAGAATTTTTCCTTTTGCACTATACACAAATCATGTATGCAAAGCAGATCATGCCTATCTTACGTATACTAAATTGATTGCTCCAGCTGTTCTGGCCATAATATCTCGGCACAGACCATATAGAAAATGCCATTCTCCTAGTTGCGTGCGTATTCGTTGCAGCGGGAACGTGTTTACTGAGCTGTTATCCAGAAACGGTCATTGTTTATCCGTCTATCTCGTGGTAATTGTCTAACAACGGCTGTATACGCTGCAATATGTTAGGCCCTATGTCTGACGTCTTACAAACGTCTCACTGTATAAAAAATGCATGAATCTGGAACTCACGTGTCTCTCAAGCTTCTTTCCTTCAGTTCTGTATTCCTGACTGCTGCCAGAGGACATAAAGGCAGCGTACAGAAAGGTTAAGTCGCACCCCATTGGGATATGCACACCCTAGTTTCCAGCAGCATTCAGAATGGCGTCGAAATGACTTTACTGATATAATATTGCTGATGGACCCCTCTTGGTGCAAAGTTACTGCAACAATTAATTAATTTCGGTTTTACGTACGGAAAAGTGTTTCACACAGACGTGTCGCTCACGAATTCAATAGTCAGCATTTTATACCCCTACCAAACGATTACGCAACAATGTATTCTAAAATTTATTATGATTACAAATTTTCTTGTATTAATTACATTTTGCTTTATAGTAATTCTAATTCCTAGAACGCCCGACTTTTGCGCCAACCTGTACATTGCATAGGGCTGTCTATGCTCACAGATGTTTTGTCGCTAGGCAACCATATGCGGTTTAATGCATAAAAACCGACCTGTTTCTTCATTTCTAGAACCTGTCAAGATGCGGCGCCACGACCATAAATAATGGAATATGCGACGTCACATTCTTTCGTTTCCAGAATTTGAATTTATGCAACATATAGGATTACTATGTCATGATATTTCGTTTTTACAATTTGAATTTAACAGAAGGAAAAATAATTCAGTGTTTCTTTCTTGCCGTGCATCAAATTCAAGTGGCTGCACATGCAATCTGTCTTCTCGAGGCTCTGCTGTCTCTGGCCTGCAATTTGTTCACTGACGGGAAACAGACGGCAGAGGTAGCAATCAGCTCATGCGCACATGAAGCGTGCCACTGCATGTCACAGCATGACGCTTTCATAGTTAACGCTAGCAACTTCTTGACGGACCCTTCCTTGTGCGTTCACTATCCCTGTTGCAGAGGTTAGGAATATGTGGAGCTCTACCACACTACTCCAATACGCCTTCACTGCGTAGTGCTTGACCAAACGAACCTCCGTCTCTATGATATCCCTAAAATTTTGACAGTGGGTAGGACGTGTGTGTTCATGACAATGGAGATATCGTAGCCAGGATTAAATTTCATCGTTCCATTTACTTATTTATTCGTCATATACTTCAATGGATATCTTATTTATTCATCTACTTCAATGGATATGTTATTCATTAACTACTTCAATGGATATCTTATTTATTCGTTAACTACTTCAATGGATATATTATACACTCATTAACTACTTCAATGAATAAAGATTGGGGCACTGCACTTACATCACCACTACGAATACGTCTAGATGTTAAACATGTACGTCCCGCAACAAACACAGGTGAAGAACGGTTTTCCTGTAAGTGCATTCATGTTTCGGGCTAGCTACGAACGCCCACACACACAAAAAGATAACTTCCTTTTAATGAACATTATTCTATTTCGGGCTATCTTGATTCTACATCCTTCAGCATTAAAACAACATATTTTAAAAGCTGAATTACTCTTGCTTGGGAGTTGTCTTAGTCTGGTCTGAGATTGTTGCAGCTCTGTTGAGGTAAATTTCATTTGCAGGAGTGCTTCTTCCGATATAAAAGTAACCAAATTTCTTTAGTGCTTTTTAGTTGAAATTCTATTAAGTCGCTCGCTTTCCCATTTCATGGGGCCGTGGATCAGAACAGGACATATTCCAACGCAGAGAGACTTCGCAACGAAACGGCACGCTGCTTTCTTCCCTTCTTTAATAATTAAATTGATGGAAACCAGCAGGCATTACAGAGCTGTGAGGCTTACGGAGATGAACCAGTTACATGGGAGATATTTAGTGGCGATTATATCAACTTCACAGATATAATAACTGTTCAACACAACAAACATCAAGCAGACATAGCCCTATTAATGCACGACAAACATTCAGTCCAGAAACATTTATCTGCAGTTTTCTTGAAAGCAAACTAAACGTAACAACAAGTTATGTGTACAAATAATTGCCCACTTTCCTTTGATACGACAAGGACCTAGCCTAATACAAACGGACGCATCCATCAGTTATTCTGTTATTTTCTCTACCTCCGAAATGACTCAGCAGATTTTAATACAACTGTGTGCTGGAGATATACATCAGATCCTGAGGGCAGAAGTTCGTTCCCAACCTAATTCGCTCATGTCACTGTTTGCCTAATTTCTCAAAAACGCCTCCCCGTATAAAAATTTGTATGTGATGTAAAATGTAGATCAATGTCGGCCAACAGATGAAGATAGTTTATTGGGAAAATAATAACAGAGATGTTAAGGAACAAAAAAAACCGGTATTAATATTAGAAATTGTTCGACTGTAACATGGAAATAATGAAAATTTAATTTCCCATTGGCAGGGTCTTTCTTCAAAAGTTTACAACTGATAAAACCGTCAAGATTTTTTTTTTT